>NW_019392753.1:175615-578904 GCF_000648675.2 Cimex lectularius | reverse complement strand
ATTTTCAGAGAAATGTTTAGATTAAAAGATATCACGATTTTCCGACGCCAGGACGTGATATCTTTCAAAATCGATAAAAAGCGAAATTACTCTGAAATGGTTGAGAATCGGACCATGGACAATATGAACTTTTTTGTTCATTTTAGGGTGAAGAATCTACTGGAGAAGTTTGTAGCACGAGTAGCAATTCACCCTGTATTGTAAGGATTAAATTTATATTGTAATTCATTGGTTCTTTGAATTATGAATGAAAATAACTGGCAAAGTGTAAAGAATTTTTTTATTACATTTTATAGAAAAATTGGTATTGGTAAGTGATTAGAATGTCAATTTTTCAATTTAAACGTAAGATATGGTAAGATTCGAACAAGAAGACGGAATTGCGTTTTCATCCGCATTGGTAGTAATTATGACGTTGGGATGTACAGGCAAGTCATCAGTATTAATGGTATAAAGGATGGGACGAGAAATGCTCTCTTGAGAAGAACAATATTGCACAGGTCTTGAGATCAAGGTGTTATTGGATGCTGGAATCCGTTTGTATCTGCCAAGACAATCAAACACAACCGTGATTTGTTGCTGGGTTACAGTGATACCCATTTGGGAGAAAAATTAATCTCGGTCTAAGCAGAAGAGCGTTTGCGATTGGTGTTACAAGAAAAAACAGCAACATTATGACAAAATGGATTCATAGGACAATCAACAATAATAATGATAAAAAGGATTTGGCTAAGAATGTTCCCTTGTGGGACGCCGTCTTGTATCGGACAGATTTGAGTATTTTTTGCGCCACCTTATTGTCAACAAGCTTTCAGTAGACAAATGCAATTATTCTATTATATTCAAAGATGAATGACTGAAGTATTAATTTAGAATAGAGATGATGTAATAAGACGTACGTAGGTAGCGTTTGAGTTTACAAAGGATGCCTGGGTGCAAGACCCTATAAAAAACCCATCATCCAAAAATCAGGATAATCATGCGACTTTTTCCTACAAGTTTTGTAATTGTTGCATTTTCAAAACTTTAATATTTGCGTTGTGTCTTGTGTTCTTCATTTAATGAATTTTGGTAGGCAAAATGCATTTTATCTTTCATCAATTAAATTTCCATAATAATGGTTCGTTGTTATGAATTAAACGTACAAGTTAAAAAAAATACAAACATTAACATCAACCATGTTTACAAGGGTACAATGTGTAATTTTCAAAATGCATATCTCAACAAACATCTAGGAAAAAATTGAGTTATGTCACACCGCGCAAAAAAACTTACACAATTTAAATTTCCGTTAAATTGCCGATTTATGTAGAATGAACTTAGTTCCGTTCTCTTCAGTAGTTTCTAAGCTGAACCGATGTATCCAGAAGGCAGGCGCTTACAGGAAAAAACTTATCCGAGATAAGACAAAATTTTGGATAAATTGTATCACTGGTCTGGGTCTTACCCAGTAAAAGTGGCACTACGTATCACATAAAATTGAATTACTTATTTTCAAAAAATAATAACGACTATAATTATTTTGTCACATCCTGTCCTTCGTATACAGGTACTGAACATTTGAATATTACGAGGAATCTCCAAAAAACGTTTCATATAAGGCGTGAAATTGTTCCAATTAACCATTAGCGATTTGGTAATTAATTGGTTTCATTGTTTTGTTTATGTTCCTCAATATTTTTTGTTTTCAGGTGTTTATTTTATGTCTTCTTCAAATCGAGGATCCAACAATCTGTTATTAAATAAGTTATAACACAAGGATTTTTATAATCCAAAAAAATTTGCAACCACGATAATATTATACTTTCACTTATTGTGACAAAAGACATCTTGCGTTAATACTATTTTAAATAAATTTGCGTTTTAGTTAAAATATGAAACAAAAACCAGACACGATGTGTTCAATTTTATTTACTAAGTAATGAACTAGAGAACATTTATTTTAAATGAAAGACTTCTAATATATATTATATTATTATTAGTAATACCAGATTTATATGTATTAATCTATTTTTTCTAATGGTCGCACATCGTTTTTGAACTATTATTTCATGTTTTATGTTATTTAAAACCGTACTTTATTATAGATATTTGTAAATATTTAGAAGATTTTACATATAATTACACATTGGTCCATAAAATAAACAATAAAATTATTGAAAATTACCGTCATGAAGTTGGGTCTCTAGGTTCCCCTTAAGCCAACTGCCCAGAAAATCGTCGTTTTCCTACCAGCGGGGACAGGTTCCGACGAATGCTACCGACAGATGGTCATTTCAGCCCCAAACGCATGCAAACTAATCTAGCCTAATATAAATACATTCCTGCATTTGACTCATTTTGATTGGTCGGTGGAGTACTGGATATTCCTCCATCGACATATACACCGTATTAGTAATCTATCCCAAATTAGGGACGATGAGGTACTTTTATAAATATTCCACTGCCGACCCTAAGCACACAGGCTCCGACGGGGGCTACCGATAGCATGGGCATTTCAGCCCCAGACGCATCCAAACTATAATCTATCCTAATACTAATTAAATCGACAAGTCCGTCTCACAAATAAATACATTCACACATTTAAATTAATTCATGCTTTGCATGCATTCTGGTCGGTCGGTGGAGCATTGACTATTCCTCCATCGACCAACACACGGTATTAATAATGTAACCTGAATTAGGGGGAATTTTCTGCTGGTCGGGGGTGATCGTAACGTGATATTTCACCATCACCCCTCACACTAATAAATGCATTCACTTAAAGAAAACACCTAATAACAAAGCACAAAGAACATAACTACAGACAATAAAAAACTCCGACGTCCTCCAGAAATTGGAACGGGGGACCCAGAAACTAGCGAAAACTTAAAAAAACCATGGCCGAGAACCATTCTTAATTTCAGGATACGCCTACACGCTCTCTACGCAACGGTACCTGTGGCGGCTTTGGCGAATTGGCGGGTGCCCGTGTGGCAACCGCGTATGACCGTATGACCTTTTATCAAGAACTATTATTCCTCGTCTCCGGCTCAGGCTCTCGTGGGGCAATCTACAGGTCGTGCTCTTAACACGCAATAGCCTCTTCGACGACCCCGCCCGCTAACGCTGCCGTCTCTCTTTTATCATATTTTTTATCGCTCAGTTAGCGACAGAGGGTCTGATCGCGATGTTGCAGTTGGGAAGGCTTTATTGTTGTTGTTCTTTTTTTCTTTTATCTGTGTTTAGTGTAGGCATTTTGTCCAATTTTTCTACTTTGGTTGTTCGATATGTTTGTCTCGTTTTTGGCGTTTGGTTGTATTCTTTCTTTGTTTGGTTCTTTTTGTACTTCTTATTATGTTGTAGTTGGAAAATAAATTTTTTCCAGTACAAAAAAAGTTGAATACTAGATTAACCCCACTCCTCCTTTGTCACACCGTCACCACTTTTTCCCCATTTAGACAAAATTTCTTAATTTTGGTTCAATATAATTAAAGAAAAATGTATACCGCTAAAAAGCTTTTAAAAGAAAGAAGTGAAATTTGCAAAACTATAGCGTGCATTTTTCAACAAGAATAGCAGTGTTCGAAAGTTTTGGTGGTTTTTTTTTTTTTTTTGTTTTTTTACCACAAGTTAAGGATTTGTCCAAAATAAATAGTTCAAGAGCGACGATCAACGAAAATCGTAGATAGTTGGTTGGGGGGAGGGGAGTGTTTCAATCTGCAAAAGGGTTGATAATCGGACCATGGGTTCATTGGAATATTTTGTTTTTGCATTTGAAGCACCATTTTGCATGTGTAGAAGCACCTGACAAACTTTGTTACCAGTAGTGAATCACCCGGTATATGAATGAATGAATGAATGAAAAAGAACTTTATTAGATAAACAAAAGAGAGTAAAAAAAAAATTGTACATAATCAAAAAGCACATTTCGGCAATGGTTATCAACCGTCTGCCGGTCGATCACCCGGTATAAGTTGTATTGAATTTTCCCTTTGGCTTCCCCCCCCCTGTAATAGCTACTGCTCACATATTTTGACCTTAATTAATTAAATTCACTAAAAAAATATTAAGTTGTAATTTTACTTTATTACAAACCTGGCGTGGTCACTGATTAGTTAGTTTTTAAAAATAATGGGTACTTTTTCTTTGACATACCAATGCAGCTTGAAAATGTAAAGGGTAGAAGTCTTTAGAAAAATTATTTATAAAAGGAAAATCACGACAGGTCAGCATCCCTTTGATTTGATACGCTAAAGAAAGCGAGAAACTAATGTGGGCCAAACTATAGCCAGCCTTAAAATGAAATTATTCCTCTCAAACGGAGGACTTACGTCGAATTACTCGTGTCGTGGCCGAGGGATCGGAAACACTTAACAACACATTGTTAAATAAAATTTCGAGGGAGCTGCAGGGTACGAACCCAGAACAGCGTTGAAAATAAGAGGCGGACGCCATAAACGTTCGTCAGTGCTATTTCCGTTATTTATGTCATAATAATTCTTGTTTAGGTTGAAACTTTTAGTTAATCAGCGGTCAATAGCAGAAGAGACTGTGGTCGGCCCAGAAATGCGTTTTCAGAATTCGGTACCGTCGTGCTTTTCCCCTGCCGGCGGCAATTTGCAAAGGAGTGAACCCTCGACCCAGACCCAACATCGATTTTCCGCTATGTGGAGCAGTAGGCCTTGATGAAGGCGGTCACACCGACTCAGAAACTTGGATGCCACCCCTGCCGTAAAAATTCCTCGCAAGGGTCCCTTATTTTCTCGCCGTAAATGGAATGGCCGGCCGAAGTGAGTAAGAGGAAGATGCGGTTGTCTCGGCTGTAGTAAACTGTCCTTTCCTCTCACTCTCTCTCTCTCTCTCTCTCTCTTTTCTCCCTCTCTTTCACTTTTTTACCGTGTTTTAATTTACCTACTTGAAACAGAAAGAAAGAAGTACTGTATGAAACGGTTCCATGAGGAGGATCAATTGTGTCCAACCTCCATGGAAATCCGTTTCAGTTGGCATGAATCAACTAAATAAACTGAACCAAGGGATTTGTTTCACAGATAAATGGTTTGCTTGTAGGAAGAGTTTATTTTACGAGATTTTACACGCTAGTTTCAGAGAAACATTTTAATTAAATAAATAAATAAAAAAAATTTACATACCAACTTTAACTTTTTATTACCTTCTGTTTTCACAAGCCATCTATAATCACTTCGAACTATGTATGTCGGGTTTTAAACCAAATTTAACGGATTTTGTCAAAAACCTTTCTTATTAAAATAAAATGAAAAGCTTTTTTTAGAAATTTTGTACGGTCAATATTACCATTTTTTATGGTGGATTGAATAAAACACAAATGTTATTCTTATCAATAAAACAGGATGACGTTAAATTTATATTATAATATTTTTTACGATGTAAGACATCCGTACCACAAAATATAAGATACCCCCATCACAGTATTTATTTCATAGTCAGCGTATTTGTGCGTTTTATGAGGAAGTGTAAAAATATCAACGATATAGCTTGCCTTTTCTATTGTCGTTACTGATTATTTTCAAATGTTATTCTTGACATTTTTAAATAAAAAACTAGTGTCATTCAAATGTTTTTCTGTTTTCAAACACACCAAGTTCCTTTAAACCGTTGTCATTGATGAGATGTTCCGGAGTGTATGGCGTTTGGATGTTGCAAGAACAAGCTGTGAAATTAATAATTCCCCGAGTAAACGGGATTTCATTTTAAAATTCAGGTGCAAAATATTTAGAAGCGTTCGACCTGTCCGCAATTGAAAGGAGAAATAGCTTCTCGTGAAATGGCCCTTGGCTATTCATCCTACTTCGCAATGGTCTTGTGTTGAAGTTTGATAGCAGCCCTCAATTCGTAGACATTCAAGACAGAATGTCTACCAGATCGTGGTTCATCTTCAATCAGTGAGAAAGAAAATACTTTACAATTAATAGTGAACTGTTCAGTCACTTTCAATACGAACTGACGCATTATTGTCTTGGTATTACGTGATGTAAACACCTAATCTAATCCTCCTATGTAACTAGAAATGATGATTAACGGTGTTAAAATCATAGAAATAAAAAACTCCACCAACTTTTCTGGTTGCAATGTACAAACTACGCAACTAATTCGAACGTACGTCAATTTGCCTGAAGTAGCTCTTCATTTCCTGCTCGCTTTCAACTTTCTTTACAATTCATCAGTAGACCGAAATAGAATGTTCGTTTAAATTGTATTAACGACAAACTGTACATCTCTTCGATTTACGAACTATTACATTTGAAACAAAAGCGTCTTTGCTTCGTCGACATTTATTATTATAATGGTTAATTCTACTGCAGGTATACAGCGCAATGTAGGTATTACTTGTAGTTACCTGGGCCCGTCTTTGGACCATTAATTCTATCCCGCAGAACTAAGAAATGCGTGGTCAGGACTGTACGATGAGATCGTTCCCCAGTCGAGTTAAATTAATTTAATGGTCTGTTGTGTAATGTGTGGAATTACGTCTTCACAGCTTCAGAAGACCATGTATGGTGTTTACCAAAGATGGGGTACTTGTGTTTCAACTACTAGGAATAAATTTAGACGAATGTAGTACTTGAAGACCTTTTAAATGGCATTTAGAAGTCCCATATATATTCCGTAATAGGGAAGCTTTCTGGCCGCCCCTTTTGGCCGATTTTTGTAGTTTTTACTCGACTGTAAGCATTTGTTCTCTGCGCTGTTTAAACAAATTTGCTTTTCACAATTTGTTTATTTAAATGAAAACTCGTTTATGCAAATAAGCGGGTCAACATTAAACGGTTGGCTGTCTGAAAGAGGCGATACTTAGTGATGGGTGCGTCTGAAGAGTAAGTAAAAGTGCTAACAGCAGAATGTCTTATCATCGAAGTTTTAGTGGTTCGCTGGCGCTTTCAAATCCAAGTGCTGTAAAAAGGATCCTAGTTGAAATAAAAAACGTTTCAGTTACCCAGAACCCCTTACCCAGTTTACAGAACCCCTTACGTTTGAGACGTTCATAATTCTCTGGGAATTTATAATTGATGATATAAATCTGATGTACATTCAGATTGCGCGAAGAGCTGGATAATTTGAATGGCAAACCTAATCCGGCTAATTCCTACAGAGAGTCACTTCTCAGCTCTCATGAACGTGAAGACCTGTTGCATTTCTTCTGCAAATTACCACTTCCAGGGGAGTTTCGAATACTGATGTTCACCATATGTTATTAGTTTATTACCCATGCCTACGCGTGTTCTATATTTTTCATTCAAGAAAAGTTTAAAGGCTAATTTATTATTAAATTTAAAACATTGAATGTTGTAAAATAAGTTTGTTATACTCGCCTGCTTGTTTTCCTTGAACGTTATAGATTGTATAGAGGTAAGAAAGAAGTGGATAATGGACAAGCTGTGAATTTGAGTTTGCGTGTTTGCAGTCGGAAAAGGCTTTTACTCGTGCCCGAATAAAAAGGGGCCGTAAAAATGTGGTAGACAAGAAATCTCGAAACATTTGCATTTTAAAATAGGCTCTTCTCAGTTTATTGTTCTTTATTTTCTTTTAGAATGTACAATTTTGCTCTTTGTATAATGCTTTATCTATAAAATAAAACTTGTTCACAACTCTAGACAGAATGGTGTGCGTAACATGCGTCTCTTTCCTTTAAAACTCTGGGTGTATCGTATGTCAATACAATTTGACATCGTAATTACCTTAAACTCTTTAGATATAAATACTTTAAAATTGTTCTACAAGAAGATTCAATTCATTCTTGTGTTTTCTTATTAAATAAACCCTAGGGGTAGTGAGTTCGAATCTCGAAACGGCCCCTGGAATTAATATTAAAAAACAAAACTTTTTTTTAGGTTTGGAGGAGGGTTGAATAAGGAATTCAAAAATGCTTTCATCCACTGAGACCCCTATACGATCTATTGTGGACCTCCTATAAAGTAAAACCAAACATTGGAATATGCACTTCTTCTTTTACGCCTCTCGGACACTAACTTCCCATCTCAATGGGAAATTCAAAAGATGGGGTTGAGATGGGAAGTTAGTGTCCGAGTGGATCGAGGTCACGATAGCTCAAATGGTAGACTAGCGGCGTACATAGCCGAAGATCGTGGGTTCGAATCCCGCTCGTGCCATTGACTATTTTATCTCAACTAAAAACCTTAATTAATTGTAATATATTAATTGGTCAAGCGGACCACGAAATTAGTGAATTTAATGAATTTAAATGAAGTATACTTCACTAAAGCTCTCCGTGGCCATTTCATTTGTCGCCGAGAATCCAATCTGATTACACGACATTTGAAAAATGGCAAAAAGGAAGGAAAATTCAAAAGGTGGGGTTGAGATGGGAAATTAGTGTCCGAGTAGATCGAGGTCACGATAGCTCAAGTGGTAGAGCAGCGGCGTATCTAGCCGAAGATCGTGGGTTCGAATCCCGCTCGTACCATTGACTTTTTTATCTCAACTAAAAACCTTAATTAATTGTAATATATTAATTGGTCAAGCGGACCACGAAATTAGTGAAACTAAGTTATAATGTAATGACAGGTACCTTGACTAGGTAAGTTGACTAGGTATCAAACCTAATACCCTGACGCTCTCTGTTGTGTCATAAATTTGGTCCAATGTGTTTTAAAAGAAGGTAGAAAAAATTAGTTAAGTTTTTTAGATTTCGATTTAACTGATCGTTATGTGAGAATGAACACTCTTTCTGGCAAATCCGATTTCCATTTTCAAAAGTAGATAATGATACGTAATCTTTGACGTTTCACCTTCCGTCTCTGTTTGGTTTTAAGCGTGAATGATGTCCTTTAAGTAGCTACATTACACATGGAAACAGGCACTACAGAGTGGGAATGCAGCCTTTGCCCCACCGGTGTAACCTTTCCCCAACTGTCGCTGTGTATGATTCAAATTATCGCAATAAATTACTATTTTATGTACACTACTCAATATTGGGTCACATTTATATTCCAGGACGTATAAATGAAAAGCAAACAGGAAGCAATCACACAAGTTGTCTATAAGCACTCAATATTACTCATTGACAAAGGAGTGTCAGTCCGTCGGTCTGTCACGGTCGTTGGCCTTAATGAGACTGCATTGCGACGTAACATTGCGAAAGGGGGCTCAGCAAGAAGAAGAAGAAACTTGTGTCATTGTATTGAGATTGTTAAACATTTCTATGGAACAACATCTTTGAGATTTGTTTTGGTTCTCGTGTTATGTGTACACATTTCACGACTCCAGTTCTACTTTAGAATGACCTTTTTGAACGAAGATTTAGGAGAAGGAAATGAAGAGCCAGAAACTTTATGATGGATATGATAAAAGTACATTTCACCAGTTTCTGTCCACTGTACGCCAGTAAAAAAATTTCTTTTTTCGAAGGTGGATGCTTTGCACTGTTTTACAAATGGGTGCCAAATATTGAGAGATTCACTGGGATGATGGGGAAGATTATTTAAAAAAGAAAACATTGACTAGAAATTAAGTAAACCAATTGTTAAGGCATAGCAAGGTTTAAAAACATACATTTTTGGAAAATCTTTTAAGGTTTCACAATTTCCATAAATTACCATTTTGCTTCGATTTTTATTTGTTCTTCATCAAATAAATCTCTCTGAGTTTACGTACTTTCAATGTTCGAACTTCAAACTTTTTTATAAATTTTTATATTTTCATTTTCACTTGTTTTACACAAAGTTATATTTCGTTGATTTTGCGTTTTTTCATTCAAGTCTCCAATCTATGAATATTTTTTTCAGTTAATTAATCTTTAATTAAGGTTTTGGTTGAGATAAAATGTCAGTGTCACGAACGGGATTCGAACCCATGACTTTCGGCTAAGTACTCCGCTGCTCTACCACTTGAGCTATCGTGACTTCGATCCACTCGGACAGTAACTTCCCATCTCAACGCCAACTTTTGAATTTTCCCTCCTTTTTGCCATTTTTCAAATGTCGTGTAATCTGTTTGATTCTCGGCGACAAATGAAATGGCCACGAGAGCTTTAGTGAAGATATAGTTCATTTTGCTTATTAAATTCATTAGGTTTCGTGGTTCGATTGACCATTATTGAAAAAATTCATATTGACATATGTTCTTGACATTAGGGGAAAGCTGCAGTACATTTTATTGTCCCATTCTGTAAGGGCATAAAAAGGTTGCTTTCGATAAGTATGAGCAAATCGTAAATGCCACTTTATTAGGGATCTAATTATGAAGTTGTTTGAACTAACATTCTACTTACCCAAATGCATTCGTTAATGTGAACAAACCAGTTCACAAATAAGGAGAAACTGCAGACTGCAGTCTTTCAAACATTTTTGACTGGTGAGCCTACTTGACGTCGCGTACCATCAAACTTAGTCCAATAAAGTTTAAAAATGAACAATTTATTTTCCTATTACAATATGCTAATCAGTTCTAATTAGTTGTCTTTTAGATACGATTGACGTTTACTTTATAAAAAACATATTAAAACAAAATATGATGATACCAACAGTGTCATTAATTACTGCTTAACTGACGGATACTTGGCTTGAAAAGTGAAGTACCAATTTGGCATGTAACATTGAAATCACATTAATTATATAATAGCCGAATCAGAGATGATCAGTCTGGAACAAACTGTTGTCGACAGTCCATAATCATTCAGTCTACTACAACGATTCTAATTTGGCGACAATAATGAAACCTTGGACAAATCGTTTTGTTATTTAATGTAACATGTGTGCCAATATAAAAACAGTTTGTCACACCTTACTTATAAAAACAAACTGTTAGAAAACATTTGCCAATCAACTATTGTATTTCCATTTTATCAGATTTTGTGTAAACGTAAAACCGAGGGCAAGCAGTTAACGCATTTTGTTCCTCAGTTATCAACCTAAGATTGTTTTCGGCATAGCGGTCTGCAAGATAAATAAAAACTGTTAACATATTGTTTGTTGTTGAGTAACAAATAAATGAAGTTAATTTTCCCCTTAAAATTATATCGCGATGCTTTGGACCTATCAAAAAGTTTTGATGTACTCGTTTTAAAACCGCATCACTTAATTAGTCTGTCCTTGTCCAACAAACTTTCTTTACGCCAAGTGACGGGGTAAAATTAAAAGTAGCCGAGCTGAGAGGAAGTATTTTAAAAATCGCATACCGGCTAATTCTATTTTGGAAGTGATGGTTCCGTTGATTTCGAGTTTTGGACAGGATAATGGATTTTTCTGATAAGACTTCACAACCATGAGCAATCACGAAAAATGGAGCAGCGGACGGATGGCGATTTAGGCGTTTACATTATAAGCTTGTCAGAAAAAAATTAAACCTCAATGAAACCAACAATTTTCTCATAAAATTATGTATTTTCTTAATCAAAATATTTACAAATTATTCATTTTCAAAGGCATTTTGGGTGCTTAATAAAAACACCAAGTGTAAAATTATAGTTTTTAAGCTTTTTTAATTTGTGAATAGGGATCAAACTCTAAAAATGTCGAACAAATATTTTTAAATATTTCAAACCTATCAATTCAGTAACACCAGGAAAACCTAATATATAATGCTATATGAAAATCCGTAGATACTTTAACTTTTACCTCGATATCTTACTTCAAGCGCATTTTGCACAACAAGAAAATTTGTCCAATGGATGAAGAGTGTCTAAAAGTAGATTTACTGAGTGTTTTATGGGTCTAGCTTTCTACATAACCCAAAAAATTTAATTACTCATAACCTTAAAGTGAAAATGAAAAACAATAACGCCATGGTAATAATCTCGAGATTCATTTTATTTATCTAGCAATTTTCAGATTGTTTGTATTTTATTTTTTTTATATTACCTCTTCGTAATACGATGCATCAATGTATTTTGTTTAATCGACTTTCCTGACTTTCGAACGTGAAACGGACGACCCTTTTTAAAAATAACACGACACTAATTCTCCTTTTTTTATCAGGTAGGTAGGTGGTATTTTTATCAAAAACAAGGTAGGGCAGATAACGGTAGTAAAGGATCTGCCTTTCACTCATAACTTTTTGTTAAAGAAAACTTACATAAATAAAATTTTTATAATCGATAAGCTTTTTCTGGTTGTTTTTCAATAGGAAGTACTTATCAACTAAAATTGCTCGGAATTCATTCACGGGAAATTTAATTTTTACTAACCTTGAAAATCCTCTGAACCTTTATTGAATACGCAACAAACTAATTTTGATGACGTAGATTATTTCCTAGTTTTTTAATTATTTATTTTTTATAAAGGCATAACGATATCAGTATTACAAGGATTAATGTCTAGATGATTTATTTGTAGTCAGAAATTTATTTTTGTACAAAATGCACAAAATTGAATTTATTCTTCTTCTATTAATTTTTTTATTACTGCCTGTATTCATAAAATATACATATCGTAATTTGAGGTTATTTACATTTACATTTATACAAAGGGGGTATTCACGATGTTTGTAAGATGTTAACTCGTGTTAACTCGAATAGAGAAATTTCCAGTAAGATCGTGAGCACCCCCTTCTTTCCTTAGCATGTTGAAATGAACTGCAAATGAACAGGATAATTACACACACTTACCCAAAAAAGGTGGCCCTCTTGCCCATGGGACCAGAATCACAACAATGTGAAACCCACTGGAGAGTGTGCTAAAGCTGGTGGTGGAAAAATGGCTTGCGAAAAAAATCTCAAGTAATGGACGAAACCACCCTGGCATCTTCATGTAAGCTAGGGGACATAATAAACTTCCTACTATAAATTCTGGCTCACCTGCCGAAGTAATTCATCTGGCAAATTATTTAAGCTGAGAATATGTATAAATGAGCGACAATTGTACAAAAATGGGCATGATTAAATCCACCATCAGGTTTGATTCTGAGTTTAGGAATAACTCGGTGTGCCCTGAATCCCTATAAACAAACCTTTTTTTTCTTTTCAAAGCGATATATCATGTGCAAGATAAGAATTATAGGTAAGAATCTTAAATTAATTAAATTACAAATTAAGAAGAAAAATTAAAGAAAATTCGCAGCCCACTTGACCTCACCGTATCGCCTTTCCAAGACGAAAGATTTCGGACGGAATTAGTCGGTTTTTAACATTCCTTGCCTAGGGATTGAAGGCTAATAAAGAAACAGAAACAAAGAGGAAAAATTAAACAAGAGCCGGCTCGAAGAGTCTACCGAGAACAGGGGATGCGTACGATGCCCCAGTTCGTGCTCCCATCAATGCAGTCTGGAGGAGGAACGAGAGGAGGCCGGAGGAGGCGGTGTAATAGTCTGGGATTTGAATTACACTGGAGGAATAAGAGCAAGAAATTATCGAGTAATACATCCCTCAAACCAGATATCTCATTGGCAGGGATTTTTGATTTCTCGATGACAATGCCCGTTTCCTTTGGAGGAAACAAGTCTCATAGAGGCAGACATGTTTAGACAACCTGGAAATTTCCCATTTGCCCCATCCCCTTGTCTCCAGCCCTCAATCCCATTGAGCATATGTGGGATATGTTGCAAAGAAAGCTTTTCGATCACCAACTGAAGTCAGATCACCTGCAACAACTGAGTGCAGCGAAATTAAATTAAATAGATTAAATTTAATTTTTTACAAATGAAAGGTGTCTTAACTTTATTGTGACACTTAGTTTGCTCTAAAACCAAAGGGTGAGTTAAAGAAAAGAAAAAATAACTACCCTCCATAAGTTGTCTAGGTTTTCCCAAGTTTCTTACATTTTTTTATTCAGTTTTTATTTTTTTAAAGGAAACCTACTACTTTTTAATAGAGCGATCAAATCGGTGAATGATGTTCTCCAGAGATCACATTCACGAGAACTGTATCCCTCAGTGTTCGGTAATGAGCGTTGCCCTTTTCTTGGTGGCGGTGAACGGTGTCACTAACGGCGTTCCCCGCAGACAAGGAGAATGCTCTTTCTCAACGACTTCTGCTTCTACCATTCGGGTAAGGATCTGGCAGAGGTTGGCGATACAGTCGACGCTAAACGCTGCGGCTGCGAGAGCCGAGGAAACCGGGTTTACTTTCTCCAGGTCGAAAACGGTGTGTGTTCACTTTGCAGATTGAGTAGGGCCGATAGCCCCCCCCCCCATCCCTTCTGGGGCATAGGCATACTATCAATGAGCACCTCAGACAGAAGGATAAAAAAAAATCGAGGAACAATGGAGCTCATTCATTGGACACAAATAATCCAAGAACCTCTTACCAAACTTTGAGAGGAAAGAGATTACAGAATGTATTACAGGAAGCTGGAAAAAAATCGCGAATCTTAACATGATTCTTAACAGGACACTGCAAATAAAGGGACATCTGAAGGAGATTGGCATAACCCAACACGGCACGTGCAGACACTGCAAAGAAGCACACACAAATACACAACAAAAATACACCTATTAACAAACTGTGGTGCTACACTTGCCCGCAAGAGGAGTGTTTTGGTACATACAACGTAACCGTAGAAGAGATTCAACCACCAGAGTTCAGAAAACCCTCTGACTGTTGAAATTTATTGGTCTTAGAAGTAGATACACCGGTTTTCATCTGGTTTTATTCTCAAAGCGCTGTCTGGGCTATACGAGACACCCTCTCTTGGTGCTCTGGTGAGAGAAATACGCCGACCTGGAGCGCCTCGGAAAAACGGTGGTTGTTGTCTGGGTTCGCGGAAACATTTACCTGGAGGGTAACGGCCTCGCCCGTAAGTAGTATCGATTAAATTATTGTTTATAAAATAATTATAACTACCTAATTTTATTTAACACCATAAAAAATAAGGAAACTCAGTACAAAAAATTAAATTAAGTAAATATATAACGAAAACGAAGTCAAACTTTCATCAAAAGTGACAATCTGGCGAACAAGTTCAAAAACGGCGGCGCTCGTTCCGACGGTCATTAGACGCCCTCTTATATCGAAATGTAACTAAACGGGGAAATTAAACTTTAGGGAGGAAGATTTGATAAACGATTTGGAGGAAGGGAGCGGTAATTAGGGCACATGTTATTACTTGAAACATTCCTTCCAAATTAATATCATCTTTCTAACGAATTCTCCCCTTTGTATTTCGGTTAATCCGAGTGGTAATTCATGCTGAGATTTAATTCGGCCCCGCCCTTCTCGTATGTATACTGAGCGAGAATTACCATGTTCAACGAACCGTGAACAACTCCGTGGAAAATATCGAGGGCCTACGGACGGACAGCGCCTCCACGGATATGCGTCTGTAATCGTAATGGAAGAAGGATTTTTACAAATGTCTTCCTTTCTTCTCTAAACTTCCTCCCGCCTGTGTTTAATTTTCCCTGACGTTCTTGCGTTTATTTAATAGATAGGGCATTATGTTGCCCTCTTTCGCCCGAGTTTGTCTATTTATTGATGGTCAATTGTGGACTGAAAGTAGTACAAACGTCAAATCAAAATGCCAACGTTCTCTTATTTCATCATGTTCCTTTATTTTTTAACAATAATAGAATGAAAAGAATAGAATTGTTTTAAATTAATATCCCCAGAGGAATAAGGCTTCACAATTTGAAGGATAATGAAAATGTAATGAAAAAATGGTTGTATACATATTACAACATTGATTTACAAACCACCCTTTCGTTTCATTCTAAACAAAACTTCAATGACATTAATTTTTTATAAATCACACAATGAAAATTGTAATTAAGTTTTACTATTCTTAATATTTATGTGATCAATGATTCACTTTAATCGAAGTTAAATTAATTAAGATTACGTTCATCAGACAACCGAAAATCTAATACTAAATGTTGGCGTCCAAGAAGCCTCATTTTTATTTGTTGTTTTTGGCTGATCAAGTTTCGCCTCGGAGGCTCTGTTTAAATCGGTGCGGGCCGTATTGTTGTTATTTTCGCAAGCGATAACGCTGGAGCTACGGCTTTTGAACGCGGGCAAGTCAGTCTCTCGCTTGTTTGTGTCAGCACAAGACGCACCACCTACAGACTCGATAATCGCACCTCATATCGATTTTGTGTCGATATTCACCAAAGACTTCATCTATTGTCACCTTGTCGTCACACAACCGATCTCACGGACCATACGTCAACTGTATCATCATCCGGCTGTACAGGCACCTTCGTTCGGCGTCGAACCCAGCAGTAACCTCCTAACTCTTGTCACCTCTGTTAAAAAAACGGTCTTCTAATGAGGAAATCGCTCAGGTGGACTTGGAGTGCTACCTGGAGGAGTTTCAGGATCTCTCCCATGACATTTCTGAGACTGCCAGGCGTGCGAGCAAATTGAGGGAGGCTGTAGTCACCTCACTTCTGGAACGATTCAATGGTCGTATAACTCGCATTGACTCAGCATTTGAGAGGTTTTTGAATTATTACAATAAAGCCCTAAAATCCCATAAATTGTTAAAATTAAGTACTGCGGAAATTGCAAAATGAAACAAGGTCCAAATAGTATGATATCCTTTCCATCAAGCCCCCTTCCCTGACTGAGACTTCATATAATTCGTTTGAAACTTCAAATTATCGTTCGCAAACTACTTTCAATATACCCACAACACTCCCTACCATCCAGTTAACTCGCTTCAATGGCTACATAAATTTATGGTCAACCTTAAAGATACATTCATCTGACTTATCCATGATAATCCTGACTTAGACCAAACCCGAAAATACCAATATTTGAAAACTTCTTTGTCAGGCCTCGCTGCACAGGGTACTTCCGCACACAAACTTACTGCAGATTATTACCAAGCATGGGAATTCTTATTAAAAATTTCTACAATAAACGTTTACTGGCGAATAATTATTTGACTAAAATTTTTAATTATCCACCAGTAGCTCGAAATGATGTTGAATCCCTCGCAGGTTTTCTGCTACAGTCGTCGAGTCGGCGCAAGCTTTTAGAAATCTGGAGAAGGAGGATTTTTTGTTTTCAATCTTCACTATAATACGAGAAATTTAGTAAGAAAGGTAGAACATCGTATTTAAAATATAAAATATGTAAATTAATTAGTATAATATTTTTATCAGATTCTAGGGCCGATGGCAAAAACGCTCAGAAACGTGTCTGTTTTACGATCAAGAATCACCAAAATATGTCGCATTGAATTTTTTGATCCCACGCCCGTCGCTATCCTTTGTACGTTGGTCTTTATATCGTGAAAATTATTTTAAATTAACATTAATTCAGCAGTATCGTGTGTTTCAAAGCGAATGAAAGGACTTTTGTGTTAAGGCCAAAATGAATTTTAGAGAATTCTACGAACTTACTGGCCTCAAGATATCAACTATCCTCGCCCATACCAAATTAGTGTTGATAATTCTGGCCTCCCATCGAAATAATGTTACCACTGATGATTGTCCGTCTTTCGCTTCAACGTTCTGGTAAAGCACACGTATTTTAATTTTTTTTAAGATGAAGTATTTAAAGAATATTTAATGGAGCAATTTTATCAAACAGACTTTGCTGTATAATTCCTCCAAACGGATTTTTTTTAAACTATGAGAAAGACTATCGGAACTTCATCAATTCAGTACTCCCTGAAACTAAATAATAATATTTATTTAACAACAAAAAGAAATGTACACAAAACAAAGTAAATGAACATTATCCAGCATGGAAAATACCGTCGACCGGAAGTTGAAACAACATAACTACACTAACAAAAATATAAGATTGAACTGTGTAATTGAAAACTATGGGTTTCTGTCTTTGTTGCTCATGCATACCAACTAATATATATTTATATTATATATCAATTTATTTGGTTTTTTCTAAAATAAGAAAATATTATGCGGATCGTAATAAAATGATTATATATAATAAAAAAAGTACAAAAATCAAAAGGCGCTTTCAGTAAAGTAAGCAAAAAAAATGCAATTCGTTTTTAAAGCCCTTAAATAAAAATTTTTATTATAAACATTTTTGGAGTGTAATTATCAGGTATTAGGACAGAATCAGGAAAACTCCCTACTTCTTGCGAAGCATTCATTTATTGTATAAACATTTTCAGGGCCTGATACGACGAAACATAACAATTAGGGGCTTCTTTNAATCCAGCGGCCCTGCATTCGAACCCGACATACTTATAAATAGGCTTTTTTTCAAAAACACCGGCACCCCGAAGGTTTATATGACCTCTTCTGTTGCGAACCCTCGTAAAAAGTAAAAAAAAATTAATATTTGGATTTTTACAACGTGGTCATACAATTAGATAAAACCAAACCCTTACAAACGATAACCTCCCAGCGTAACGAGTAATCAAAGATAATAACTAATAATAATTATTGATAAGAGTTTATAAAAGGGTCTAAAAATAACATATGATTTCTTGTGATATATAATGGTTAACATTGTGTAAAACGAAAGTTAAACAGACTATACAATAGTTATTAATTAACAATAGAAGGTTTTTTCTTCGCTTTTTCGTATTCTCAAAAATGGTGCTTCCACTCATTTTGACTATTAGAATGATACAAATCTTATTGTTTAATTTTACACACATTTTCTTCAAATTTTCGTCTACTTGATGATTCGATCCCTACCTAATATTTTGTAATTTTCAAATGTGCTTTGACAGTCCCGTCCATGTGACAGTCTCTATTCAGATTGGAACCAAAACAAAACAAACAAAAAATCAACAGTAATAGGCATTTTCATTTTAAATCGGCACAGGTTAAAGGTGAACTAACATTTGGAAAAAATTTAGAGGCCATTTGAATTGTGAAAAGTTGAGGAAAAATTATATTTTTTTGAGATGAATTTTCTTGGTTGCATAAAAAAATATCGACTTCTGTCATACTAAAAACAATATTTTACTAAGTCACAAATTACGAATTTAAATATTTACGATACCTCCACAAATATAAGTTTTTTTTCAGCAAAAAATAAAAATGTTATTCTTTTTATTAACGAAAAAACCTAAGCCCAAATTTTCGGTAAAAAATAAAAAATGTCAAGTTTACTGATCTGCTTGCAACTTTACAACTGTTTAAAATCCCATAAACTCAACTTTTTAAATTAATTTTATTTATTGCCATCCGTACAAAATAAATACACATTGACAAATAGTATTAATTACGTACAAATATGCTGATCGGTCAGACCAAGAAACAGGGGTGAGAGAAACAAGGTCTTTTATTTATTTGGGATCGCGGTCGTAAAAGATTATAAAGGTGGAATGTTGAGTTAAATGTTCTTGGCTAGTGATTAAGGGTGGAGGGATAGTTTAGAATGTAAATTAAGGACGCGTGCTCGAATCAGATCGTTCACGAATGGGACTTTAAGATCTTTATGCATCATTTTATTTGTAACGTAGAAGAGAATGTTGAGGATATGGCGGAGAAATTTTGATTGAAAGGATTGGATTCGTTGGATGTTGGATAATTAATATATTATATATAATATATATATAAGTTATGGTTTTGAGTGTATTAATTTAGTTTTTAAAAAGAACACTATTTATTACACAGCAAGGCAATACAAAACTGGAATAACCAATTCCAATTAGGGAATCTTCGGTCTATAAGCCCGGAACGAATCGAATAAAAAATATTAATATTGGCTTGGGGATGTAACGAAGGAGGGGTTTCTTGGAAGTGAACACGTGCAAGTGTGATAAGGGAGGAATGTGAAGGGTTGCAACAGATAAGGGTCAAGCGAGTATGTAACATTATATATATACAGGGTGAATTGCTACTCGTGCTACAAACTTCTCCAGTAGATTCTTCACCCTAAAATGAACAAAAAAGTTCATATTGACCATGGTCCGATTCTCAACCATTTCAGAGTAATTTCGCTTTTTATCGATTTTGAAAGATATCACGTCCTGGCGTCGGAAAATCGTGATATCTTTTAATCTAAACATTTCTCTTAAAATCTATAAGCACCGTTGAAATCCCCGTTAATTTTTAGAGAGAATCAAAATCATAATTCCATTGAAATTTTTTAATTTAATTTAATGCCCATTTAGTATGTAATGCTTAAGAAGTTTACAAACAGCTAGAAGGTCAAGGAAGAAAGACCCAAACGTTTTGCCACCTTCATCTTCTTATTGAAAAATTAACGGGGATTTCAACGGTGCTTATAGATTTTAAGAGAAATGTTTAGATTAAAAGATATCACGATTTTCCGACGCCAGGACGTGATATCTTTCAAAATCGATAAAAAGCGAAATTACTCTGAAATGGTTGAGAATCGGACCATGGTCAATATGAACTTTTTTGTTCATTTTAGGGTCAAGAATCTACTGGTGAAGTTTGTAGCACGAGTAGCAAGTCACTCTCAAACATTAGCAATCCTTGAACCACCATTTTTTCTCTTTTTGTCATCAACATCTTGGTCTCACAACCACTAAATAAGAAAATGACGAGTGCGTTGGAAGCGTTATTAAATCAGGTAGTTTTCCTCAAATTTGCTGCCTTCTGAGACTAAAATTAGAAACTCTGGATTACTTTATACACTTTCCGATTTACACAATTTTCCACTCTTTTTGTAGTTCTGGCTGAAATAAAACACAAAAAATTAGCCCAAACATTTTGCCACCGTCATCTTCTTATTGAAAAATTAACGGGAATTTCAACGGTGCTATTAGATTTTCAGAGAAATGTTTAGATTAAGAGAAATGTTTAGATTAAAAGATATCACGATTTTCCGACGCCAGGACGTGATATCTTTCAAAATCGATAAAAAGCGAAATTACTCTGAAATGGACAATATGAACTTTTTTGTTCATTTTAGGGTGAAGAATCTACTGGAGAAGTTTGTAGCACGAGTAGCAATTCACCCTGTATATTCTTATTCATCTCAACTAAGACATTACGTAAAAAGCAAAACAGAATAATTAATTGAAATATATAATGAAAAGAATAATTAATTGTTTAATTTAAATTTTATTCAAATTAATATGAAGTAGTGTATGTTGTTGTTTACCTAGATTTATGAGCCAATTCCCCTTCTTCATTTATTCCTTTTTGATTATTACATTTATTTTATATTAACAAATATAGTTTTAAAGAAATATGTTCATATATGCTCGATTTGTCATTTGAGACTCTTGTAGGAAAAAATGCCCAGTGGCACCACTCCTTCACACTAAAACCGCTTCAATCTTCACTCAATGAGATGTCCTCGAGCTCAGTTTGCTTCAATCGACTTGGGGGATTTTCGGGTAGTGTTGGAAGTGAGACTGTCATACTAATAGGTTATTGCGTATATTCAGTGATTGATGAAATATTTTATAGCCTGTTTTCATGAGTTGATGTACAACCGAGATGTGTAGGTCGTTATGAATAGATATATTTGAAACATTAAAAGGAATATTTATAATTTGAAGAAGAATTTTATACTGAATTTATTGGAGATCTAGGAAATTAGAATCCTTTTTTGAGACCCACACTTCACAACCTATGCCCAGACAGGTCTTGTCATTGTCTTGAAAATTAAAAGTTTCCAATATACACTGACAGGTAAAAAATTCCACCCACTTGTAATATAACTTTATTTGTATATATTTTTATATTAATCAAAGTTTCACGTTTTTTAAATTATAATAATTGAATCTGGGTCTAATAATGTAAAAAAAAGGTAAATTGCAAAGTAAAATGAAAGTAAAAATATAAAAACAAGACGGACAGATAAAATTTGTTTTAATTTCATTTTAGATTTTTAATT
Source organism: Cimex lectularius (assembly GCF_000648675.2). Lineage (NCBI taxonomy): Eukaryota > Metazoa > Arthropoda > Insecta > Hemiptera > Cimicidae > Cimex > Cimex lectularius. The sequence goes on along the minus strand of NW_019392753.1, from coordinate 557,243 downwards.
AATATTTCAATATCGCGATTTCCTCATCTTGCCTTAATTACATCTCGAAGACGACTCCGCATACTTTCTACCAGCCTGAAAATTTCTCTTTGCTGGAGGTTAGCTCATCCTCCACGAAGAGACCTGTCAAGATCGTGGAGTGTATCAGGAAGTGGTGGGCGAGCTCTTATTCATCTTTTGAGGTTATCCCATAAATGTTGTATGGGGTACTGTTGAAGTTACGTTTTTACTATGCGAGTGATATGTGGACCGGCATTATCGTGGATTAGAATAGGATTGTCGCTGATTTCATCGAGGATAGGCTACGCACGTTGTTCCAAAATTGCATGCGCATAGCGAGTGGCCGTCAAAGACGCTCCACGAACAACGACCAATTCTGTGCGGCTTTCCATTGAAATTCCCGCCTATACCATCACTGAGCTACATTGAAAAGGTTGGGTCTACCTTTCGTTTCCTACCTTCTCCACACTCTTTCACGCCCATGTGGATATCGTAGAGAAAATCTACACTCATCCGTAAAAAGTACAGCAGACTGTTAGTCCAAAGACCAATGGCAGTGTCGAGCAAATGCGAGCCGTGCAACTCTGTGTGTTCTGGTCAATTCTGGTCCTCTTAAGGAGAGAAAAGCCATTAGTCCATACTGATTTAATGTTCTTCGAGCGGTGCGTTCATTAATTTAGACACCTCGAACTTCCTGGAATTGATGAGCCGCTTGATCAACAGGAAGGTGCCGGTTTCGATTCTCAAATCAATCTTATTTATCAGGAAGTTTACGAATTGAGTATTTATAAGTAGTAGTTATTTATTAGAGTAGATTTATTCTAACATTAATTATTTAGTTGTTAACTGTGAAGCGTATATTTTATTTTATAATTAAAATTTGATGCTAAGCGATAACAATAATATAGGTATAACAATATATATCAAAATAACAAATATAGGTACACTCCGTCGGTATCGTATCTCTTTAAATTTAGTTTATGATATCGAGCGGCTTTAAATTAGGCCAGGGCACGATGAATTTAATCCTCATTTTTCCCAGGAGCCGGAGAGTGAAAAGGTCGTTGAGAAAGTTTTCGATTAGGTCGGAAGAGTTAGATGGAGAAGGAAAAAATTAAGTATTTCGATTAATGAAGTAATTCCGTCATTACGACCTCGATCCATTACGCTCTCCCTCCCCATCCACCATTTGAGGTTCTTATATTTACGAGAAACTCCGATTTAACAAAAGTGACGATTANGCAAGCCAACAGTCTTTACAGTCTTTATAAATTAAAGAGATGGTAAGTTAGTGTGGATCGAAGTCACGATAGCTCAGGTGGGAGAGAAGCGGCATATCTTGCCGAAGGTCGTGGGTTCGAATCCCGCTCGTGACATTGACTTTTTTATCTCAACTAAAAACCTTAATTAATTGTAAGATATCAATTGGTCAAGCGGACCACGAAAACTAGTGAATTTATAAAAGAAATATAATTGAAAAAAAAAGTATCTCTGGCCCACTGTCACAGTACATGACTTACGACCGCCCGAATAGATGAACCCTGTATGTATCTGTGACATCCACCAATAAATATTAATCGCTGTCGGTACGCCTAGTTTCACTCGACAGTTTGTTGCCAGACGCATTTTGGCTTTTGGCCATCAATTGGGACGTAGTAGCAAATGGTCCTGCTTTGAAGTTCGAAGTATTTACCCTACAAGTTTTTCGAATGTCGATATCGATCGTTTCAATAACTAAAATATATTTAATAATTTAGCAATAAAAAAATAAGGCGATCTAAGGGTAAGTCAAGCCGACCATGTTGATATAGGAAAAGAAATACATGCAGAAATAAATTGCTCATCTCTCAAAAAACCTTTTATCAGTTTGAATGCATGTCAAACACTAAATTAAAAACATAAAATTACAAAGTTGAAATTGATTTGAAAATATTTTAAACACGTATCAATTATTTTAAGTTTATTTTTTCACAATCTGTACATTAATTTTCCCATTACTTAATCACAAACATTCGAAAACATTTATTTATTGAAGTCTTTTCGGAGGATCTACAGAAGAGGTCTAACACAGAGAAAACTTCCTTTCAGTTTTCGCCGAGCTTTCGACAGTTTTATACTGTCATCTTCAGGGCCTGTTTTATTATCATACAAAAAAACAATTAAAACATGAAAAAAAAATACACAAAAATTGAATGTCTTACTTTAAACCTTAATGGGGAATTAAGATCTAATCCTTAGATCCTCCGAAAAGACTTCATGTTTCCAGCAGGTCGATAATCTAGTTCATCGTTACATTTATTTATTGGTTCGAAAGGTTTAACATTTAGAGGATGTGCAATTATATACGTGTAAATCTAATTTTTCTGGAGAGGTTAGAAACCGAATAAGATATATAACCGGCTAAATTCTCTTCTCTCAAAAGATTAGATTTAGATCGAATGGGAAGGAAGAAATTTTTAGCCAAGGGTCCCATAAAATCACAAAAATCAAGCGCCAAAATCAAAAGAAAGTGGAATAGTAGGTGTGAGGAAGATGGGTATTCCTCTCTTGCTGGAAGGTTCTAAATAAAATAAATCTAAATAAATTATGAAAAAATAATACTAAAAAACTTGTCTTTCTTTTGTGTACTATCTCTAATAAAGTCAAAAATAGTTTTAAAAAATGTATTGAAGAGAAACGCAGACAAAAGAATATGAAAATGACCAAAGTGGTCCTTATACTCCGCTTCTTTCGAAACTATCGGAAAGCGAAATTTAATAATTTATAATGATACTTCCTGCGCTTTCATTTATTATTTATTAATCCATTACTGTTACTATTATCATTTTTTTTGACAACCCTATTAGCTGGAGAATAGCCTGAAGAATTTTACAAGAAATTTTGGTTTCAATACGTGAAAACGTTATTTTACAGGACAGGCAAAATATTAAATAAGTTTCATTCGCAAACAGCGTTAATTCTGTTCTGAAGTTCTCTAACAATCGGCCTTGGAGCGAATGAAAAAATCAGAAATCTAAGTAGACGCCGAAAACGACAGAAAATAGAAACCAAACTCAAAAGGGAGTACGAAGATATGTATGAGAAAGTTGAAGGTGGGAATTCATGCACTGCTGGAAAGTTCTAAATAAATTATGAATAAATAATAAATAAAAGAAACTGGTTTTATTTGTTGTATTATACCTAAGTAATTTAAATGAGAGTTAAAAAATCTTAATAAAAGAATATGCAAATCTCGAATCTCATACTCTTCATGTGTACTCGCTTTTCCCGAAGCTATGAAAACTGATTTCAATATTTTTTTCAAAAATACTTCTATTCTCTGATTCGTTATTAATAACACCATTAGTTGTAGAAAAGCCTGAGCATCCTCGTAAGCCAATGTTGTTTTTAAATTATATTATTATATTAATTTTTTGGTCTTATCTGCCTTTAACGCTATGTAGCATTAGCTGAGAAGAGCAATGGGTTCCAAATGTTGCATACCTACCTTACTTTAAATGATAATTTATCTGATAATGAACGTTGCATTTGAATCAAGTAGTGGGATAAGATAAAAGTCCCTTTATTTCAAAAAAGAGCTCACACAGGACAGGGAAAAATAAAGAGATGTCACAAAATAATACCATCTGTCTCGTGCGTCTCATCAAGTAGGAGATACTGCGATCACACTTTTCGGCGGTGCTTTTTTGGGGTATGTGTGTCTACTATAAAAATGTTTTCCCAACGAGAGTTGCCGTAGCCGGTACTTTTGTAACTGTCATTCCAACCCGTCATCGCAAGATGGTCTTTTTATTAAGGAGACGGCTCGATCGCTCAAGTCTTACAAATGTAATAGCTAACATAATAGTCATAAAATATATTGGACATTGACACGATGAAGAATTTCTTACGAAAACGTACATACTTTCACGTGTGCTTTAATTATTTGGTATTTAAACGTTGTTTTACAAAGTCCAAATTTTGTTGAGCCCTCTTTGTTCTGACGTAAATATAGATTTAAATTCGTTATTTGCTTAATTAATTGAGGTAAGATAACATATCAATACATAACTTTAAATAAGTAACTATGTCGGCAACCACTGCCCACGGTTTCTCTGTCTGTTGTAAGAGCCGACTAAAAAAGAGCCTCTTCCTTACTTTTGACCCAGTGAGGAGGGGCGACCGTCCCTCTTCCTATAATTTCCATCCCTCTTTTCACTCTCCGTTTCTTTTCATTCCCTCTCAACACCCTTTCTCTTCCCCATCCCCAATTCTTCTTCCAACCTGGCCGAAGGTATAACAGACTTAGGGAAGGCACCCTGATAAAAAAACCACCCAGATAAAAAAACCACCCATGGAATAGGGAAATGGAGTAAACATTACGGCGAACGGGGTTGGGCGGCGTTGTGTCGTGACTGGATTGGATACGAGCACCTATCCTGACCCTTGGCGAGAGGCGCTTATTGTGCCTATCCTTAAGGAAGGCTGGGATCCAAGTTTGGCTTTTAGAACCAGCTCCTAGGGAAGCCTCTGCTGCCACTAGTTTTCGTGGTCCGCTTGACCGATTAATATCTTTCAATTAATTAAGGTTATAAGTTCAGATAAAAAAGTCAGTGCCACGAGCGGGATTAGTTAGTGTCCGAGTGGATCGAGGTCACGATAGCTCAAGTGGTAGAGCAGCGGCGTATTAAGCCGAAGATCGTGGGTTCAAATCCCGCTCGTGACAATGATTATTTTATCTCAACTTAAAACCTTAATTAATTGAAAGATATTAATTGGTCAAGCGGACCACGAAAACTAGTAAATTTAATAAGTTAAATGAAGTACATCTTCACTACAGCTTTCCGTTGCCATTTCATTTGTCGCCGAGAATCAAACAGATTACACGACATTTGAAGAATGGCAAAAAGGAGGGAAAATTCAAAAGGTGGGGTTGAGATGGGAAGTTAGTGTCCGAGTGGATCGAGGTCACGATAGCTCAAGTGGTAGAGCAGCGGCGTATCAAGCCGAAGATCGTGGGTTCGAATCCCGCTCATGACACTGACTTTTTTATCTCAACTTAAAACCTTAATTAATTGAAAGATATCAATTGGTCAAGCGGACCACGAAAGCTAGTGAGTTTTAATTAAAGTTTTTTCGAAACGTAGAGTTTCAAATTGCGTTGAAGGTATATTTTACACAAAATCAGAAGTAATATCATTAATGAGGTAGAAAAGATAATCGATGTCTTGGTTAACTTTAATTCCAATTGCGATTTCCGGGATGATTATGATGTTTTGCTGAAAAGTCTTTAAATTAATTCTGGTCATACAGGGAGGGGGGCAACAAGGAACAATAAAACATGATACATCTGGATTATAAACTTTTATACGAAACCCACGTGTTTCATTGTTAGAAAATTTGGACATTCCACATGTTAATACAGTGATTCACTCTTACAATTGACATCGCTGGTACATTATATCTCTCCCTAACAAGTAACTAATGAATGAAAAAAAGGACTTTATTTACAAAAAGAAAATACATTTTCCTAAGGAAGTATAACACAAATCAAAACAATCTGTTCTTCTTCAGCACTGATTACTAACGAATAATTGATTTGCCAGCGCGGACTGTATGTTTTGCCTTAAAGGTATTAAACTCCTTTAACATTATTAGAAAGTACTCCTTGAAACATTTTATTTTAACAAATCAGAATTTCTTTTGTATTAGCAATCAACAACGAGAAAGCTTTTTTCCTAGCAGACAAACATTTAAAATCAAACCAAGGGCTACTTTGACCGATTGGAAACGGCTGAGATTTTCTGAGGCAAGATGTCTTAATGGCATTTTCAAGAAATTTACAGGAATCTAGGAGCCTAATAAAGTTACGTTCCTGGCTATTGTATGAAATGAATTGGGCAGCATTATTTTGGTACCTGTCGATCAACGTTGGAGACGAGACAAGGTTGATCTGGGGAGACGAGGAAAGATTTGCACTGATGTGGTTGAAGAAACAAGATGATTTACATGGTTTGATTGACGTGTGTGAGAAGTGTTTGAGCCTAAGACCATATGAATTTGCTTAGAATAAGCATTTAACTCACCTGCAATTTTTGTTAGGATTTTCAAGTAATAAACACTGTAGTCTTTCGAATTCAAAATCCTAGGACGAGATATGCAGTAAGTTGCTTACAATAAATCACATATGAGGCTCCAAAGACGTGTCAAAAGAGACTTTCCTGAGATGAATTGAGATGAATGAGATCTTCATTTATTAAATGATATACATTGTTCATAGTAAGTACCTGTTTAGATAATGTTTATTGAATTTCTTATTTTTAAGAGATTTAGTAATCTATTACGTGATGAATACTATCAGTAAAAAATCTCACGACGTTTATGTACTAAAAATTTAAACAGTCTCTCTCCGCGATTATCTGTAAAATTTAACGTTATCTGTAACAAAATTAAAATACAGCGGTAGTATGAAACCGCTATTTCTGTAAATTACTTAGTTGTCTACGGTTCACAAGTAAATTAGAACTTGAGCGGTTGGTTTAAGAAGCGATGGATCGTCTGCCCATAGGGGAAATATTAATTTGCATTATCAAACAGCAATTGTAACTTTGTTTGCATTAAAAAGAAAACAGCAATTATTTATTTGTGGAATAGAACTGTTGTGGGCGAAGCTGTAACAAAACAATCATTAGAGAGCCCTGTTTCTTTTTCTCTTGGGGGATGGTTGATGATATTAAGTAGGGGAGAAAGAGCTGAATTTGTAGTGGCGTTGGAACAATGAGGATGTCATGCTACCGATAGATCAAAAGATGTTCATGTACCCTAAGTCACTTCCAAACCCTATAGCCATATCACTAACAAAAACCCGTCTAAACCCTTTCAGCTTCTCTCAATTGCCATTCCTCCTAAACAACTTTGAGATTACGTTGCCAAGTATGGGGAGGAAATTACGAGATTTATAAAAATGTTTACGTACTTGAACGAGGCCGGCATGGTAGGTTTCAAAAGCCATATACGAACTTGAAAGAAAGCCTAGTGGATTATTATAACGCTCTTATGCCAATCGTATTTTATTCAGGAAATAGTTGCGGAGAAGGTTGGAAAAGTACTTTAAACCAATCGTTTAAACCAATATCAACTAACCAAATAAAAATCGCCACATACAAACCCCTTAAGACCGATAAATCAAAACATTTTTATAAACGATGCGTTAAGAGTACAAGTAAAATTATGTGAAATGATCTTTTTCTCTATTTCTACAAATTTGGCTAATACAATTGATCATAAATAATATACCTTCGACCGTTTATAGTGTGAACGCAAACATACATAGTTCTATTTCACCATTCGTTGTTAAGCTTACAGACTTAAAAAACTTGGTTTGATCATACCACCACATACTGCAGCACAAAAGGTAGAAAACTCTTTTATCGATTGTCATAGTTTCTCTTTTGTTCAGCACAACCGAACCGAGTAGAACAAACGGACAAAGACCGCTCAGAACTTTGCAATCAATTTGGCAGAGTCAATAAGGCTAGAAAAAATGAATAATTAATCTGCATATTGTTCAAATAGACCATTCTTCGATTGATTGATTCTGCTTATCTGTCCCATTTACGAAGGTGCTAACGTCATCAAAGCATACATACAAACACAAATATATAGGTAAGGTATAAAGGTAAGTAAACACTCTTTCAAGCCGAAGTACGTGCCAACAATGCTTGTGCCTTGGAAACTCTTAAAAAGGGTTATACTGACATAAAATCCTCATATGATCGGATAGCCATGCAGCTATTAAAGCATTAGCATGCAAAACCGTCCCATCAAATTTATTTAGTGAATGCATTCAAAATATCCAAAGCCTGGGGAATACAACAACCTAATGATATCTAGGGTATCAGGACAAAAATAAATTTTGGGTAACGAAAAATCATCGATCTGCATGACCATACTTGAACATATTCTTGGGATAACAAAAACAAACATAGAATCCTCCATCACAGAATAGATGCAACAAATACAAATCAGAAGTGAGTGACTCGAGGGGCGCTACACAGTAAACGTACGCTAAAACAACCGTCACCAAGACTGACAAAAGATGTGATATGGCTAATTACTGGTCGCAAGTATCTGAGAAAACATCTACACATGCGCATATATGACGATGATCTCATCTGCAGATTACGCAATTAGGAGTAGGTAACAGCCACCAATATTATTTTAGAATGTGAAGCAACCGCTCAATAGAGGCATGACTTTAGATACAAAGAAAACTCAGGGGAATAAATTGTAGCAACGACAGTCAATGACCTAGTACTCCTTAAAAGAAGGATCAAATCGACTTACTGAACTAACGAACGAGGAAAGTACAATACGCAAGAAGGCTGCAGTGTTTGGGGAATATAAACCCCCACCTCCTAATCTCTTTTTATCATCATCGTACTCTATGCCACTTAGGAAAGTTCTAACCTCTTCAAAATGTTAAAAAATTAAGATACATTTTCAATTAACAATATATTAAATTCACTAATTTCGTGGTCCGCTTGACCAATTAATACATTACAATTAATTAAGGTTTTTAGTTGAGATGAAAAAAAGTTAACGGCACGAGCTGGATTCGAACCCACGATCTTCGGCTAGATACGCCGCTGCTCTACCACTTGAGCTATCGTGACCTCGATCTACTCGGAGATCAACTTCCTATCTCAACCCCACCTTATGAGTTTTCCCTCCAACAATATAGTAGAAAATAAGCAAAATAAAGCCCTGCAAGTAGGACTAACGTCTACCTAACCATAGTTTTTTCTTATTATTCTCAATTAAAACTTCATGGGTAGTGCTGGTATTTGAACTCAGAACCTCTAGCCAAACAAATGCCAATCGGGCGCCCTAACCACTCTACCACCCGATTCGATATGGCATTCATTTCAAGAGGTTTTCAATGTAATGCTGTTGAATGTTTTCATTCCTCGTACTGCCAAAGTTAAATTGAAGCTCATTGCAAGTTGCCAAAACCAGCTGCATTTGTACTTGCATTACCAAAAGGAACAACTATGTCAATTAACACATCTTCAATATACTGCTCAGCTACTAAGGAACCTTTGATGAAGTCAAGTCGTTTCGGCCTTCCATTAGAATTGTAATTGTATTCCAACCCATTATATCATTAACTCTGTATCTTTTTCGGAGTGAAAACATTGCGATGATGTATCGCTCTGTTTTCCAAACCCTCTCGAGTCCGCCAGCGTGCCCAACATAAAACCAGGACACATCCGAAAACAAGAATTTACTCCAAACAGACCGAGCTGTTCTGTTTCTTGTCTGAAGATATTGATCATTGAAAGATAACACTGCGATGTGTACGAACTTGTGTCATTATAATCTGCACTACATAAATTAATGATTTAACGAAGGTGATGGATGAAGAAAATGTAAGTTGGAGGGATAGAAAGGGTTTTGTACTTTTACGAACAAACAAGAGACTGACAATTCGCAGATTGCATCACAAAATCCAATAACAAACCCAAGTGGACAATTCTAGGTGTCTTATTTATTTCTAATCGTCCAAAATCATTGACATATAATTCTAAAGTGCTTATTGTAAGATTGCTTATTAAAGAAGAAAAAATATTGATTTGGACACCTTTTTCCCCTCGTAGTGTATCATTGAATGTTATTAAAAAGTAAAGAAAATATTGTTACAGCCTAATTGTCGTCTCTGGGTTGAAGCGTTAAATTCGACAGGAAAAGAAATGTTTAAAGTTAACGGTTGCGCTTTTAACATATTTATACAGTCGTTAACATTGTTGTCAGCACTAGAGTTGAGAGTGTAACGGACACATAACTTCTCCAATTTGTACTGGCTTTATGCGATATGACATAATAAAGTTGTCCTTTAACGTAACGTAACATAAGAATACAACAGTACAACAACAAAATCACAGCCAAATTAAAATTAAATATGGATACAATTTAAGTACAGTAGTACGTAGGTCATAAAAGTTTTGTTACCATCGAAAAGCAAATAACTTGTTAAACAATTGTTTGTCGTACTATTTGTAAATACAGTAAAATTTGCTAATGCGTAATTCAAAAATGAAAATGTGCTAAGAACAAAACCAAGATAACTTGTCAATATAAAAAATATATAGTAAACATAAAATCTTAAAAAATGTATGAAAATAAATGAGATGGCTAGGAAAATGTAAGACACAATGAAATTTAAAAAAGATGAGAAACTCTTCAAATTTAAAATAGCAACAATAGAAATTTGGAGCAATAAACTTACTGAAACTGATAAAGGGGCTTTAGTATAAAATATTGATGGGTGTATAATGGATCACGAAGTAGTTATAGGCATAAGGTTTGACCTAGCAAAAACGCTAGGCTTTACTCAGTCAATCTCCCAAGCTCAAATATAAGCAATAGAACCCTAATCACGGGACACAAGGGGTATTGAAGCCAAAGAAAAGGCTGAAAAATTAGCGGCAGGAGCTATTTGCACCAGAACCGCGAATTAACATTCCAAAGTATGCTAAAAGAGAAACTGAACAAATGGACGGAAAAAGAAATGGCCACACAATGGATGAATTCACGAGATGCAAAATATTCCAAAAAGTTCTTCAACACCCAGGAAAACAAAATGTCCCTCTCTATCAACATACATCTTAAGGGAAATAACTATTCTATACACTGGTCATTCCCTGTTCATTTATCACCTCAATAAATGATAACAAATTAGACAGAAACCTCCCACGCTCATGACACAAAAAGCTATGGAAATTAAATGAAGTATTTTAAAACCTTCAGAGAAAATGCAGCAGACATGACATTGTGACAGTTCGCAATAGTAAGAATGGCCAAACTTAGGATGAAGGCCGAAAAATTGTGTGTAGGAGGAAAAAACATTTTTTTTTCAAACGTGAGACATCACTCCATTCATGTGAATTAACGAAATCTTTAAATAATTAGCAAGAACTCAAGTCCACATGTCCAATATTTTTTGATCTAGTGTCACCACAAAAGTTTCATTACATCAATGATCACACACGTCCATTGCCTGCCTGCTAAAAGGTAGCTTTTTTAAATACTAATTGAACATAATATTTTCAGCACAATCTAGATCTACATGTAAGGGTGGTTGAACTATTTAGGTAACTGGGAAATATAAAGGAAGCATCTTTTTGTTCACGGGCTTTCAGTTATTTTACTTTTCATCCTAGTTTATGTTGCGATTACGCTGTGCATACAAAGCCAGGATAAAAGCGCCCCCCTCCTATGAAAATTGCACAAATCGACCAGACCGGCGGGATTTAGACGATTCCGTATACAAAGAGCCGACAAATCACATAAAAGGCAGGGACTACTGGAATCATAAATAGCACAGCAAACTAATAATGTAATTTGTCATTTTCAAATTTCGTTATTTTGTAGGTAAGATGTGTATTTTTGAACCGCATAACTTTGTCTAAAATAACACTAACAAATTCCCATTCTTTTCATGTCATTTATTTATAGATTATGCTAATATTAACAAAAATATTTAATCCTCCAGGTGTTGTTGCTATGTTGAGTGAACAATGTTTATAAAGTATACTACTTATTTCGAAAGAAAAAAAACTACCAAAAAAGATTAGACTAAACTGTAATGTTAAGAATCACCGGAAATTAAGGCAAAAACCAGCTCGTCACTTTTTCAGAATTCTTCAGAAACTTATAAAAATAACTCTGATGATTTGTTGTGGTTGTTCCAACGTACGTAGGACTCCCAAAATGGTTAGGAAGGTCGTTTAAATTTATGAAGCTAGTTAGCCCTAAAGGACATGAGGATCTTTAACGTCCGCACCTTGCCCTTCGGCCTTATCGGACGTTTTGATTCTCAAGATGAGAGATGACGCACCTCCGCTCACGACTGGGTATGTGGTACAGCCGCACGTTTTGGTGTACAAGCCGCCCCGGTTCTCACTCTCCGCTTGTCCGTTCCGAATGGATGGGCCTACATTAAGCACCAGACCGTGTGCCGCCCGGAAAGGGTTACCCATTTTCGAGGCTGAGTTCAAATTGTCTATTGTATTGATTTGTATTTTAAATTTCTATTTTAAAGCGCAGAGTGCTCTCTGTTCGACCCTGAACAAACCGCCGGAACCACCTGGTCAATTAAAAAAGTTTTCCTAGGAAAAAAACAACACGACACTGGAAGTAAGAGGATTTCGATGAGAAAAGCGTAACGGTTCGAATTGACAGCCCGCATTGGATTGGCGACAATCAAAACTTTCAATGACATTCGAAACAAAGCCGTTCCTCTACTGTAACCCGAAAGCCTGAAATTTTCATCGCTATTAGGTATTCGGACTCAGATTAATCATTTGATTGATTCTAATCGACTTGAATAGTCTTGATTGGTTTATGGGATTAGATTGCCAGTGAGAATGAATATCCTGTTTGGTTAGGGCCAGGGGCACAAACTTCTTTCCTGATACGATTTTGATGATTCTTAATGCCCACTTTCGACTTCTTTTCAATGTCGGACCGGCCTGAAGTTGGTGTTTCAAAACTTTTCCGACCCCTTCAAATCACCGTTTATACTCTTCTATGCTTTATTCGCATTGCCATATCGTAAATGCTTTTACGCAAAAGTAAATAAAAATAAATAATTCTTACCGTAATGTTATTTTTTTATGAAAAATTTTTTCATGAAATATTTGTAGATCCGTTCCCGCCCATACTGTTTACGGGAGGTTTTTTTGGGCAGAGAAAGGTAAATCAACCTTTTTATCAATTTTCCGTTTCACTAATAATATTGCCCTTTTATTCTGAATCCATTCACGACATTTCTGAAATACTATTGCGTCTCAATAATAAAAGAAAACCAGCTCGGCTCCATATAAATAAAGTATAGTCATTCTTAATTATGCTAAAGACACTTAACGTGGAACGATTCCAATGTGCCCATTTTGTTCAAAATTATGGCTATTCTTTTTCTTATTTCCTTTTCGAGTTTTATCTTTGAAACTTATAAGCCGAAGAAAATAGACCGAGCCATATTCAGAAAAATTCGGATTATCCGAATAACACCAATAATACAAAATTAAGCGGCAAAGCAGTTCTGAAAGACACACCTTACCTGATGATATGTGTACATTGAAAATTAAGGTAGAAGTTTGGAAAACGCAGGACAAATTTGATGGTGTTGTTGAAACGGGAGGGATCAATTGGTCTGCCTTGACTCGCTTTTTTGCCGTCAGTTTTTTTTTCATTTTTTAGTACTGGCTTTGGTTGAAAACCCTCTACTGAGAATGAATGACAGACAAACACAAGAACGATGGGCAGACTAAAACTTAACGAGGTTATACGAACTCTCAGGGTAACGGTGTTTATGAAAAAAAACCTATTTGTATGTCAGGTTCGACTGCAGGGCCGCTGAATTTGAACCAGAGACCTTACCATACAATCATTAGCACCGTGTCAACTCTTTAACGTTGAGGCCACCGACGCCCGACCAAAATGTTAGGAAAGCACCAATTTATAGATCATTCACCATGCCGACCTCACAAGTTAAGGTTGACCATCCATAGAAAATTCGAAACAAACACACATTATTGTCTAAGCTTGAAAATTTCCTCCACCACGTCGACCGATACAGGCTTCGGATCAAACTGACTTTCGGATGGGCAGTGTTGGATTTGAGAGACTGCACTGTCAATGTTTTCCTCAGTCCATTACAGTTTTCTTCTTTTATTTTGTAACACCCTATTTTCTTTCGGTTATCAGTAAGATTCATTTATAGGCCTGCTTGGTGACTTTAGCTTTTACAGAAATGACAATATTTGTATAGTTTTACGAGTTTCTGCAAATATTACGATGTCATCATTGAAACGAAATGTGCCTTCTCTCTCATTGTACAATAAATATTCTCTCTTGTGCCCAAGAGTACCCCTGATTTACAGAGTAGTAGAAAGTAGTCTTTGTACAATACTTTTCTTAAATATTCTTATAATTTTTGGAGGTGTACCTTGTTTCTCCAGTTAAAGTCTTTTTGTAGACCACTAAAACCATATATGCTTTCAGGACATACACTGAGTATTTTTGCTATAACTGGATGACACGGTTGACATGTGGTCTATTGTTTTTCTTTGTTCTGGTGGATGCTGTCCATCAATGATGATTAGACTAATGTTAATTCTGCTGATTTATGTTTGAAAGGTTCCGAGGTCGATAGAACCACAGGAAATTGCATTTAAATTAGTGTTATTACAAAAATAAAATCAACTGGCTAATTGCATCATCCTAGAAAACATTTTAAACTCTTAATTTAATATATTAAACGGAATATATGAAAGTTCGGGTAAAGCGGCCTGTATTTGAAAACTATATTCTCACTTCACTATTATACAAATAAGTATTGACCAACTAGTTTTGCACGCTGATCACATCGCCATCTACACTTTGTCCAAGAGAGTGGATACAATAGCCAGCAGAATTACACACGCCATGTCATGTTTTGGCAAGTTGTGTAATAAATGGACTATTAAAATAAATCCCACATAAACAAAGGTTATCCTCTTTAAAAAGCGCAGGTCTGTGTAGTAACGGCATGTCGTCTAATCGTAATGCTTCACTGTACGCTAATTTTCTCTGCCAATGTAAGGGATAGAGTGAACAAACGAAAAGCTGCAATTCGTGTATATTTCCCTTACTGTGGAGAGACTCTAAAATGTTCCCAGTAAACAAACTTCTCCTGTATAAAGTAGTGGTTAGACCAATGCTCTTGTAGGTTGCCCCTCTTGGGGTTTGACACAATCGAACATGGCCTCCCTACAAATTACGGAAAATATGTTTTTATGGCTAGTGACCTCATCACCCCGCTACACCGGCATTCTAGATTTCCACATTAACACAGACATGGATTACGTTGTCATCATATAAAACGCCTCAGAAAGAATTTCTTGGAACGGTGTGAACTAAGCAGTAATCAGTTAGTTCAATATATTGGAGACTATGACTTGGACTTAGTGTATAGTCAAAGGAGGGTGAAGAACTCTTTAGTTTAAATATTGAAATAAAGATATCAGGGATGAAGCCATGTTGGTGAAACAAAACCACTTCTTTTTCTGCTGTCAAGCTTTCGGCTGTATTTAACGCCTTCCTCAGCACATTAAAAAAATTATTTTAAAAACGTCCAAATAGAAGGGAGAAGACCACATGTCCGAATGGATTATTAAGTTGTTTAAATAATGTTTTCAATGTGCTGCGAAAGGCGTTAAATGCAGCCGAAAGCTCGACAGCAGAAAAAGAAGTGGTTTCTTTCACCTACATGGCTTCATCCCTGATCTCATTATTTCAATATTTATCATGAAGGCCGATATCACACTCAACGATCTTTAGTTTAAACCTTGCCTAGGCGGTAGGGTTATTCATACGATTTTTATCCTTAAATTAACTTTTGATTTGTCTTGTTGAAAAACCTTTTTTAAAAATTAAATTTTGAGCATAAGATTGTAGTATAAACTTGCACTTCTAAATAGCTGTAAATTATTGTAAGGCGGTTTGAATAAACATTATATTCTATACACAATGACTATGGGAGTAAAAACCGGAAAGCAAGCAATTTGCAACGAAGAGAAATACGGTCGGTATCAAAAAAAAAAAAAAAAAAAAAAAAAAAAAAGACATCACGTAGAAAATTATAAAGAATTAATGGCGTCTTCAGAAAAGCTCTAATATTCAAAAATATTCAAACGGAGTGGGCAGGTCTTGTTGCCAAGAGCGAAAACAACAGGGCGAGGAAATCAACTGAATGGACATCTTCGTACGTAATAAAGAAAAGAGGGAAACCATTTGCCCGTTGGAGTTCCGACTTAGCTTGGTCTATACATTGGACAAGAGCAAGACAATTATATAAATCATTTGATTAACTTACAAAAAGCCTTTTCATAAAATGAGCTTAGTTCCCCCAAAATTGGACATGATAAATTTGATAAAATGTCATTGTCCAATATTGAAACAGGTTTTTGTTTAAAATATTTTAGCTCGATAAAAAGGCTTTAAGGGTTGAAAAACTGTAGAAATAAATCAATTACATTATCCCATGTTTGATTTGAACAGTAAACCAAATCAGTAAATATGCCAAAAGGCCTATATTAATTACACATTATAAGTATACATTTGTACAGTCGTTTCAACGCTCAATGTAATTATATAGATTTTAAACCAATCTTAAAGATGTTTACAGATTGACATAAGGAAGTTTTCAATAGATGCTTTCATATTTCTTTGAAGACCGATACAGTACTAACATTGCCAAGGACTGTTGCAACTTTATCGAGAAGGCACTTCCCGCGTTATAAAAAACCGCCTCTTCTTAAAATTAATAAGACAGTTATAAATTTAACTTAAGCCCATAGTATTTGTCTTAAAGATACCCTTATTATTTCCATTACAGTGTGTAGAACCTGTTTTATTCTTCTTCTGACTAATCGAGACTGTAAATTATCACAACATTTGAAAAGACAAATTGATGTCCACTGATTAGTGAATGTTTAAAGAATCATTACCATTTCTGGATGTGTTACTACAATCAGAAACGTGAACAAAAATTCTATTTTGATCCTCTGTTTTGTTTGACCATTGGACATTCACTACACGAAATCCTATATACGACATTCGATAAATTGAAGTTTTCTTCCTCATCCTTGAGTTTAGGATGCAAAGAACTTACGTTAATCTTCGATCTGTAGCAACAACTGATGGAGGAGGTAGAATTTATGGATTAATGTACCAAATCACTGGGACATAGATTATGTTCTTTAACGTGAAAGGGCTGTTCACATTTATACCGGTTTTCTTTACTGTTTGTTCACTTCCTGGAATTAATATCTAACAATATATCAATCGATGCCATTGGGTAGTTATTTTTTTTTTTTTAAATCGGAAGGCTCGTACATTAAATTCACTCCAGAAGCGTGTACGGCATAGTGCCAAAACTATAGGTATCAAATTATTACTACAATTCAGTTTTTGACCAAAAGATTGAGAAGAGAAATGATTGGTCAATGAGTAATTAAATCATAATGTACAATAAATATAGGCCCTAATGATGATCTGAAAATGGGTCAAAAGCTTGGCAGATAATTGAATTTGTTGTCCTCCACGATCATATCGAGTTTCATTATCCTTGAGTAAAAGCATGATCGAGCACTTTAAAAAATAAACCACCGTAAACTGGACAAATTATTGTTTTTCCATGAACAAATAAGGGATAATTTGTGTTCTACTAAAACGTTAACCCATAAAAAAACATTGGGACGTTTTCCATGCCGGTGAGGAATTTTCATTTATTAGCATTTATTATAATGTATTTTCACAGTAGTTGAAAATCAGACGGCATTTCCTTCAAGGTGTTTTTTAACGGGTCTATATTATTTTCGAACACCCTTAGCCTTCTAATCGGCAGACGAAGTATCCTCGTATTCATCCATACCGGCTTTTTCTGTCCCAAAAAATTCCTCATAATATTGCACGTTATTTTTTTGTAGACTCAGTCCAGAAACACCTCGTCCACGTCGCACTACCTTCCAAACACGATTCACTTACATTTGTCAAATTTTGCAAGTTGCTTCACGTTTGTCATTCAAGAGGTCCAATGTTCCCGTTTCCATTGTTTCATGTTACTTCCACAATCCTAATGTCTCTTCATATATGTTAATTAAAATAACCATTTTTTTAATCGATAAAAACCAGACCTACTAACTCCAGGAAATGCTATTGTACAATATATATCTCAAGGTATTTTCTGCTCTAAATTTGGAAGGATCTCTTTATTCTTACATTTCTACCCATTTTAAGACCTTTTATTATAAATAGATTTTATTAATGAAATGTTCAAATGTATTATTTCCAGGTTAACGTTTAAGTATTTGAAATGCTGTTAGTCAAATGACTAAACTAAAATAATCCGAGGAGAAATTTATGAATAGAGTCTGTTTTGGGTTGGGTACGCAGGTCGGCCGAGATTATATTCTCGAATCACCGAATTTTTCTTTCAGGATGGTCGGCTGGGACGACTTGTCGTTTTTACATGGGTACATTCGTTGTAGGGATCGCACAATCTGCAAAATTTATTATCCCATCTGGATTCCTCGGGGCTGTTCTTTATTTTTTCCAGTCTGTCCAGTTAGGGGAGTTAGACCCGAAGGGGCGACGGTCGTCTCCCGTGTCATGCGGCTGACTATCCTTCCTGTTCGTTTTCGATTCAACGTGCCACCGTAGGAAAGCTTTTCGTTTAATAAAATGGGCCGGTGGTCCGGAAAACTGTTTATGAACATCGCTAACTGAACAAAAAGCAAACCGTGTAAGAAATGACGACGTGCTGCTACGGATGTTTTGCACTTTTAACTTTTTTCTTCTTTTTGTTAATATGTCATCGTGTTTGCCTAATTTCGTTTTTTGATGTATTTTTCGGGGCAGGGAGATGGGCCAAAAATTTTAATGGCTACGGTGTGAATCCAATTCACGACCGCGGTTTCTACGAGCCGAGAGTCTGGAGCTCCACTCGACTTATGAAACAAATACAAATACATTCTTTTAAACTTTGACAGTTTGACATGCCAACTATCGATTGCTACTAAGCCAAAGTTACGTTTAATTTAAAAAAAGCAAATAAATAAATATCCAAATACACGTGCTATTGACTGGATGGCCCACTGTGGTTCAGAAGATGCACAAACTTACCTGCAAAAAAATTGCTCTTTTAATTTGATTTCAAGAAAATAATTTATATTTGGTTTATTAATTGTATAATTGTGTTTGTATAGCGTTTTATATTAATAATTTCCTTTGCTTCATCCGAACTATAATAAATTTTTATGATAAGATCCTTACGTCACCTAAAACCGAATTACTTTCGAACCATATCAATACTAAGCAGTATTGTGAAGCCACAGTCGTTTTATAGATTCGTTGCAGATGATGCGGTAGTATGAATTCTATAAAAAATTGAAGCTTTGCCATAAGTGCTTGGTTAAAAAAGAAACTCCACAGATCTCCAAGCTAAGACAGATTATTTCTCTCAGTTTATATATATATAACATATATTTATCTGATATACATATTTATCAATATGATCTTCTACCTACTTTGACGTTTGATTTTTATTTTTCTAGTCGCAAATTTGCAACCAATTGTCCATACCCTATTTGTCACGAATTGTAATTATTCGTGTCGTTTTTTTGAGTCTATTTCTCTATTTACTACAGTTAAACCTCATTTATTAAACAAATAATTTTCTTTGTCTTTCGTCATGCCTATTTGTTATGTGTTGATTTAGTTAATAGGTAGGCCAAAGTTGAAAGGAATTATCACGCTAGATGGTGGGGTATATTGTGAGTTTTTTAATCTGGTCTGTAGGTTTATGAATTTATACTTTGGGCGTTTCAAATCATTTTCACCAGACACATCAAATCAGCAAGGATAGCACACTAAAATGGTCGCAAACCACGGCACAACCGGTCATTGGGAGTTCTACATCTGATAATATCCCTTCAGACATTTAGTTTTATGACGACAAGATTGAAACTAATATGAAATGAGAATTTCCCAAAATCATGGGAAACAATGGAGAAGCGCCATTAACATTCAACCTAAACCTAGACAGATGATACAAGTGGGTCTTCGACTCTTCAAAAACACATTAAAGGGACCCGATTTGAAATTCATTACAGTGTTCTAGCACTGAGTATAGCGAGAAATTAAAACTAGTATGACATCCAAAATAGCTTTGATAGGCAAACAAAAATAATCGGAAATGACTAAATTATAATACGTATAAGTTAACAATTCTACATTTGGCAGAATCCATTCAAATTTTCCGTAACGTTTGACCTATAGTGTTATGAATAAAGGCTGAATTGAAACTATTAATGATGTAAAAGTTTTATTGGGAAAATAGCCATAAAATTCAACCTAACACGAAACTGTTGAAATTTACTGGGCTTTCCACCTTTCACGAATCTACAAAACGGAGATGTTGAAACATGAAACACAGATAACAAGGACTGAGAATAGCGAAAAGCTGAAACGACTCAGACAGATCAAATCAGCTTGAGTAGGGATACCAAAATAATGGAAAACAACCAAAGTGTAGCAAGCATATGTTGAAAGGCTCATTAAAATTTCTACAACTGGATTCATGCAGATTGTTCTTACCGTTTGAACTGCAGTCTTAACAGGGCCTTAACATTCAATCTAATCTTAAACTGTTGAAATTGCGGGTTGTTCTATTTCACAAACCTACAACACAATTCCGTCAACCATGAACCATAGAGACTCGCGCTGGAGATAAGCAGATTAAAATTGACCAGGAACCGACCAGAATCCAAATTCATAACCCACGACCCCTCGAATAAATCTCACGATAATCCATTTTATTTGATACCATATATTATTAATCGGAAGTGAATAATTAAAAGACATTTGTAGGTTATCTAATTTTAAATATTTCAATATTTTCCCATAAATTATAATTATTTGGATAAAAAATCGTTTATCTAATCAGCGGTATATTTGTATCTCGTATTTATAAACTGGACGAGAGAAAGATGTATTTTCTCCGGTCAATACAGGACGCGATGCCCACGCGACGTCATTGTTCTCCCAAAGGATAGGCACCCTAGGGAAATTCTCTGTTTGCTCGCCTTCATCAAATATCTCCCACCTCAACGTGGCGCAGGATTCTCAAATTCTTCTTTTTCTTTTTCATCACAGTTTCCGAGATTAACCTTTTTAAAGTTACGGTGATTTTCATCGTTTCCTTATTTCATTTGTCCAGTCAATAGAGGGATGAATTAAATAAATTATTATTTACATTTATATGAGTCTTGGCCTTTTATTGGACACAAAACAAGCCTTTGACCCGGTATGACATCAGGGACTGCAGGCAAAAATAAAAAACTCAAATTCCTGACACACTGTATAGAACTGACCAATCATACTTAACAAATCCCACTTTTGTGGCAAAGTGTGAAAATACGATATCCAGTGTCAATAATGTATGAATACATTAAACTTGTGGGTGCTGGGGTACAACACTGGTCACTTGTAAAATACTCTCGCTCAGTTTGCTGACGATGTAGCCATCCTGAACAAACGTACATGTTGAGGAACAGCAAAAAACAGAGTCCTATACAGAGTTGGCCAATGGTGCAGAAATTGGCGAGTACAAATTTATATTGATAAATCTAAATTAATACAAATCACGCTTAAATAAAACGTTACGACCATACCGATGCAATTAAACGGCCAAAACATTCCATAAGGGCAGACTGAGAAGGATCTCGTTAATACTTGATCGAAAACTTACCTGGGCCAAGTTTTCTTCTATATTGACTTAGTCATCCGAAATGCCCGGCTTAGAAACCGAGCAATTAAAATTTCTCTTAATTCCAGACTCTAAACTCCAGCTACACCTATAAACGTCTAATCTACTTAATGGTTATAAGTTCTCTATGAACGTATGGATGAGAAATTTGGGCTCGGCATCCCGAAGCCAAATACAAAGAGTATTGACCATCCATTAGATGGTTAGAAGTTACAAGTTTAATATAAAGATATAAGTTAAATCTTGATATACCCCCTAATCAAACTGTTCTTGTAAATACTGCAATCCACAATCAAGAAAGAGGAAGGGATGAAAAATAGTAAGCAAATATATTGGGTTTGATAGAAAAAAGAATTCAGTACACCCCAGTTTCTCTAAAGCGATAAATTAACAATATAATTTTTTTGTGAAATTTTATTATAAAAGTTGATTCCTTATTTAGCCATATTGTGTGTCAAGTATATTTATAATATATTCGTTTATGTAGGCTCTCAGATTCATTATAGCGTATCAATTTAACTGCCTTCATTTCTTTTGTGATTCCCTTTTTAGATGTGACGTCTATCCATATCTTTGGAGATAAGTGACGGGGATGAAATGGACTCTGGATAACAAATGGACCCACATTAACCGTTTCTTAAGGCAGTCTTCAACCAAAGAAGACATTCCACGAATTTGACCGGATTAGAGGGGTATCCTTTTTATTAAGGGGATCGAAATGAAGAAATTTATTAAATAATATACTTTGAGAAAATTTCAAACAATTATTGGTAGAAAGCGGGTATTAAGGGATAACAGAATCACGTAGAATACAAAATGTCGGGGGCGTTGGTGGCCGCAACGGCGTTCATCCCTGTAAGGTAAAGGTCCCGGGTTCGAATGCAGGGCCGCTGGATTCGAACCCGACATACTTACAAATGGGCTTTTTTTCAAAAACACCAGAACCCCCTTGGACTGATATAACCTCTGATGTTACGAATCGTCGTAAAAAAAAAGAAGAACAAACTTGGGAAACTGTCGCGAAATATGCCTCTGGCGTGGCACACCGAATATGCTCATTATTAATATTATTTAAATTAAAATATAAATGATTGTGAGCCTTAAACTTAAAAGTGATACTATTTAGCTTTTATTGAAAGATAAATCAGGGACTAGAACGAATTTCAAACGTGTATTTAATAGGGAAAGTAAAACAAGGGTCAAAAGAGTTAAACGCTCACAGTTCCGGAAAATTAATGGCCTAACAGAAGAATAAGATTTATTTATATGTTAGAAATCTAATTAACGAATCTCCTTTTTTGTCTAGATTCTCTTTCGATTTAATTTATTTAAATATCCCGTACAAAGCGGCTAAATGAGCAATGTTTCTTTCGTTGTACGTGGGCTTCTCAAACCCTGGGGGATTGGGGTTAGGAGAGAAATAGGGGTGTCATCAATGGATATAAAGATGGACATAGATTGGAGGAAACGTTGCCAATATACTATGAGGAATACGTTTAACACGAGGAGTGTTAAATTTAACCTTGGGGATGAATGTGCCGACCAGATAACTAAGAATTGAGGATGTGTTTATATATTTTTTTTTATTTAATTTTTTTTCCGGGGCTTCCGACATCTAGGTCATTTCAGCCCCCATACACGTTCATACAAATAAATACATTTATACACTTAAATAAATCCATACAGTACACTCATTCCGTTTGGTCGGTGGAGTACTTGATATTCCTCCACCGACCTACACTTAAACTAAACTAGATTAGGGTCGATGGGGTACTTTTATAAATATTCCGCCATCGACCCCGAACACACACTCACCCGCTTTCATCGTTCGAGGGGCGATGATGACGTTATATTCACCCTCACCCCTCGCCATTCACGCTAATAAATACATGCACACAGACAAAACATATAGACACATAACACATAAGACATACTATATACAATAAAAAAACCCAATTTCCCCTAAAAAGCGGAACAGGGGACTCTGAAACTCGCTACCGTGCTCGAGGACTCTTCTTAAATCCGGCGGCATGCCTACACGCTCTCTGTATGGAGCCAAGGCATGACACGCCTCTATTATGTGGGACACATCGAGCAACCTTTCTCTGCATAAAGGCCACCTGCGCGGGCTTTGGCCCAAAAGCAGGTGCCCATGTGTCAACCGAGTATGGCCAATCCTCAGTCGGGTGAGGACGATCCCTCGTCTCCTGCTCAAATTCTCTGAGGGCCATCTACTGGTCGTGCTCTTGACTGGCAAGAGCCTCTCCGACGACCCCGCCCACTGACGCTGCCATCTTTCTTTTATCATATTTTTAACTGCGTGTTTAGCGTCAGGGGGCCTGATCGCGATGGTCCGATCTGCAGGGTGGGACGTACCGGCTTTCGCCGCCTCGTCCGCGCGTTCGTTACCCTCCAGGCCGACGTGTCCGGGAATCCAGACAACAACCACCGCTTTTCCGAGAGGCTCCAGCTCCGCGTATTTCTCTAACAAGAGCACGACGAGAGGGTCCACAGAGAACCTGTCGCGTATAGCCCAGACAGCGCTCAGAGAGTCGGTACATACGAGGAAGGCTGAGCCCTCCCCGGTCCGCACCGCCTCGAGAGCGTGCCAAATCGCAGATGTGTTTATAGTTGGAAAGAAGTATTTTATATATTGAATTTATTTATTTTTACTTTCCACAGCAAGACGATGTGCCCTGTATGCGATATCTAGCCAATACTGCTTCATCCCAAGTGTCGTAGCGCCAGTGTCTTCATCGCGATGGGGAAGTCCAACTGGTGGTTAAGTATAAAGTTTAAGGGGGCTTGGAGTTAAGAAATGTGACTATACAACGTAGAGAAGCAGATTGATGAGACGGTAGAAAGTTGACTGTTCGGTTGTGTTTTTCAGTTTGCGGTCCATAACGATGACAGAGAATTGCCAAAGGATGGAGAATACTTTGTTCTAAGCACTGCATAGTAAAGGGTTATCAGGTAAAGTGCCATAGGCGTTCAAATGATTGAGAGGTGTCTGTGAAATCACCTAGATAGCTCTGCTTTAAATCAATGGTGGTAGTGATTGTGCCTAATCGCGATTAGAAGTTGGTGTAAAGTGGTAGTGACATAGTCCGATTTGGTGGTCAGGAATAATGTTTAAGTGTGATAATGTGATTTGTAGTTTCATAAGGCACAGTCTCTAGAACACTTTTCCAAGAATGGTATGAGAAGCCGTTGATGGGTTGGTTTTTTGGGTAGATAATAACGATGACTGAGAAATTTTAAACGATAGGTAAAATTCATTCTTCTGAGACCGGCATTTTAAAGGAAAAAACAAATATATTTTTTGGCTTCACTGAGCGTGAATTTTAGGTAAAAAGTTACTGTCCAAAATATAATATCTTGTTGATAAGTTATTTTTCAGCGAAGTGTTTAACCACACTGAGCTATGCCGATTCTCAAATAATTACATGTCAACATGAGTGATTGATATTAAACCACTAATAAATTATAGAACTTCATAGGCTCGCATCAGATTACATAATGCATAATTGCAATGTTGGCGTCAAATCCATGATTGTCTTGTCGGCTCCAATAAACTGCAATGAATATGGACATTCCTAGCGTCTGTTAATATCGATGACCATCGTTTTTGCCGACTGGAATGTCACATCGAAACCGGATGATAGAAGTGTTCGCTCATTAGCTGTAATGAAGGACGATCGGATGGTGGTCATCCATGTGGATAAACGCAGGGACTTTTAAGCCCCATCGATAAAATGCCTAACAATTGCTCACCTCAGAATCTCATATAGATCCGTTAAAAGAAACATTTAGAGAAATGGTAACAACGTAAACAAAGTTACGAATACAGCAAAAAGTTATATGTTCAATTCAATCTGATTTTTCAGGAAGAATAACTTGTATAAAAAGATTTGTTCATCTGAAAACACACACACACACACACACACACACACACACACACACACACACACACACACACACACGCACACACATATATATATACGTATTACAGTTATACAAAAGCATACGTATATATATGCGCATTGCAGGTATCCAAAAGCCGAGGTTCATGTATAAAAGTACGTGAAACGAAAATCCACTGAGGAATTTCCAACGCTAGGAAATATGGCGGCAGACAGCCCGAGGGACGGGCACCAGGTCTCTCCCTTTAAAAATCACGGCTTTTGGACCCGCTTTTAATTTTACAAAATGCAATTAACTTCTCTTCCGCTTTAATTAAGCTCAGGCCTGTCAGCATAAAAATATTTTACTTTTTAACAACCACACACTGTCCCTGTCCCCTCCCCAACACCGTCTGTTCAACTTAAGAAGCATTCAGGAAAATTTAATAAAGCCACGTTTAATGCGATAAGATACAGTAAAATTAGAGGGCCTGCACTTTAATTTTTTTTGTATAAATATGCGTAAAACCCAAATATACGGCATGCTAAAGAACAACCTTAAATAACTATATTGGTGCAGATTCAGTAAACATTTAAAACGTTGAAAATAGTTGATACATAGTAGAAGTTTAGCAAAGTTCTTTAACTTAGGAACGTCTCCATTTTAAATAATCGAACTATAGCAGGTTCAAATATAACAGTACGGCTGAGTGTATAGTTGTGTATATACATTTATTGACCAACAGTGAACAGTAAAACGGAAAGGAAAGAACTGTCGGCGGTCTAGGAAGGCAGGCCTCCCCTTCTTCCATGGAAGAATAGTGATTTCATTAGGGGCCCCGGTTTAACCCCTTTTCCATCACGCCTCACTTTCCATCGATCTATACAATACCCATGACCTTAGAGAAAAAAGGACCCTATAAAACAATATTTAATTGTAAAAACATGAGCTATGAAAACCACGAAAACCTTCCCCTGATAATTAATAAATGCGAAATTTTGTTGATTTAGATGTACTATATAAAATTTGTTTCTATGTATAATTTCGTCAAGCACTCGTGTGCGGATCAAAAGTATTCACTCACCTTACTGAGCGACCGATGAACCGCTCTAGAAAACTTATATCCCTACAACTTCAACCCTTAGCGATATCCGGTCAATTTTGATTTTGTCTTTACAACCATATAGTAACTTCACTAGTGACTTCACCCCGTTTGCCCTTCACCCATCCAGGCCGTTCGGAGGCCGCATTTCCGTTCAAGTTTAAACGCCACCCCACTTCCCTGCATTGAGCATTAGTTTATTTACAGGATTTCACAGTACAGTTACAAGAAATAAAAATCTTTACGGACGAGCTCTGCGAAGAAGAAAAACAAATAACGTTTTAGGCTTTGGGTCCCTTGAATAACAAAAAAGTAAACTTCAAAATGACTATATAAATAAATATTTAAATGTAATAGCATAAAAATAAATGATTCGTACTAAATAAGAAGGACAAAATCAATAGACATTAAACGTACCGAAATAAAAACAAAAACATTTGTGTTAATTTCTTTGTATTTTATATTTAATAAAAATATTTACTTGTGGTCATTTATATTATTGTTTACTTTTTGATTTTTGTTTTATCAATCTCCTTTGTTTAATTCTTCATTACTTTATTTGAAATTTATTACTGGTAATAACCAAAACGAGAAAGTTTAACAGTTCGTCATTTCTTTCATATAACAACCCGTCATAATTAATTTGCCCTGGTGCTGGCACGCCGAAATTCGAAAAACCAGCCAATGTATTATGCACGAAATTATGAGTAAGATAAATTTGGTGAGCGCGAGCGGTGAGCCATGCAAAAGTGCTGATTCGTTTCATTACGCGAGTGGTTTTGATCCGATCCTTAAAAAGAGAGGTTTTCCCATTAACACTACACAGATTTCTCTAAGCCTTTTGACACAGCGAACCATGTTTGTTAGTCAACCTTGAATCAATTGATGTTCATGAAAAACTACTAAACTCTATGAAAGGTTATCCTACCGGTAGATTGGAAACAATTAAAGTGGAATCCTGTAAACAGAAAGAAATTTCGAAAGCTCCGGGAGTTACAAATCTATCAAACTTAGGCCCACTTTTTAATGTTTTTATGACATAAAACGATCTCTCACTAACGTTTCGTTTTTATTATTCGCAAATGATCTACAAATGTAGCAATCCATAGAATTTTTCGATATATCTTTTCTACAAGAAACCCTTTCATGCCTTAAGTGAGTGGTGTTCCGAAAAACATTTACACTCCAATATTTCCAAATGTTCCATAATTAACTATTTCCATCGTTCCTACCTGTTCAAGACTTGCAATCTAAATTCTTCCCTACCTCATATGAGCCTCTAGCTTCATCATTATCGATTTTCATTGTTTTCATCCTCTTATTCAGACTTTTACATTTTTATCATATACTGTGCAAGTTCTCTCTCTCTCTCTCTCTCTCTCGCTCTCTCTCTCTCTCTCTCTCTCTCTCTCTCTCACTCTCTCCCTCTCTCTCACTCTCTCTTTCTCACTCTCTCTCTATCTATCTATTTATCTATCTATCTATCTATCTATCTATCTATATCTATCTATCTATCTATCTATCTATCTATCTATCTATCTATCTACCTATCTATCTATCTATCCATCTATATATCTATCTATCTCTTTGCCTATTTTGGCACGTTTGGTAAATAATAACTATTTTCGTAAGATTTTCTAATAAGGGGGCGTCGGTGGCCGAAATGGTTTCGGTGTTGACTCGGCGCTCATCACTGCAAGCTAAAGGTCCCCGGTTCAAATCACGCGGCCGTTCATTCGAACCTAATATACTTATAAATGGGATTTGTTTCAATTACGCGGTTTCAATAGCCTCGTGAAAAAAATCTTGCAATATGGTCAACATTTTTCTATGCTGTAATAACTAGGAAGCTTGGAATAATAATAATAGCTTGGAATAATATAATGTTGTATTTTAATGCAGCCTTCATCGGTAATTTCTTCATCATACTCATTTTTAATTACCGAATGAGCTTGTTCAATTTAGAAACTGAATATTTTCATTTCAACCTGGCATGGGACACGACCGGGAACGGTACATAAAAATTGGAAAGAGCCTCTGAGATAAATGCGTTATCCCATCGACAAGTGGAAAACTCACGGAATCGGATTTGGCTGTAAAATCGGCCCCTACAACCCGAAGAGGGAATCGGCAAATAAATAAAAAAAGTCCAAAGTCCAAATGAAGTTTCAACCCGGTCGGTTAGTGTGACCGCAGTTCGGGCCGTCATCCCCGACTTTTAGAGCTTTCGGAACACGTGGCGTTCACATGGCACCAATACGTCCCGGTTTGATTTCCGTGGGAGCAGAACCAGAATTCTTCCCCCAACCTGAACATTTTTAACAACTGAATTGACTTCCAACGTGATAAATCTATTTGTAATGATGGACAAAGTAAAGTCCACAAATCTTATTTCAGTTAGCTCTGACAAATAAAATTAAAAACTATCCACTATTTGTTTATAAACAGTTTAATATTCCAAAATGAAAAAGGTTTTTTGAAAACGCTGCATATAAATGATATTTTGGTTCAACACAAAGCCACCCCTTTTTCGGACCAATAAATATTATCTTAATTTAACAAAATATCTTCAACATTTGGATGATCAGTTCAAAGGATTAGTTTATATTTGAAAGTTGTGACCAATTAAAAAGTCGCTTGATTTGCCTGACTTATAGACAAATTACAAAGTTACAATCATTTTCTTAAATGTATTTTCTCTAATTACCACAACACTACTACAAACATTATAGGTATAAAAAAATGTTTAACATAGGCAACTGGTTGTTGAAGAAAAGATATAAAGATACAAAGAGCATATTTATCGAATCTTATCCGTACAAATTGCTGGATCCCCCCCCCAAAAAAAAAAATAGTACACTGATGGAGACAATGTTAACGCACCACCTGAAGACTTATATGCACTATACATATACAGAAAATCTTGCGTAGCAAATATATTTTGAGTTATAAAAAATAGTCTTTTAAACACGAAATTTTATTCATTTACATAAAAAAAAGAGAAAAAAGATACAAGAGAAACAGAGGAACAGTGATAAATTCGATGTGTAACCCCTAACCCTACCTAATGTAATCTAACTTGTCCTTTACCGTAGATCTTACCCAACTTTACCGAACTCTAACCCTACTTAGGTTTTAAGTTACCTAACTTTTCTTTCCCTGTTATGAATTAACCTAACCCGACCCCACTAAGCCGATAACGCAAAAACAATCAAACAAAATGGTCACGCATAAAAAAGTGCATACAGCCCAAAAACATTATTTATATTAGAATGAAAAATTGAAAGAAGACATACTACTTTGTGTTCATTACATAGCGAAGAGGGAATAGGCGTCCTTAGGTTACACCCATTGATTCTTTTTCCTGAAGTCCTGCTGGAAACTGGAACATTGCAGGTTTGACTGATGAAACTTTCAATCTCGTATCGAATGACGTTACAACTGTGCAAGAGCAAGGGCTTCAATGGTGCTACAAACTGTGTCCTAACGTAGAATCCGTCGTTGCCACTTTTAGAGAGACCTATTTAGTTAGACTTGTACATCATGAGGATATATGAGGTGTTTGAAACAACTGAGAGCTTGATGTCAAATTGGTGTCATATGCCAAACCACGACATTATAGTGTCATCCACGGTGGACATGTTAACGGTGCCAAAAAAGTTGGATCGGACTCAAATCTTGATTCAAAAGTTGATCAATTTTTATGAAAACATGTAAACAAAAACTGTTTCAAATCGCTCTACGGCCGTTCAAAGTTGAACCAGGTTCATAATTTGAACTCGTTTTAAGATACATTGAAAAGGGGAAATTTTGAGTTGAACTCAGATCAGTACTGAACTGAGATTAAACTAAGTTGTTGCAATGGCCCTTAAATTTGGTCGTTTCCAATTATTTTGGTCTGCCGATCTTCTCTTATTTTAAACAGACTCAACACTAAAGATGGAAAAACGCTGGAACGCTTCTGACAGGGACAGTGAGGATAAGAAAATCAATAATAATCAATAATTTACTCTTCAAATATTGAGGAAAATCCACCAATATTTCAAGCAAAAACAGTTAATAAAAATCTTTTTAAATTTGTTTACTTTTTGCTTAAAAAATTGTTTCTTTAAAAGTTCTTGCTGTGGACTTTTTGGAACATCATATTGTAATAAACATGGTGAATAAGAAATTTAATGCAGAAGAAACTCTTATGTATTGTTGGCCAGTGAATGTCGAACAATTCGGCCCCTGGCGATCGGCCAATTCTAATGGTCGCCTTTGTCATCGAGGAGTGCAATATAATCTGCAATAACTACGGATTCATGCGGCTTTTGTGTGTATGTTTGACATTTTCGGCGATCATCAATTGCCACGAATTTACGACATTTCGGTCTTCTTATTCAATGTTGCATTCAATTTGCACTGACCATGACCCTTAACTATTGTTGTCAACTTGAAAGAATAGAAATAAGTGAAAATTTATCAAACATTTTTACATCAACCGGTAAAATCTTGTGAAATTATTAATATTTAAATTGAGCTATGTTGAATATTTAAAAAAATTAAAACAACAATTTTGTCGTAAAAAAGTTGTGTAAAAATATTGTTCTTTTCAGGTTTAAAAATGGGTCTGTATTTGGTACTATTTTTTTATATTTATTATTCCGAGTCAAATGTTATTAAATATCTCTGAAATATTATGCGGGACGGCACTCCATCTATACCACCACGTTATTAAATAACAACGTTATTTTAAAATCAGATAAATGGAAGAGTATAATTATCATTGAACATCAAAAATACGTTTCTAAACTTGAAGAATTTCTAAACAATAATGATTGTAAAGAAACAAAAAATGTTCCCACCTTAAAATTAAAACCTAAAGTTCAACCAGCCCTAAAAAATAGTGGCTTTTTTCTTAAATGACCAGTATGCAGTTAAACAACTAATACCAATGAACCCAAACCCACCTATACGGTATGGTCAAAATTCACAAGGAACACAAATATGACCAGTGTTCTTTTGTAATTCTTCATGCGAAAAACTAGCGAATACAATTGAAAAAATATTGAAAACTCACACCAATTTCAAGCCTACTTCAGTATTAACAATTCTTTACAATTGATAAAACAATTAAAGAACATAAATATACATAACAACTGTGTTTTAGTGTCATTTGATGCTATCAATTTATTCACAAATATCCCTGTTAAATAATGTACAAAATTTTAAAACATAAATTTACGGAGAATTCTATTAAAGAATTTGTAAAAAATGATATAATTGTCCATTTAAATATCTGCCCACTCTCGAATTATTGTAAATTCAACAATATATTTTATGAAATGAAAGGATTTTGAAAAATAATCTTTTCAGATCTAACAACAAATTAATTGAATTTGTTCGTTTTTAGAAACGTTATGTAGACGATTTTATATGCACATGATCGGGAACACTAGATGATCTATAGAATTCCTCCAACCAATTATGTGTATTGTAATATAAATTTTACATTGGAAATTAATAAAGTTGGTTGTTTTTTAACTTTTTAGACGTAACTGTCCATATTAAACAACCTACTCGAAATAGCCGTATATAGAAAATCCAAAACTACAGAAACCATATCACCGGATTCTTCTCACCCATGTATCCAAAAAGCCGCTGGTTTCATTTGGCTGATAGACCGTATGTTAAAACTCTCTTTAATACCTACAGTTATAAAAAAGAATTACAAACTATTAAAACCTTAGCTAAAAACAATGGATATCAAGAAATGTTTATTGATAGGTTGCTAGTTAAAAGAATAAAAATATTAACTTTAAAAGTACTAACAATTGGATTCATCCACCCCAACAGAAATGAATAATTAAGTTTTCTTTGTTTGCCGTACATTGGTGAACTATCAGAAAAAGTAGTTAAAATTCTTAAACAAGATTTTAGAGATATGTGTTCACTTAGAAACGTCCTCTCAGAACCTAAAGACAAGGTTCAAAACTTGGCGAAAAGCGCCCTTTACCAACTTAGTAATGATAGCGACGTTAGAGATATAGGACAAAACGGTAGAGCAATTAAAACGAGAGTTAAAGAACACTTGCCTAATCGAACAAGTTTTCGGAATTTAAGGACCATCTAAATGAAACAAAACACACTTTCAATTTAAAGTTGTATTGGAAACTATTTCATTTATCAAGTCAACGCTGACAATTATTCGAAACCATTATGTGTAATGTTCCGGGGGATAAAACAGAGGTAAGGTGAACGAGCAAACACATCACTGACCAACAAATTATATTTTACATTTAGCAGAACATTCCTCTCATTGAGTGTACATTGACAACAAAAAAAACTAAGTTTTTCCCCTACTGCTTTCTTTCTGGCACTCTCTTTCTATTTTGTCCGTTGGTGGGTAGCCGTTTGAGGGGGAATACGTTTTCCTCCATCTACGTGTATGTCAATGTGGTCCATTTAGTGTCTGTTTTTGTAGTGTCGTTTTGCTTTTTTGTGTCTATTGTTTATTATTTGTTGACTGTGTTTGTGTTATGTTAGGTATGGTTTGCATTATTTTTATCTCTTTTGTACTTGTCTTTGTTTAGTGAAATTGATGTATCTAATTTCTCCTCTATGGCCAAAATTCATAGCAAAATGCACTAATTGAAATTAAAAACAGCCAAAATGATAAACAAACGAAAACATCTTGCGTGACTTAGAACCTTAATTGTGTCATTAATATGAATAAAAAAATTTTAAGCCCAATTAATAGATATACATGTAATAAATATTTTAATTTTCAATACTGTATTCTTGTGAGGCGTTTATGCAAATTGGTAAACGGCTTTTGCCCTTAAATAAAGCTTTATGGGTTTTAAAATAAAAAAAATGTACGATGTATGATACATCATTTAAATGATATAATCAATAGATTCACTAATATAATTTTCAATGTACACGTCTTTATGTTTTCCAATAGACTGTCTCGTAAAACATACAAGGATAGTTGTTTTTGAATATGTATCTCTGCAGAATAAATACATAAAATCGTAATATTGTCCGCTTCATTTTGAATTTAATACAATAAATCCCAGCTATTCAATCCTTCTGTGAACACAGGCGGATACTAAACAATGAATGTTTACTTATGTGCGGTAAATTAGAAGGTAGAAACAAGAACAATACATTTTTATTGAATAATGGAATTTCACTTGTTAATTGAGCCTAATTCAATTTCGGTAGACAAAGGTAACAACTCACAGATATTTGCTACGATCATGTATGTAAACACATGACGTTACACTTTTTTTTACACACTCAAATACACCATTTTTCATTCCCCGCTAAAATATTTTTTCAGCATACAAAATCTCGAATAATTGTAATCAGTTTAAACAAACAAATGAGTGGTCGCACTTTTTTTAAACTAATAATAATTAAAATTGCTACTTTAAGGTTTGAGACAAAGGGACAAATGGACTTAAGGCTTGAAACAGTCCTAAAGTCGTTAAAAATATTTTTTTATTTTGCTGTTTCGGCAAGTTGAATGTGTCTTATTAATAATTCATTTTGGACGGCGAAAGAAAATAACCGGTTTTTAATTAAAGAGATAAGAAGCGTTTCGGGTCTGCGAGGAAAAACAACAGTTGTAGAGTGTGATATACGCAATCTTTTATGTACATAGCGGCCTCAAAGTGCTAAAAAGCAAATTCTCTTTTCTGAGTTCATGGGATTTTTATACATATTTATGTTTAGAAACACAACATAAAACGGTTTTGAACATTTTGAAATTTAATTAGGGAAAGTTGTGAATTGTTTCTTCAAAAGTATGCTCGTTGTAATAAATTAATATAAAAGTTTCGTATATATTGAGACGAGATTGCAAAATCGAATGAATGTAGTCAGCAAATAATCAGCGTTTCCTCCGACATTGCAAATAGAATTTCAATCAAGGCAAGCAAGGGAAATATTTTCAATTTCCGGATGTTTTTAACAAATTAAACCTCTGGTAAACCTACTGAATATATGAAACAAAATGCCAGTGAATAATGAGGGTGAATTTTTTCATTGTGCAAAGGAAATTAACACCTCAGTTCTGAAATTGATGGTCTCCGACAACGAATCTTCACTGCAAAAATTAATTCTGACCCAATTATGTATATGGTTAGGAACAAGTTCGTTATGGTTGGGTTAGGATTAGGGGTAGGGGGTAGAGTGAATGACGGGTAAGATTTTGAATGGTTAGAGTTTTGGTTTGGGTGAGTTTCGGTTGGGGTTAGGTTACGAATGGTTAGGTTTCGGGACAAAGAGTGTAGGTGTCATGTCCATAACTCAACCTTTCTTCCGAGAAGTGAATATTGTATGCTAGAGCGAAGCGCAAGTCTTAAAAAGCTCTTGATTAAAGTTTCTTTTTTATTTTTAAAAAAGATTTTCTATTATTTATTCTTACTTAAAGATTAATAGGGAACAAAAGGTGTTAGTTTTTCGTGCAGATGTGTCATTCCAGTCTGTCGTGTTGAGAGTGCAAGCGACAGAAAATAATGGAACAGAAAAAACACACCTTGAGCCCTGAAGATGATTTCAATAAAGATCGAAACGTTGGCACGATAAAGACAACGTTTTTCTAAAACCTACGTCACACCAGACCGCATCTCACCATCTTCGAATAATCATTAACTAACGGTCACTAAACACCACACAGTCCTTAAAAATTTTCAAGGACTCTCACTTCCATTTTAAACAAAATGACTGCGCCAAAAAAAGGTGATCTTGTATTTGACGTTTTCATTTGTTTAATAATAAATATATACATAAACATTATCACCTTAAACTTGCCTTAAATTTTTTTTTTTGTAAAACAGCAAGACTGAAGGATTTCTCGTTGTTAACGAACTACTCCAATTAATTTTTGCTCTGTACTAGCTTTAGTCATACGGGTTGTACATTTTTGCGTTTATGCGCGCGGAGGTGCACGTTTACCGGTTGTTCTACTAACTTTTTACACGCCAGGGTTCGTACACATCTATTGTATTTTACAGGCAACTCCCCTCTATTTTTCCGATGGGAGTCTGTTAACCAGGGCCAATCAGAATCCCTGCCATGCAGTGCTTAAGGGCACTAAACCACCCTATTCGCAAACATTAATACCAGTGAGGGGAGTCTAAATTCATTTTCCTATATATTTCGTTTGTATTCGTCCTCACTTTGACGTTTATTGCTTGCAGTCGCTAGTCGTCCTTTCAAAGAACTAAATGTTTTCAATTGTTCTCAACCGAGTTGTCCTTTAAGCTAATAATTGCTCTCTAATCGTATTATTTTTGAAATAACTGTTTTTAACGTTAAATCAGTTGGATACTAAATTTAACTAATACCGGATTTTCAAGGAAAAGGATGGAAATTCGTTTTCAATTGTCGACAAAGCGTAACTAAACCATATTTAATTTATTATCCTGTATTTATTTGATGTCCATTCAGCTGAACAAACCAACGATCGGATTATTTTTGTTTGTTTCGAAAATACATTTCAAACCCTTTTAAAAAATGGGAATCACTTTTATCGGACATCAGTAATCCACTCTAATGCTATGTTCCATTGAGTTTGATTGATATCACCAACCGGATTGAGATGGGATTTTTCATTTATTTATTAAGTTTTGATTAACTGAAAATACAATGAAAGGCGTGCAAGGAAATATATTTTTCTGATATTTTTTAAAAACAACAATGCATTAACTTAAGTGCATACTCACTTACTTTCCAATCTTCAAGTTTAGAGTCGTTCTCTGAAACAGAACATTAATGATCTTATGAATTAGTATTTAATAATTTGTGGATTTAAAAAATATTTAATGCCATTACTACGACGTTATTTTCTTTGTATCGGTAACTAAGTCACCTTCACGTTTTGTCGCTTGATCGTTCTAGAATATCTTGTTCTATCCTTCAGCGGTAATTGACAAAGAAGCGAAATGCCGAGACTTGCCTGAAAGTCAATAACAACTAGAAGAGAGTGGGCAAGCGAAGATTACCAGGGACAATCAAGGTCTACAGGTTTATAGCATCATTGACAAATTGAAGCGATACGCATGTAACATTAATTTACGTTTATGTCAAAAAAAGGTTTTCCATGCCGAAAGAAACTGCAATATCGGTACAAACCCTTTTCTGTACTTAGAAACTGCAATAAATTTTTATGAGTTGATTCTACTACTTCATATTCTAGTGCTACTTCGCCTAAATACCTTTCCACTGCTTCTTTCATTTACTCAACCTGCACATCCTTCTCGCTGCTAAAAGAGATTTGACTCACAAGTCATTTTACTGACTATGCAGAATAAAAGCAAAATATGCAGTATTCCTGTCAGCGAATCAAGAACGCTTTTTAAACTGAGTTAAGAGATCGAAATACGACTAATTAATCACAAAGCACGGATTTGCGATGAGATGTTTTTAAAAAAATCGATTATACCCTGATATTTTAACACTGAGGAATGAGAAGTATCAATGAAATATATTAGCCACGGCAAACACATATGACTTTTATATTAAATACATTATGCATGTGCGGTTAGTGAAATAAACTGGCTGTTACCAGGATGTTCCACTTCCATCTCTCTATCTTTATTTTCACCTTCAATAGAATCTTGTTTTATATTACAATATTTCATAAAATCATTCATAAAAGAGAGGACATTCTTGAATTTACTATAAGGACTTTTCTGATTACTTGATTAATACATGTCCATAAATGTATGTAAATAAATCTATTTGACTGGTCTCTTCTGCAGGTCGGCCAGTGAGTACGCAGATGACAGACCAATATAGGCCGGCGTCTCTCAAGGGAGCATTCTTAGTCCCATTTTTATACCATTAATGCTGCTGATTTCCTTAAATATCCCACCTGCATTAACGTTCAGATAATATCGTAATTTCATCAATTAACCCGGATCCTAGCCGAGCCATCTCCACCATCCAATAACACATTGACCTTATAATGTGATGGGTGCAATGTGGCGTCCCGCAAGGGAGCATTCTTGGTCCCATCATTTATAACATTAAATTGTTTTAAGATCTACTGGGTAGCGAATTTGTTGTTTGGTCATTTCCTATCAATTTGTATTGCCTAACCTTACAAAAATCAGTCTTAATTCGTCGAGAACACTGACTCATACTTTCCATCTTTTGCAACCTTATAAAAGTTTTAAACAGTGATCACGCAGATATACCATGAAGACTGGAATCTTTGGCGAAAAGCCGAACTAGTACGAAAAACAAAACAGCGAGAATATGCAGAACAATTTGATCAGAAATGACCACAAAACAATGTAAATGGTTATTATTCCACAGAAATAACACGAAGATTTGGGAATTACTGTTATACAAATCAATAAACAGGAATGGTCGAAAAATACCTATGTATCTAGAGAGCCCGTATCGGTGCATTTCGCGTGACGGGACCTCACAAAGCACATGAAACACCTTTGATAAACACAATTACGGACAGTCAAGTGAACGTGCTCGAACATGCCGAGTCACACAGGGTGTAGAGTACTCGCGTACACTTTGATATACATATGTTCAAAGCGGCCTGACGACGGACAATTTGCAGGGAATACACCGAAATCAGTCATATGAGGATTATATTGTTTATTTATTATAAAATTCATTGGGTTCATCTATTCATCTAGTAGGTTCACGCTGGTTAACCGATCAACCGCTGATCACTGACAACGTGGAATCCCTTTTCTTTTGCTTTTTCTTTTCACATAATTATGTAATATAAGGTGACAGTAAAGACACATACACATGTTTATGTTATGTTATATGAATGTTGCGATCTTTGTGGATACGAAAGTAGAGACCAAGTAAGGAGCTTTGACGATTTATCTGAAGACTTTTGATTGGAAGTGTTGGAGGCGCTGGATATTGGCTGGCTTGGCAGAATCCCAGATTTTCAATCCGTGTGTCCAAAGTGGCTGCAATAATGTCTTGTTTATAGATGGTTTAGTTTTCTCGTTCAAAACAGATTTCGGTCCTAACAATATTTTGTTAAGTTGTCGCTTAAGACTAAACTATGCCTTCCAAAGTCCAGCACATCCAATCCTCCAATCAAAAGCCATTAGTGAAATTGTCATAGCTCTCACGAGGTTTCAATCATCACAATCCATAACATATCTTTTGGCAACAAACTGGTCCGTTCTCGATTCCAAAAGGTTCACAACAACATCTCGATCCATCCTAACTCTTCTGCTGAAGCCCTCTGTATATATCCTCAACTCGAGAACCCGCCACGTAATCATAGTTGTATTATGTACTAATATGAGTAGGTTACAAATGAAGAAAAAAATTCTTGCACAAAAGCTGTTGCGATATTAATAACGCAGTACATACTATTTTATGTTCAAAAGAAGGAATAAAAAGTATTTGTTAAAAAAGACCTCCCTTTCATCTTGTTTCGCGCCATTTTTCACAAAGAAATATAAAACTTGAAATGTAAATCGCGACTCGGTTATTAGAGGAAAAGCTCACAGGACGGATAACCTCTCGGCAAGAGGGCCTCAGGCACAAAGCCGGGAGATTTGGCGCAGTCTAAACGACGAACAAAGGATGGGGTTGATTAGAATCTCGACATCATCCTCTTTCAGAACCATAATCGCCCTCGTATCGCAATAAACACGTCCTTAGTGGAAAATAATTTTTATCTTGACCCACTTATCTCACCGCGTTACCACTTTTTATGTATAGGCCTCTCATGGAAGGAGCATGTA
This sequence comes from Cimex lectularius, assembly GCF_000648675.2. NCBI lineage: Eukaryota > Metazoa > Arthropoda > Insecta > Hemiptera > Cimicidae > Cimex > Cimex lectularius. The sequence goes on along the minus strand of NW_019392753.1, from coordinate 518,149 downwards.
AATAGTGTGAGTGTGTTTATGGGCCTAAAAAGAAAATGTTCTATCGTAGGAGGAAAATTGCTTGGCCTAAAGGATGTACCTATTATAGAAAGTAATCAATGCGAATCAGTTAGAATACCTTAACTACAAATTTGAATCTGTCATACATAAATATTTTAGTGAATTAGGAGCAAATAACACGGTTTGTAACAATTTAATACAGTATTATGAAAATAAAAATACGAATCCCACAATTAATTAATACATTTAAATTTAACGCAATAACCGAAGTACAGATAATCGAAGAAATTATTAGATTAAAATCTTGATCACCTGGTCCTGATGGAATAAAAGCAGCATTTTTAAAAAATATTATAAAGTTTATTTCTAAAGTTCTATGTAATATATATAATGTTGCCGTTAAAACTGCCACATACACTTGGAAAAAGGCATTGGTAATACCTATTGTAAAAAAATTTCCACCTGATAAATGCGAGTGCTATAGGCCAATAAGGTTGATCTCCACATTACCTAAGATTATGGACTAAATCTTTTATAATACCATTAGCAGTTATATTAATAATAATTAGTCCTGAATGAATGAATTCCAGTCAGGTTTTAGAAAAATCCACAATTCACAAACATCTGTAGTTCATCTAACTGATTCTATTAGAAAAAACAATGATAACAGTCCAGTGACTGTGCACACTGCTATAGATTTTAAACGTGCTGTTAATAGTTTAAACAAATTATTATCCAGTTCGAAATTTTTCAATTTCTCTGAGGGGACAATCCAATGGTTCCGATCATACTTAAATAATCGAAAAATGTGTACGAAGATGGGTCAAGATGTAATGTCTAGTTGGATAACTATCAATCATGGAGTTCCACAAGGAACATTATTGTTCTTTATGCTGTTTATTCTACGTGTAAACAATATATGTAGTGCTATTAAGCATTGTCAACATAGCATGTTAATCAATATAAAGGCATGGACTAGTGACCATGGCTTGTTAATAAATCCTAAAAAATCTTCATACATGATTTTAAGTCATCAGGTAATATAATAATAATAATAATATAACACAATCAGTTATATTACCTCCACTTACTTAAAATCTGTTAGTAAACAAGTACTTTTAAATCTGTATTATAAATTAAGACTTTCATGCTCAAAATCAACAAATCAATCTGGTTCAATTCCCTATGTTTGAAATTAAACTTACTGTGAGTAGGAACTATCTTTTTTAAAAAAGGATTGAACACCACGCTCAGTGCATCAGTCATCATTTTTATTAATTTGCTGGTCAAAGCAGTAATGGATGTTTTATATATATATGATTTTTATTTCTACGAGTATAACAATGATTATTAGCATAATACAGGCATGGATCACAATCCGTCTGCCGGGTAATGGATTATAACACAATCAATAATATTAGAGTTGGGACACATGTCTCTTACCAAAAACCCAGTCCTCTATGTAATTCCACATCACGTTGTCACTAAGGAATCGACATCTACCACCGTAGAAAGGGTGGTTCTCAACGCGTCCGTTCCCGTCTGTTTCCTATTAGATCGTTTATTCATTGGCCCAAAATTAAAAAATCGTATCTCCAACATTTTGATGTACTTTCGCTACCACAATACTGCACTTTGCGCCGACGCTCAAAAGATGTACCGGCCAGTTTTAGTTCGTCCTGCAGACCTTTATGCCCAAAACATTTTTTGGCGTCCCTCTCCAGATGAAAATGTTTAAGAAATTGAACTGTCTACTGTCACCTCGGTCTCGCCCCTTCCTGTTATTTGGCTATCCGAGCAATTCATCAGCTTGTTTCTGATGAAGATACACCTAATCCCGCTGGTTCGCACGCAATGTTGAAAAACTTGCCCGTCGACGACGCGATCACCGGAGCCGAGGATGTCCCTTCTGCTATCGTTCTGCGTGAACAATTACGTGCTTTGTTCAGAAAAGGCTGTTTCAGCTCCGTAAATGTACAAGTAGCTCTTAAGGGAGTAGCGGTGAGGGAAGGATCCCGCAGTTCACATCGAATTTTTTCGACGATGGGGGACAAACGGTTAAAATATTAGGCTTCAGCTAGAAGCCGAAAGCACAGACACATTCATGTTTCGAGTGTCCTCGTTCCAGGATGTAGCTACAAAGCGTTCTAACACACTGACCTGACCTTGTTTGGTTTATGCTATGAATGTGATTTTCCGAAAATTATGGCTAACCAAGGTCGAATGGGACTTGATTCCTCCTTATTTGGAAGCTGATTTGGTTCGGCTAACTCAGGAAATCATCATGGTATTCACCCTTCTCATCCCTAGATGTAGTGTTTCTACATTTAATACTAGCATGACATTCGCTGGATTTTGCGGAGATTTTTCTGAGAAGGGAGATGGTGGAGCCGTCTACCTTTGCATCCTCTCAAATTCAGGTCATTATTAGTCAAACTTATTGAAGGCAAAAACTAAAGTTGCCTCTCTCAAGGCCGTGTCAATTCCTCGCCTTGAACTTGGCGCTGCTGTACTGTTAGCGCAACTAGATAAATCAGTACAAGTGGCCAGCTTACCGATATCGGTAACCATTTCGAAGTTAGTCTCCGATTCCCAGATCGTATTGTCTTAGGTGTTGACTCGGCCTCAACAGCCTTCTGAAAACATTCGTTGCCAATAGGGTGGTGTCAATTTCTGAAGATGCTCCACTTGCAACTTGGGCGCAGATTCCTTCAGCTTTAAATCCTGCTGATTAGCTCACGAATTATTCATGGTTCCTGATACTCTTAAGTTCTGTCTTCAGCGTCGCGACTTTTTAACCCAAACTGCTTCCCCCTGGCCGCTTCCGTTTCAGTTAGTAGTAAACTTCATTCTCACTTCCCAAATTAAAACAGAAAAGTTCGTGCTTCCTTGGTGATTCTAAATTGAATAACCCTCTGATTGATGAAATTGAACGGTTCTCTTCCCTCATTCGTTTACGTCGTATCTTCGCATGGATTATACGTTTCCTTAATAATTCGCAAGCTCGATATAACCGACTTGAATCAAAACCTAAGTTATCGGGATTGTATTTAATTTTAGACTATTTAATTATTTTCATTATTGGTTTCGCGAACACACAAGCTCGCGCCTTATTTAACCCGGCTACAACGATCATGATAAAATATATATCAAACAATTCAGAGTTCGGTAGCAACTCACCTTAATTAACTTTGCAATTCCCCCCCTCTTATGCTATTTGAAGACTCTCATCTGTTATATATTGTATAATCTTTGTCACGTCAAAATCTACCATTCCAACTAAAATATCACCTATCAAATCCCAACTGCAAGAGGAACCGATGGGTAAAGTTTTTATGTCTTAAATTAAAAAGCTGTATTCTCTCAACTTTCGATCCTCTTTTTCCAAAACTCTTTTGAGACGAAAAAGGAAGTATCACGAGCGGGTTCGTACCTAAATTGTAAAAAATATTAAACACAATACCTGCATTCAAAATTACTTCAAATCAAATTGATTGGATTTAAATGAACGGGCAAGAGTGTATACACACTCACATAATTAATGAGAAGATAATCAGAAATATTCAAACGAACAGTTTCTTAAAGGTAATTATCCGTACCAAAACGACGAAAAAGAAAATTTCCTTTCAACCCATTAATTTGATCAAAAAACATTCTATTTAATTGTAGTGTTCTTACTTTTTAGTGTCTAGTTTTCAATAACAATAATTATAGTATATATAATTACTATAATATACTACAATTAGCGTTATTTGTTAGGTCAAAGGTAAGGGAAGACGAAGGGAGAGAAATTTGTGAATTAATGAACTTGAAATATATGACCTTGTGTAAGAACATGGCCGCTATTCTAAGACAGTCTTGATAGCGATCGACAATGGCTCTACACGTCTCTACAATTCGTAATGTTCATGAGACATTTGAAATCCTGAAATGGCTGAAAAGGCTTCATCCTTTAAACAGGATTTTAGACATTTAAACTTCAGGGAAGCATGTACATTTTGACCATTATGAACAAGAGTCATAGAGCGCATTGAATTGTGGCCAATTCTTCAATTTGAAAGCGGAAATTGGGAAGGGGGATTTTTCGATCCATGAAGAATGCGTTGGAAAAGTGCGGTGTGGTGATGGCAACAGGTAGTAAATGTTCTTCCTCCTTTTTTATTATAAAGAGAGTTTCAATAACAGAAGTTTCTCTCTGAGAGCTGCTACCTTTAAACTTTAGGTTAAAAGAAATTGTCAAACGATAAGTAAAGAAAACAACTTATTGTGTTATTTTAAACCAAGGTTTCATTAGCTGAAATAATCATTTGTTCTCCCACGTACAAGATACCCCGCCCCATGTAATTACATTGCAATCGCCATGGTGATGAGTTAGGTCTCAGGGTGATGATCCTTCTCGGAGAATTCATCAAGAAGATGCCTTTTTTATCCGTTCAGAAGCGACTAATTTGTGTACCTTGACTTAGGATTTGACGACAGAATAATGAGTAACGGGTTCCACATTAACCTCATCTCATATTCCGAACGTCATCCCACTTAAATGGCAAAACAATGAACACGATAGCTCTTTGCACATATCAATAATGTTTACTAGACTTTTTTCATCGGTTTATGCATTACTAAGGCATCAGTATGAATGATAATAAGGGAATGATTTGCCTAATTTTCTGGTTCCTCTTTTTCTTTAATACAATATTAATAAGGCTACTTTATTTTCACAATATAAGCATGGTATAGCATGGAATGTTCCACCTGCCGAAGGCCAACAAATACACGCACAATTGTAAAGAATTATATTCAAGAACATATAACATATTTTAATATACAGTTCAGCGAGTATGTTTTTTACACCCAGGGAGCAAAAGTCACACGTCCCTTCCATCCAGGTAGAAGGTACTTTAATCATATTATTTCACACCTCATTTTAAACAGTCAACGAAATTCACAAAAATTCCAATCTCAATTAAAATCAGAAATAAAGTGGCAATAAGGAACTGTATAACCAAGATCTTTGTACAACTGAAAGCGAGTTGATGCAAGAGCAAGCTCCACAGACACCTCTTGATGTAGAGCAATGATTTTTACAACAAAAAGGCAAGATTAGTATTCCATCCAGAGGTATTATAGATATTGTTATATATGGGGTGAAACATACGCTTAATAGACGCTATGTCGAGAACCAAAACGTACTGAATTTTATCATTGCAAAGGCGGTAAATATTCAAAGAGGGAAACAGGGACTTTATGGACATGACAAAGTGAATTCTCATTGTATAGGTGTATACATCAATAGGTCCGTATATGTCTTTTGACGCAACATATATGGGTTAAGGAGAGCGGGCAAGACAGCTTCTTGATGAAAAATCTCTCGATTGTTTTTCAGTGGACATTATTATTCGTCATAAAGCCATACCAAATACTATTAAATGTCATCCAAAATGTTGATGATACCTGCTTCAAATGGTGTTAGAAGCGGTCGCTTGTAGGACAAACGATCAGCACGGTCATGCCTGCCACTCGTTCTAAAACAATCACCATTGAATAGGCAAGTTTTACAGTCAAATTCCATTTTTTAATATAATCTTATCTTTTTTATTTATCTGCAACCTTACACGATTGTCGGCAAAAAACGAAATAAAACATTATCACCACAATAATGCTTTACTTCAGTATTTCCATCAAGAAAACCACCTTTTCCGTACATAGCAAAGATCATGACTGAAGAGGGAGAAAAAGATAGGGCTTACGTCAAAAATTCCCACTCTAACCCTACAACTGACACACCTAACAGCTGAAGCTGCATCTCTCAATACAATTTTAAGCATTGTACTTTACTTTAGTTAGTAAATAGTTGCCCTTAGTTTTAACAAAAGTAAAGATATTGTTAAAAATAATTCTTCAAATGTAAATGTTGAATCTTTAAAAGACAAAAGTTCAATGAATCAACATTATATACAATTTTAATTAATTATACTTTTAATCTAAGATTTTGGTTGAGTTGGAAAAGAAAATGTCACGAGCGGGTTCGTACCCACAACCTTCGGCTCAATACGCCGCTGCTCTATACACTTGAGCTATCGTGTCTTCACTTGAACCAAGAGCTTAGATTAAAAGCATAAATAATTAAAATAATTAATTCGGTCAATTATGACTAATAAATACATATAGGGATTATAAACAATTGGCGAAATACTTCAAGCTATTGTTATTATATTACTGACTCACGGGAACAATGACCCAAATCTTAAAAGTTACTAGACGGAAGATCTGAATTCACTGAAATGTAATACCATCATTTTTTCCAATTCATTTAATCGATTAATTTTCATGCAAAATCTACTGCTGTCACGTCATTTTACCGCAAATGTACTACTTTGATAACAAAAGGGCAAATATTGTCTTAATTCTCTAATTCGTACTCGACTTACTTCATTTCGTGCTTCCTGATGCTGTGATGATATACATGCAATATATTTTGTTCATTTCGTTGTGTGTTGATTCTTCTGTTCCATTTTTTCTTTTGTCCAATTGTCAAAACAACAGCACTTCGTATCACATTTAATTTAGACTGACCGAGTTCGGTAAAACAATGTTTAATCATATTTTACATAAAATGTTATTGTTTATGTATACATACCTGTAAAACAATATCGGTTTTTGTCGTCATTCTGTTTGTATACTAAATAAACGTCCACTTGGAGCACTTTTTTCAATTCTGAGGGTTTGGGTGAGTGGAAGGGTCCTGCCTGGGTCAGGCGACATGCTGCTAGTTCATTTTCCTACTTACACCACTGCTTCCTATAGTAAAAATACAACGTTCAAGTTTGATTCTTCCTATCTTTACATCAGGAAACCAATTCTGATGTTTTTGCGATTATAGTGTATCAGTAATTTTGCAACTATAACCGATTGAATAATTTTTGCGTCTATTGACTGTTAGCACCTCCAAGTCGGAATTTGAAAAACGGGGGAAACGTGTATCACACCGGGAGACGAAGGCTTACAAGGATTAATATTTCAACAGTGTCATGTCATCATTTAGAGTTGCCCCAAATTACATTACTTCGCGACCGTACAAAATGAATGATGGAAACACATATTTGCCACGCACACGGATCTGGATTCGATTCCGGCATAGACCATTGGAATTTAATTTGGGAATAATAAGAATAAAGTGTAACATTTCACCATTGTTCTGCGTTGTAGTAGCTACAGCCAGTGGATATTTGGACGTGATGGTTTCTGAATAAATATCTTTATTTTTTGAAAGAATTTAATTTAAGAGAAGTAAATTTTATGGTCTAAACGTTTTCTTATAAGCTACTCTCAGTTTCAATGAAAATTCTAATGACGAGAAGGTAAGAGGCCGTAAAATATTACATTTTACGGAGCTCGTCCTACAGAGTAAAACCAAATAAGATAATTAAATTCATCTTTTTAAAGCGTATAACACAAATTTATAAACGAATTGGTCGATACCGATTCTGATCTGTTTATATAAATAGACATAATATACAATTCTCGCTGTTACGGCCCATCAGACAGTATTTCGCCATCTTCAGTGTTGAGCATGGGTGAGGTAAGTTTCATAAATGAAGTCATCTCTCTTTTTTAAGTTTACTAGCAAGCCATGGAGGAACGAAAGATTACAATTTAGGAGAATATTTGAATATTTCACCTTGTTCACCGCCTGACCACTAACAAAGATTGCAGGTACTTGACAGGTCTATCTCCAAAACTTTAACTACATGTCGAATACACCCGTCATTCCATCAGAATGTTGAAAAATCATTACAATAACAATTTATTTTTTAAAAAAGTGGAGTGTCACCACGAATTTCATCCAGTGCTGAACGTCATTCATCTGTGCTGCACCATATTCTCCTAGTTGCTGCTGGCGTGCTGCTGCTGCAGGTCATCTCCAAGGGCATACGATGTGAGGCCAACTTCCGTCAAACGATTGCGAATCGTTTCCGTTGATAAAGGCCTTGCCAAAACATGAACAACGTGACAATAGTCGATTACGCATGCAAATTAATCGATCAAATCAATTGGAAAACTTGATGGTTTGTCATTCCAGTATAATTCAGATTCTGAATATAATTTGCAACCAGTTGTAGTTGCTGGAGGTATGAATAAAGTTTGCATACGTTTAAACTTTCAATTATGTTCATTTAATTTATATATACCACAACCAAGCAATAGCAATATGTGTACACAAAATAACGTGTTACATAACACTTTTTATAATTCCCCTGGGGAACGCTGGGTTATAAACATAGTAATATAAAACGGTGGGTAATTCTGCGCGCTGCAGGTCCTCTTTCTATGGGGTAGAGTTAAACCTTGAGCAGTCTTCTGCAAGTCTTGGGTGATCGTTCAGGCATAGGGTCAATGGAAAACAAATTTTATTTGTTACGACATGCTTAATTATATGTCCACGTTAAAATAAATTGTCAAAATATTACAATATATTGCGACTGCCAAGTACGACCAATTATTGGTTCAAAAATTAACTTCGGTTGTTGCATTTTAACGTTGAATCTGATAAGTTTAAGCTCGATTCTAGGCTATTTTCATTGTTATAATGGCCAAGAATTAATGTCATTCCGAGGATTCTTTGTCCTTAAGAAAAAATTGTTAACTAAACCGAACACAAAGAGCTGGTTAATTTAATTCGGTCACTGATGTAAATTTAATCGTAATTCCTTTGAAGAAAACCAAGTTTAGTCTTTTAAAGTTTTCAAAACGGTCTCTTTGCCCAAGCGCTTGTGCCATCGTTATAAAATTATTACAATTTTATTTTACTCAAAAATATTATCTACTTAAGGTAATGCGTTCCACACGTGCGTTGCACAATCGTATTGTAAATAAAGTAAAGTGCATTAAATAATTTTATTTAAAAAGCTCTATTTTATCACTAACTCTTGTAAAATTTTAAAAGTATGTTAACATGTTTTTGTTAGATATCGAAAGTGAAAAGTATTGTTCTTTGTTGGTACGGTATTTTACCCTCTTATACCACATTGTATTCTTATATTTTTGTTTATGTGGTTGAATAATTTGAAAATATTTCTTATAAATAATTCTACATCGTCTTGTGTAATTTTAGAATCGATGTTAAGGAAGTTCACGGATCAGTTCAAAAAGACAAAAGAAATGGTGATGTTTTTGGGGATACTAAAACTAGTAAGGTAGTACTTTTGGACAATTTTTCTGAGGATTTTTGATTGGAAAGATTGGATACTCTGAATATTGGATACCTTCGCGGATCCGTCCTACCCTGTATGCCCAAAGAGGTTGCAGTTATGTCTTGTAGAGAGTAAATTGTGTTTTGGCGACCAATACAGATTTCTGACCGAAAAATCTTCGTATTTGACTAAATGTTCTGTTAAGTTGTTATCTCTGAAGTCTTGTATTGTGATTCTACATCTAGATATAGTCCGAAGCCTCTGTTTAATAGGATGTCGGAACCTCCTTTTTGTTGATGTACAATGGAGAGCAAGACATTTTTTTGAATCTATCGATCATTGAAAATTTTCCTTCAGGATTGTATTTGATAAACTCAATATGCTATTTGATTTTGAAGGTTCCTTAAAAAATTATAGTATTAGGTTGTATGAGAAAGTCAGCAGTGTAAATTGTATAGATGATTGTACCAAGAATGGTGCCTTGTGGAACGCTTTCTATTATTATCTGATTGCTCGTTGCCGCAACTCACTCTGAAGCAGCAGTTAGTTAAATAGAATTGCAGGCTAAGGTAATAAGGAAGTGTTTAAGTTTATGAGGGTATCAAAGCTCTGGGCCACATCCAGGAAAGCAAATCAGCAATATTCTTTCTTTTCTAGAGCAGAGGCAATATTGCCAACAACTAAAACCCTGCTGGATCTGGAATCGAAGGTATGTTCAGTTAAAGTTACAAAGTTAAAAAACGCCGTGCAAGCAGAGCAATGGCAACAATTTCATCCTGTAATGTGACGTACAGAAAACAACCTATTCCTTCGAGAAGCCACTGAAAGAAAATAAAATAGCAATGAGGTAAGAGAAAAATTAATGGAGTACTAAAACTAAACTTACAAAAGAGATGTTACAACAGATAACATTGTGGGAAAGAGGACAAATTCTCCGGACAGTAGAGTAGACAACATTATTTCCAGGCATAGAATGGGTTGTTAATTTCTATTGCCCACTCGTTAAAAAGGGACTATAACAAGATTTTCACAAATAAACGATCATTTGTAGGCCACTGATTATAGGGTTCATTTCACAAAATACACTAACAAACAATTATTCAGAAAATTCCATATAAATGACCTTCCAAGTAATCACCGTTCCTATAAATGAAAATGTAGAAAACTGAAATTAAAGTATGTATGTGTATATATATATATATATATATATATATATATATATATAACCTATGTTTGTTTTGTAGTTTTCAGACTTGTTTGTAAGCATGACGAGTTAATTAAAAAATATTTTCTTTCAAAAGCTGAGTCAAATGTTAGATAATGAAAGAGATTTGTTTAATTCAGGCAGAGAATGTCACCGAATACGACCATAAAGAAGGGGTTACAATTAATTAAATACGGCGTTTTAGAATCACAATAAAAAGATTAAACAAAAGGGTTGATCGTAAAAATTCTTGTCTACATTTAAATGTGCGCTATAGAATTTTACTATGAAACATAAACGGACGAAACCTGAAACAAGCATGGTACTGAAGCTAAACTGCACAATAAATATATTTTTAAACACCGTAAGTATTTTTTTGCTGACTTAATAAGTTAAATGATTGAAAAGTATACTTTCTTGTCTAAAAAAATCCTTTTTCCACATTTCTGAATGATATGAAGTAACATAAAATAAAACTTAGTGAAGTAATTTTTGTTATTCACGATGTTTTAACGTCCAACGACCAGTTGGTTGTCGCGGACAAAGGTTGAAAAACAATCTGCAATACTTTTTAAAAATAAATATCCTAAAACATCCCAAGAACTCTGCGGGATTTAAACCTAAAACCGCTATTGTAGCCGAAATGAAATATTTGTGTGAACACGAAAATTAAATTTATTTGCTCCAAAAGCAGTTCAGTTGACAAATTTGTTAATGAAGATTGGAATGAAATACTCGTGGGAGAAAAGCAAACATATTTCTATGGTCACAGTAGCATAAAGCTGGATCGTCCTCAAAAAAGTAATTCATTTGAGGTTTTTGTCGCTAAAATTTTGTAAACATGCTAACAATAATATTTATCTTTAATTTTCCAATGATGTCCGGTGGTCATTGAATTACTTTTCCTTTTTAATAAATTTAAAAAATGCCCTACTTGTAGTGTTAACTTATTATCTGCGGCTGATAAACTATATTTATAACGTAAGTAAATTGGTATAAGCAAAAATCATAAAGCTCAATAAATAAATATTTAACAAGTAAAAAGATTTGGATTTGGATTTGTATAGGCTCAAATCCGCACACGTATAACAAACTCGTGCCGAGTTGAGCGTATTGGCATTTCTGCCCCTTTTCTTTTGGCCCAAATGTAAGTGTCCGTGTGTCAACCGCGCATGGCCTATTCTTAAACTTTGATTTCGACAAAATTCAAAAACTAAAAGCTGATAAAAAATATAAACGCAACTTTCTAGAAATGGTTTACATTAACAGAGATAAATTATGAATTCAGTTAATATTAAACTGGAATTTTAATGTTAAAATTTCTTTATTAGTGAAAAAATTCTCAATCTGTAGGGAAAACGATTCCATAGTCTGTATCAAGTAATAAAAAGTTATTTAATACTCAAATTGTTTTGGCTTTCAAGTTGTTGAAAAATGTCCTATCCTCGACATTTTGGTCTGTCAGACAAGTTTCGGCAGACCACAATGATTAGTAAAAACCAAATTACTGGATCATTAACAATAATTTAACAAATACAAAGATTGCTTGTGTACCCAAATCAACATCTTCGACCGACCAATTAAGAGTTTTATCTGCTAAATGTGCGAAACAGTTAACAAAAATTTATTCAGGTTTTCAAATAAGTATGTCTGTCTTTTTTTAATGATTTAAAAATAATAATCGATTTTTTAAAGCCAGAAATAATTAAGAAGACGGAGTTGCTTTATGAGGTTAAAAGTGGCTTACTGACGATCGAAAGGTAAAATTGAATTTCTACCTGTTTTCATTTTTCTTTTCTCAATCGAATCTGTTTCTTTTTTTCTGATTCTGTTATGAACATTTCCATTAATTGAAAATAATGTGCGGGAAGTAACACAACAACCTTCAAAGTGTTTAGAAAATGGCAGTGACGCACCGGTTACAGTGTAAAGTTTTTTTGTTTTTTTTTAAACAGAACATTTGCATTTCGATATAATAGTACATAAGACTAAATACTAATTCAATAAATAAAGCCTACTGCAGATAACAAAGTTTTTTAATCATAAAACCAGTATTTTCTTTGCTCTTTTAGATCAGATCTCTCATATCTGCCAAAAATATATCAACGCGAAAGAAAGTACGAATTTCGTCAGACGTCGACTAAAGAACAGTCAAACCGGGTGACATGTACATATTGACTTTAGAAGGGAGTGGTTGCATTAAAATTCAATATTAGCAGGGTATGAATAATATACGCGGGAGGTGCTAGGGTATTATTGATATCTCCGCCGCAAACATTTGCGGGCGAGCAGGTGGGGACTATCGCGATTGTTTTGCGTGATTTGTTTGATGAAAATCTAATGTTTTTCTACCCAAGGCGGCAATCTGCTGGCTCCGATCGGAGTTCTAGCCCCAAATAAGGGACGGTTTTATACCTTTTATGCTCATATCCGTTCTCAGCTTTTCTACAAAAAAATTGATTCAATTGAGATTACATCAAAAGTAATATGGTTTCCAATGAAATTTAAGGCATGCAACCCTGCGTTAATTTTATTTAAGCATTACTTTATAACATACAATTACGAATAGTTTTGCACACAAAAAATAAAAAATAAAAAATAACGCGTATTAAGTGACACAAAGCTTAACTCATTAAACGTGCCTGATATTATAAATAGAATTAAACAGGAAATAATAGAAACTTTAAGGACTTTTATTTAAGTATTATTAACTTTCTGATCATTAATTATGCACATCTGAGCATGTTTTATGCAATGCCGACAATATTCGATCTTTCTTGCTCTTAAAAAGATGAATAAATTTATTTCAAGAAGTCATAAAAGGCCGGCGAATATGCTGTTAGCATTAAAGAAGGTTATTACACCAAATGATAAAGGAACAAAACATCAGGCCGTCTACGATTAAAATTAATTTTAGTCTATTTTCAATTGAATTGAAGGAAATAACGTTTTGGAAAAAGAATTAGAAAAACGGCATTAGTAAATAGACTTTTCTTTATGATTAGACGACAGCAGAAAGCACTAAACGATGGTGAACGCGAGGAAAAAGTGACACACTTTCATTTGGACGTGGTCACACACTGGGCCGCTTTGTGACTCTGATCTGGTCATGGTCAATTTAAAAAGTCATAACTGATTTTTACGAATCCGAAAAAACATTTAACAGAAAAATGGCATAATACGGCAATAAATTCGGAAAACATATTGCTGTTTGCAAAATGTCGACTTTTTCTTGCTTGAGTCAACCTTCTACATAAATTCAAATCCTGTTGTATAGCAGTTTCTATAGTTTTAGCAGTGATTAAATTGTGAATAAGTATCTTATTTTACATATTAAACTAACCAAATTAGGGATGTTTGTACGTTTGGTTTTGTGTGATTCACAAACACAAATCCGTAATTTCGGATCGAAGAATATAAACCGTGGAAACGTTATTTTTGTCTCACGACCTCATCGATAATTTAGAGAAATGCTTGAAAAACAAGCGAAATACATTCTTTGGTGAAATACCAAATTGGCACCGTTGGTCGGTGTTCTGCGGAAACTATTTGACATGTTAAAGAAATACAATTGATTTCAGTGCATAAGACTATAATTTCATCGATGCGGGCTGCATATATTAAAACCGGGCTAAAACACATTCACAAAAAATAACGATTTCAAGAGTCCAATAACAGATAGCAAACGGTATGTATTAGTAAGCACATGTAGTGTCTGTATATGTCAGTGTATTCGTCCTATACTAATATAATACGTACGTATTTATACGGTATTCTCAACATATATAAAATCTTTTTACAACCTATTTCAAGTAATCATAGTAGGAAAAAAAGTAATTTTACGTTTCATCCAAATGAAATGAGTACGTATTTAATAATGAAATTATACTGTATTAATTTATATTAAGTTTGCTAAACTTCTAAGGAACAAATAATTAACTAATCCGTTGAACCAGATCCGATGTAAAAAGTACAAAAATTTAAGTGAGAAATTTACTTTTGAATATTTTTGTTGTTGCAGGGAAATCGGCCATGAGCGGACAGACTCGAGGTACTTCCACAAACAGATCGGAGGTTGTAGCTTAGATTTCCAATCTAGCCAAAAGCTGGAGTCGTGTAAACAAACGTGACACTTTTTGCTGACACCAGATTCCGACAGTTGTGCCAACTGCAAAAAAAGTCAAACGCGTACGTGCTGCGGGTCGAAGTTTCAAGTCAAGAATGAAAGCTCCCCTTACACCTAAATCATAAATTTTTACTCAAGTCCCGCCATAATTCTTTCGTCGAAGAAAATTGTATCAACTAAGCGAATGCAAAAAGAAAAAACCTGAAATCCTTGTTTGAGATAATTGCGATCAACTTCACATGCGACTGTTTACCACTCATTGCTAATTGTTTATGAGCCTTAATCGATAGTTTAAAGCTGAGTTTATAAAAGGCCATTTCGTCGGCTTAATGAAAAGTTCAAAATAGTTCAAAATAATATTGCAAATTGAAGCTGTCATCGTGTTGCATGCCATCCTTATTCCAAAGGTCTTGTACAATATAACAAGTTTCACCCGCATTTTGTAATGCCAGACGTACCTTAATATAAAAATGTGTCAGATTCAAAAACAAATGGTTAAGGTTGCTTGGTAGACACGGATAACTAAGCCGTTATTCATTTCCCTCAGCACGTTTATATTAGGCAAGAGTAGATAACCAAATAAATGGATAAAGCTTAGCTTTTTTGTGCAAAGATTTACGTTTTCGGCGAACAACAGTTTTTCCTCGCTGTTTTTTTCACTCTAATTATATCGAATGAATTTAATTTTGATAATCAATCCTTTTTTCAGGAAAAGCTGTATCTTCTGGTTACACATTTTTGTACAAACTTTTCAAAATATATTTGGCAAGGCGAATAATCCACTTCAGTCTTTAACATTTTCTATTTCTTTTGCTCTTGTCTAAGAATAATTACTGAGAATAATTATCAATATAGAACTTCGGACTAAATAAATAACAGGGTGCTTTAAGCACAATAGTCACTCTGCACCTATTCAATAATTATACAGGCGATGAAGTTCAAGAATGAATTCGAGTAAATTACTTTATCGTAAAGATTAAATCTCTTTGTGGAAGGGGGTCAGTCTGCTAAATTTTCACCGCCCAAACCGATTAACTCCCCGGCCCTATTCTAAAATTACGTTCAAAGTTGTTTTCCCCCAGTTAATTTTTGCAGAAGCCTACGCCCGTACATAGCAACAGGCTTTTGTAATGAGAGGGCGATAATAAAGAGTAGTTTTGAAATTAAAGTCGAGGACAATTATATTATATGAATGGAGGGTTAATTGACAATTACATCCGGACAAACACTCCTTCGGTATTTTGTAAACATGTGGAGTTAAAAAAAAAAATTATTTACTCTATCACCTGTGTTTGAAAAACCGGCGTAAAACTGTTGGCTGAATTAATTAAATTACATTTACGTTTTACTTACAGCCTTGTTTTAAATGCCTGGTATGACTTGATTTGCTTAAAATGAACAGCTTTATACAATGTTAATACCTGTTGAAGCTAAATGTCGTTATTTACACATTTGGACTTGCTGGTTTGAAATTATATTCCTTTCCAATACTTTCAGCCATTGTGAAATATAAATCAAGATAGCCTAGTTTGTATTTAATATGAATTGCGTAAAAAATAACAAATACTTCCTTTTTTACTGAAAGCATTATCCAGTAAGTAATTACCCTCTATCTCTATATTTTTCATTATGTCTCATACATGTGGATCTTCCAATCTAAATGCATTAATAAATGAAACTAATCAACGAAAGTTCGTTAATGCAAAAAATCTACTGTAATAAATGTCCTCAATATATATCAAATACTTTCTTCATTCCTTATCCAAACACACTAACATATCCCAAGCTTTCAACACTCCTCGAAACTTTTATCCTTATCCTTCATAATTTCAGGGTGAAGTCTGTGGAATTTGCTTCCCCGGGAAGTACGTTCTGATTCCTCCCTGGCTTGTGTCAGGTCCATGGCATCTAAGTTTTTAAAAACGACAAGAATCATCCCTTTACTCCCTCTCCCCTTTCTTTTCCGCGTTTCCCTTTTTTTCTATTTCTGCTTTTCTTGTGTAATCTGGTTTCATCATCGACTGTAAACAATTAATATTTTTACGGATATATATTGTCATTATTGTTTTGTATATTTTATTTTTATTATTGCTGTTATTATTATTTTATTATGTTTATAAACCTTAATTTATTGCCAATATTTTTCTTTTCTATTTAGTTCTAATATACGTATATGGCTTAAAGCCCTATTTGTAACTTTAAAATTAATAAATAAAACGTGTTTTGTGAAGGTGTACCCCGAGCAATATTAGTGTTTATTTAATTACTTTTTATATATGCGCTTAACCACGAATGGGTAAAATCGTCAAAAAGGTACCTATGAAATTTTCACTCGTTATCTAAACTATCACTTTCTTTGAGCAATCTCATCTTGGATCTTATCTATTCCTAATTCAACATCTACCAAATTTTTTATTTGTCTATTTATTATCTTTCTCAAAATATACTATATATATCCAAATATTTATCACCTCTATCTTTATAGACATCTCTCTCCCTCACTTTCTCCTCTCTCTCACACTCTCTCTCTCTTCCTCTCCATCTGACTGCTCCCACCCCTCCACTCACTGTTTCACACTTTCTCTAACTCCGACGGCACGCCGCTCTCACTCTCATTCTCTCTCACACACTCTCTCTCTCTCATTCTCTCTATTTCTTTTATTGCACTTTTTTCAAAACTTCTCTACGTCGCTACCTCCTTCTTATTACTAATTTTCTGATTTACGCCGACTTCCTTTATATGATTTTTCTTCTTTTCTTCATCTATACATATTTTTCTTTCTCTCCCTCCCCTCCCTCACTCTTTCTTTCTCCCTCTGTCTATCTCTAACTCATTTTCTTTATTTTCCCTCTCCAATCTTTCTCTTTACCTTTATATCTTTCATTTCTCTCTCACTATCTCCTTTACATTAAGTGGTAGAATGATATAACGCAGAAAAAACTTAATATAGTTAAATAAAGTATAACTTGAACCAAGAACTTAGTTATCTATGATTCTGTTTTTCTCGATACCACCTTTTCTTTCTTTTTTCTTCATTACCTTCACTTTTTTTTTGTTATATTTATTTCAATTTCTTTCTTGTTGGTTTCACTTTAAGTGGTAGAAAGATCTATGAGATCTAATATAGCGTTCTTAAATAAAGTGTATTATCATATAACTCAATTTTTATTTTATATCTATCTCTACCTCCGACTCTCCTACCTCACACATCCTCCATTTTATTTCTCTCTGCCTTGTTGCCTTGTACAGTTGTATATTTTAGAACGGCGTGCAATTTAATTATAAACCTCAATCAAGTTACAACGGTAGATTATTGTTTGTGATCACTTATCACATTAACAGTAGAGCATACAAGGAACCAATGCCAACATGGTATTTTACCAAACAACTAGAAATAATGTTTGGGACTGAAATCCACTCGCAAATGCTGCAAGCAAAGGGGAGACTGTATCCGATCAAGGGTCGTGAGCATTCTTATGTTTTCCTAAATGTGCGATTCTCTTACGTTAAACTATCGGATTAAACTTTAATCACTTTAAATTGTTTTGAAAGGGTCTATTTGACCAAAAATAAGGTCTGAAAAACAAATTAATTACCATGTCGCCTGTTAGGTGTGACTATAACCACTCAACACCCGCGGTGGATAAGTATATCCAGCTATCAACCCAGTAGTACGCGATGTGGCGTCGCCGGAACACTAATGCGTTTCTTACAGAAAATGCTGCGGAAATACACACCGTGGCAATTGGAATGAAGTAGCCAGCCCGGAGAGTTCAGAACGGAATTTATGACTCCTTTTAAGTTTAAGTCTAGACTCAGAATCCTTCATTTATTTATAGTTATTTCGCACAAGAATGAAAAAGAGGATGCTTTCAAAAGAAAATTTACTTGTGAAAATATTAAACTGCAACATTTTTTTTACATTTACAAATATACACGTTTGGTTAAATAATCGTTTGTTTTTCCGTACAATTTGTTTAGATTTTAAGCCAGGACACTCATCAGCTCAGCTATCAGCAGGTAGGTTTTTACATTAATTTACTTTATTCTTCTGTACCCTCTAATACAATCTAGAATGAAATGTGTGAAGAAATGCCATTTATCCTGCCGTACGTTCTTCAAAATACTGGAAGCAAATTTGTCTACGGGGACGACCAGGTTGGGGGGTCACCGATTTAGACCAAACTTTTCTTGGTGATTCTGCACTCCAAATATCGGACACATATCCACCCCACCCATGGTGGGTAGCCAGTGCTGTAGGATCTTGTTTGGGATTTTTGCAATCATAGATATGTTGCGTTACTCTCTTATCCAGATATTGGGATGTAATACCGATATAAGTTGCCGGACAATTTAAACAATTGGCATCCCAAATAAATAAATAAAAAGGTACAGAAAAAAGAATTACTTCATCTACAATGTTCAAAATTTTTGAAATACGGTCTACTGCCCCGAGAAAGGTATAAAGGAAACCGAAATAAAGCATAAATGTCGTTATTTTCATCTTGTAAACTTTTGTAATTCCGGTGATAATGTGAAACAATGATGATGCTTAATCAATTTGATTGCTTTTTATATACTTTCAGTTTTACCGTATTTGTACAGTGATGGGCAAGTTTAAGGAACCACTCAGTTTCCGTAGTTGAAAATTAAATCCATTAACTTTCTACATTCGTTACAGTTAATTAGATGCTATCGTACTCAAAATAAACAGTTAACAATGCTTTGTTTACTTCCTTTGTTTAATTTTATTCTGATTACTTCCATTTGCACAACAACTAGCATTGAACCGTTCCATTCTGCTACGCCTACAGATCGCTTCAGTTTCGTTCGCGGATTTCGTTTGATATTATTCTTACACTAAAACCTTTTTCAATGGCTCCAGTTAGAAATTTGAGTGAGTATGACTGTGTCAGGGTCATAACAGTATTAGAGGAAGTATACAGCCAGCGCGAACTCACCAGGAGACTGAGTGTAAATCACTCTACAATAGGAAGGTTCTTCGGGGCTTTAGAGAAACAGGGTTTCATACTAGAAGGCCAGGACAGGGTGGACCTAGGTCTACAGAGGTCATAGACTCGTCCGTCATCAGGCTCTACGAAACCGCTGCATTACCAGAAATGAAATAAGAAATCTGATAAGAAAAATCGAAATGTTTCGATTTCCTCCAGGACTGTAAGAAGAAGAGTCAATGAAAATAACCTCAGAGCCCGCCACCCGGTTCGTGGACCACTTCGTACCACAGCTCAGAAAATGGAGAAGAAGAAAAACTAATATATTTGACCAAATATTTACATATGTGCAGATTGCAACCTGACTCTTTTTACATTTGCGTTAGAAGTGCGAAAGACACTGGGCTTTATAACCTTCTACAACTTTAATATTGTAATCATTTTGTATTATGTAGCCTGTTACTGCGTTTAGCGGGGAAAAACTGATTATAAAAAAAGCCGCTGTTAAAAAAACCCGCTATTAGATAAAAACCCGCTCAGAAAATGGCTATGCTTCAGTTCTTGCGGGAACTTGTGAACTGGACATTTGAAAATTGGGGAGAGTCCTCTTTGCAGATGAGGTTTGGCCTCAAATCAATGGCGTAATTTCATAAGGATACGCTCAGGAGAAAGGTACGCTCCGATGCTGTAAGGTTCCTCAGGTGGCATTCCGTGGTGGGTCATTGATGTTCTAGGGTGGCATATCGAATTGGTTTTGTGCGAGAAAAATCTCTAACTCAAAGAGCTACTTACAAGACATAATTGAAAGACATGAAGGGCAATTTGCTCCCAAATCGGTGAGAGATTCTTGCTAATGCACGATAATGCAAAGTTCCATTGAGCACGTATTGTGGATTTCTACCTGAATGAGGTTGGAATTGAGATCTTATTGGCAGTTTATTCCGTTAGATGTTATTTTTTTTCTGGTTTGTTAATATTTGGTTTTATGATTTCTTTATGTCGCACTTTATTTTTCATCTAACCTATGTAATGTGTAGGTAATTGCAAATTGTTCGAGTTCTTTAAATGGTTGTAATTTAGTAAGGTTTTAAAGAAAGGATAAATTTTTACTGTTTTCCAGGCCACAATTGAAGTTCAGTGGTTTAATGTCACATTAAATTTCAATAGTTAATGATCCATAGTGATGATGTATAAAACGAATATAGCTCGTCTAAAACGTAAAATATTTTAAATATTACATTTATTTAAATTAAGGACCGTTTTGTGAAAACTGTTTTTATGTCTATTTTCAGTTTCCAATAACTCAGATAATGAAATAAATTGATATGAAATTTCGAGGTGAAAGAATTTTGTTAGTATATTTGAGAAAAGAAAGAGTGCAGGATACATTAATTTTTTTCAAGAGTTTCATAGGCGGATTACAATTAACGTGCTGAGTCTCTTGTGATTTGCAGAATGTTTTGGACGAAGGATCGAGTTCAGAACTGGTCCAATACACTATAAGCGCACCCACGCCTACTTTTACAATCTTCAGAAAATTGTTTTCACTTTCTAATTGTTAAAACTTTTCCTCACATCGCCGAAGGCTTGATATTGACTGGCTTGATATAGTCATAACAAAAGTACTCTACGGTTAGGCATAGGGGGAATTTCAAATTAAACATCATGAACGTAAACCTCGATTACAGCAGCCCAGTTAAAAGATCAATTTGCAATAAAAATGGCCGATTTTATCAATCCTCAATCAGTCAATTGGGGTCGTATGCGATCGGACAAAACTTAGTAATTTCCACAACCATAGCTTCGGGGTTTTGACGGCAATTGAATCACCGAGCGGGTGATTTTTCCAAAAAGTTGAATCCACACTGAAATCGGATATGAATGTAAACGGATATTGTCTTCGGACCTGTGGTGTAATCGAACGTGAAAATCGAAACGGAAGTCGATATCGATTCGCCCTTTTTCCGGAGTGGAGAAAAGATTTTAATTATATGCAAGGGATACCGGCTGACATGCTCGATCCTGTTTCTTTCAATTTTACGACTGTTGGCTGTTTACATTGCTGTCTCACACAATTCAGATTACCAGATGAAACCTCGATACTTAAGAAATTAGAAAAATTAGAATCTTTCTTTGAAAATAATTCCCAATTCAAAGTCACCGTGTGATAATGTGAAAGTTCAGTCAATTACCAACACCCTCGCCGGTATCCTCAAAGATAGCCAGAGGTGTCTTTGAACATA
This sequence comes from Cimex lectularius, assembly GCF_000648675.2. Taxonomy (NCBI): domain Eukaryota; kingdom Metazoa; phylum Arthropoda; class Insecta; order Hemiptera; family Cimicidae; genus Cimex; species Cimex lectularius. Next base: position 496,432 of record NW_019392753.1, on the reverse strand, counting down.
GGTTCAGGACAACTGCTAGCAGTAAAATACAAATTTTACTTCTCTCGATATTTTCCAGAATATATAATTCTCCCTTTATCCAGTCTCTATTATGCTGGGATTAGTAATTCTGATATCAGATTAAAAAATATAATTATATGCACGACCAGAACCATGTTATTACAAACATTACAATTAATATTACATAGCCGGGAGTTAATAAATATTTATACTGAAAGGTTGTAGTGGTCAGAGAAGTATACTGTATTCATTTACACTCTCAAGAAACATTTTATTAATATAATAATCACCATTAGCCCTATTTGCTTTTTAACTTTGTAGATCACCAATCTAACCAATATCAGAATACAAACTTTACACTAAACTTAACTTCAAATCGAAACAACAAAATAACTCATTATTTTTCAACGAGAGTTTAATTGTACAATTATTATAACGTATTCCTAGCTAATTTCGGGGGCATTCTCACGGACCGTCAACAGTATTTGCGCAGGCAGTCATCAGACATAAAACAAACACTGAATCGAAGTAGGCCGAAATATTCAAGAGCCAAACTGTTGAAGATTTGAACCAAACATCACTGAAATAAATAAATAATAATATTAACTAGTTTCTATAATTTAACTCAAGAATTTGTAAGATGTAAGACGTGAGATTGTAAATATTGATTTCAACATTCTAATGTTGTTCTAACACTACTTGTACGACAAACTTCGTTAAGTGATTCTATACCTCAAGTGCAACAAAAACGTTCGTGTTTTTATGGTTTTTTTTCCAACTATCTAAGATTTCGTCTAAGTTTACTCGTAGCTCTTGAATCGTCCATTTATTGGGATATGCATTGAGCAAAGAGCGTTCAATTTCCGTTAAGAAGGCCCCCCCTTAATAAACTTTCTAGCGATGTACCCTTTTGTTTAATTATGTCGGACCAAAATGCAGAAATTTTATAATAAATGGGGGAGTGTTGACGGTGTGAGAAAGTGAGTGAAAATATAGCAATTCAACTTTTTGTCCTGGGCAAAATTTATTTCCTACCTTTAACTTAATAAAAAAAAAAACACAAAAAGAAAGAAAAATTAAGCAAAACTCATAAAAAATGACGATAAATGTAAACATCCAAAACAGAAAAATTGGGCCAAATATCTACCTTAAACAGATAAAACTAGAACAACAATACGGAAAATTCAACGTGACTTTTTTGTTTTGGTTGGTCACTATAATTACTCTCGCTTTTTTATTTGTTGTTTGATTTTGACGTTAATTTTTTCTTTTTATTGTACTTTTTGTTGTTTGTGTTCGGTTTTAAAATTCTGTATTGTTGTTTTCTTTTTGTTTTGCCTGTGTTTAGTGTAGATATTTTGTCCTATTTTTCTGCTTTGGTTGTTCGCTTCGTTTATTTCCTCGTTTGCTTGTGATTTTTTTTTCATTTTTCATCCTTTTGTGCTTTTCATTGTGGATTTCCCAAAAAATGAATAGTTCAAGAGTTATGACAGAAACAGTACATAGCTGAAAAAACATAAATCTTTGAATATCTACGAAAGTGTGAAGACTTTGATCATGGTTTATACGATCATTTTTGTTGCAGTTGAGGTGTAAGAAATTTGTCGTATGAGAAGTGAATCACCCTGTATAGTCATTTAGATTAAAAATAGCCTAATTGGTGTAAAAGGATTGTTAGATTTTATCTGATGAGAAATACTATAAATTCTTTTTTTGACATTTATAATCTACTTTTCCACATGAAATCGAACTAACCTGAACTTTCCATTAAAGAGACGACTTCTCAACCGCCTTATTATTGTGTGCACTATTCCGGATAGGTCATTAAACACGAAAAATATTAATATTGAAATATAAAATATATAATATTGAACATTCTTAAGAATTGTTTTAGTAACTGAATGAGATTTTAATAAATTAGAAAAAACCTAAGCTGTAGATATAGTGTATGGTAGTATAGTATAGTATAGTGTATATATACATATACAGCTTATTAGTGAGACGTGTTCTTTAAATGTGCTCCTTTATCTCTAACGGCACTCATTTCATTTAAACCCTAAAACCTTTAATAAAGCATTTAATAAACTAAAGACTTGCTTGACGGTAACGCCGTTTAAAAGAAACCCCACACCCCACCCGAGAAAAATGGTCGAGTCTACACGTTTTCTAACAGTGTGCAGAGAATAATAGCCGTAGTTTGGTAAAGTTACGATCAACCTTTTCCTTTTATAAACCAGGACACGCAGAAAAATATGTTGCTTTATTACGGCTTCCCCTCGTCCGTCCATATCCGCCATCAAAAAACAGTTTTCTTGGCTGTAAAATATTTCCGTCATTCTGACGGACCAGAGGGAAACTTGCCTAACAAAATTACTTTAAACAATAACAAAGTTCTGGGAGTGAGTATCACTTAGCAGTTTAGCGGTTAATATATTGCCCACCTCCTAAATACTCCATGTGCTATAGTTAGCAAAGGCGTGCTTTTGTTTAGAACCTTAGTGGAGTTTTTGCAATTCTTAGAAAAAATAAAAGTTCATAGAAATATCCACCTACAAAAACAATAGGTGTATGCTTGTATTATTCAATATTATAATCGATTCAATATTGCTTTAATTAACTTGTACATTGAGTATAAAAATTAATTGTCGAGGTGTATTTGTACTCAATAAGTCGATTGAGGGTTTTCCATAAAATACTTAAAATTGAACAATTTAAGGAAAGAAATTTGGGATATTTTAAGACTTCGGCTTAATTAAATGAAACCCACTGGTGCGGCACGAGAGCAATGGTGAGATTCCATGTCAACCCAAGCTGCCAAGAGGTGATTTAAAAATTCCTGAAAGAAGACTTGGTTCTTGGAGATATAGTGAGATCTGGTTGTTCACCATCCATTGATAGTAATGAGTTGAAAGCTCCTGCGTCTACTCAGCAAGGACAAAGCACCAAAAAACTACCTCCAATCTGTCTACATACGTAGGACTCAAAACGCCTCCTTTTTATTATGGTTGATTATTATGCTACCCCAATAATAATTCGGTTTTCTTTCAAAGGTGTAAATTGGCTTTTTTATTCGTCACTTTATATCGATTAAGTAATGAGTAAATATATAAAGTGTAATCTACTCGTTGTAAGAAGAAGTAGGAGGTGAAAGATGTTTTTTTGGCATCAAAAAATTTCATTCCTATATTTTATATTATTATTTAAAAAAAGATTATTGTGTTGATTGAAAATTGATGTTTTCATAATTGCTGCATTATATGATAAATTTGTTGAAATTCTCCTTGAGCATTACACTATCACAGACTGTACACATCGCGAAAAGACAATGGACAATGTCAAAACCTCTTCACTTTCAACTAAGAATACAAAAAATACACAAACAGCGAAGAGTCCATGCCATAAATAGTTTGGACTCACAAAGTCAAATTTTCCTTTGGAGAGTGAATAAAATGACAAAGCTGGATCGCCTTTGTTCGTTGGCTCTCTCTCATTTATTTGATATAACTCGATGGAATGTTTACTATCCGTGCCGAGATTTCGCAATATTTAGTTGCATGAACAGAGTTACCTAAATAAACAATTGAGTTAACCATACAATTAGGGTTGGTAACTGTTAAGAATTGGTGCAAAGTTTACCCTTTCACCCGTTTAACTGGGTTAGCCCAAAATGTAGGAAACAGAACTGTGAGAAGTTTGTCAATCTACAAACAACATGTGATCAAAGGGCGGAAATGAACTGAGTGTAAGTATCGGGTTGTCCGGAAAATAATGCAGGATTTTAAGTTTTCATTAAAAAAAATCTATATAAAATATTCTGTTTACGTTTACAGGATTACTCATNTGGGAAAGTATTTTGATTAAAGAACATTGCTTTAAAGTAACTAGTTTCTTTTTTTTTGTTTAATACCAAAATCCTGCATTATTTTCCGGACAACCCAATAGAAAAAGCTTGTATGCGGCAAATTAATCTTCCCGAAAAAAATCTAGCGTTTTCGAATCGGGCGATACATCAACAATCAACTATCAGAAATACAGTTGGGGATAAAAGGGTTCTCATTTTCCGTATTACGTTCAAATAATGAAAACTTAGAATTTAAAATTCCACGTTTTAATAAATAATAAATAAATAAATAATAATTCTTCCCCAACATCGGAATTTGTTCCACTTTTATTCAATTTCTATTTGCGAATCGTAAATAAAAATCTGATAAACACGATTAGAAAACAGAAAGGGAAATCATTGAAAGGAACGTTGTTTCATAATTTGTTGAAGTCGTGAGTAGCGGTCGAGAATAAGGTAGTTTAAAAAAACAGCTTTTTTATTTTTTGCCAACATTTCGACCTTTATTCGGGTCAACTTACTCTGTGTACAAAAAACGTAAAAATTATTAACAGGTACAAACACAATCAGTATGAGGATACCAGGACGAGTGGGGGGGGGACGCCCTAAAGGACGAAAGCTGTTGATAACCCCTGGAGCCCAACCTCGCTGGTTGAACGGACAAAACCAATGTCTGACCCCGGGCTCGAGGTACAGCCTTTTATGAAAGACGATATTAAAGTCAAATAAATGAATATGACCCTCAAAAGGTGCTAAACTACTTTTGCGGATAGTTCAATTTTCAGGGTATGGAAATAAAGAAGTGTTTCATTATGTAAGAATGGAAGACATTGGTCACCAGTTAATCCGAAGAAGGTAAAAATTAAAAAATAAGCCATTGCGCAACCTTTTAGGTTTTAAATAAAAAAAGATTTGTGTTAAACAGCGGAAAGTTAATTAAAATTGAAAACTATTCGTCGGTTGAATGCTGTCGAGATTAGGTTGACGAGAAGAAGATTACTCTTAGTCGAATTATAAAGAAGGTTTTAATTAAACATAAATAATGTTTCACAAAATATCGGATATTTTTATGCTTTCAGAATATTTTAATGTTAAAAGGAAGAGGAAAATTATCTATTATTAACAGCAGAGTTCATATTTTGCAAATTTAAATAACAATGCTCTTAAGTCATAATGTTATAACGGTTTATTTTCATGTAAAAATAAAATGTTTTGTAAACACTTTTAGATACTTACTGGTTGTGTCTATGTTATCACGAATTCCTCTCCACAATTACCGGATTCTAAAAAAGAAAGAAAAAAATTACTAACTGTATATTCAACAGAAATACATCGATTAATAAATGACAATAACAATAAAACTTTATTTTTACTAACAAAATAGGTTACATTCAAATTCAATCCACATTCGTTTGTACCTATGTCGCTTCTCTTTCTAGTTCTTCGTTCTTTCTATTATACGCTAAATATACTTTTTTCGGGCTTTTAAATTACCCTGTCCGAACACCCTTCAAATTTTTCAGAGTTTTGGAAACAATAACTGAGGTTCAAAGTACACTGCGAACAGCGGCGATCCGATGGTGAAACAATGAGATATTGAACTGAGTAACTTGCCCGAGGTTGGCATAAAACTGTCAACCTTTTACCTTCTCGGAAGATATCCCGTGCTCCTCCGTCATTTGTCACGAGGACAGTCTTCATTAACGTTTCTACCCTCTTCCTCATTTAGTGACGGTTTAGATAAATATCGCCAGGATAAAAGTGACACAGGTTTTTCTTGAATCCATAAATGAATTCAACACGTGAGGTCTGGAATAATTTTTAACTCTGTTGAATTCATATTACTAATTAATGATACTTAATATTACCATAATTAATGATAATAGAAATAGTTATCATACAACAGGGCTGAAATATCTTCTAATTTTTAAATTTGTTAACAATAACATCATAAAATTGATGTTTTTAGATAAATGTATGCTACAACAGCGTTACGAGGAATTTTGTTGTCGTTACAAATTTTTTATTGTATCAAGATAATTATAAGAGTGGATAAGTAATTCATAAACTACATTCGCAGCACTATCACTTTATTCAATAGGGAGGAAATCGCGAGGCCAATAACACTTTAATCATTTTAGGGAATTATCGGAAAGTGGTCAGGATGAAAGGAAAAGGTTTAAGGAGTTAAAAATCTGGTTTTTTGGTCAGTATCGACATCTTCCAGTTTCGATAACAAATAGGGTTTGGAGGGCTGTGTTGAATGTAAGGTTAGATACGAAATAGCGAGCTTGAGCAATAGTTTGATGGATTTTGGACTGGAGTGACTGGATCCTCTGGAGGTTGGATGCTTGGTTTGTGACGAGGATATCCATTTTTAGTGAGAGTTTCGATATGTTGTCTAATATTTTTTGAGTAGTTTATGTCTGCTTAGGTATACACTTGTGATCGATTGTGGGGGTTCCAAGTTTTTGACGATGTAAATTCCTAAGTAGCAGACGACATTGGTTGTTAGCGAAGAAAGAAATATAGCAGATTAGGCGAGAGGCGATCCTTCGCAACCTGAAAGTCAATTCCTGTTATTTGGTTGGTTCTGATTCTTCGTTTCTTGAACCATTCTTCCAAACACAAGAGATGGTCCTAAAGCTTTTTTAAGTTCAGGACTGGGTTTGCTGAAATGGATGGCGGTATCAGAGAATGTCTACTGAAAACCTAGGGGATGTATTTTTGAACACCCATCTTGGCATAGTGATAAAAATCAAATTTGAACTTAAAATTTTGAGTTTCGTGTGTATTTTTTTCACTATCTAACTTTTTCAGAATCGATTTCCGACGGCGTTCACTATTTTGTATAACATCGAATTATCTTGATCTACCTGCAAATGAAAATGGTGGTTACAATTTTAAAAAAAGTCCATTTGATTTTTAACTTTTTTAAGAAATCGAAAAAAATAGTTATGTTTGATGAAATGTTGAAAAGTAGAGGTTATGCATCAAAACAAAACATACTGTATCAATTTTATGTAGGTTGAGTAGTTTTGTGGAAAGTTTAACTGTGGAGAACACGGGTATGTCGATACTTGTACATATATAAACAGAAAAAAAAGTAAATAAAGTAATCAGTTTGGAAAAAGGACCGCGTTTCCAATTTTCATTGCAAAAGAAATTACTATTACGAACCTGAGTAATTCTATGAATCTTTGAATGGAATGAATGGCACATGATCTTGTGTAATTGTTTCTAAGTGGAAACAAAAGGGACTGCAATTAAGTAATGTGGGTCAAATCGCTTTGCCATCGGATTTCAGAGTTAATAAACCACTTATAAGCTTTGCTAGGCGAAATAAAATGGTTTTGTTTCATTGAAGGGAACAAAAAATAATACGCGATAGTCGAGCTTTTTTTACTTTGTTCAATTGTGATTTTATAAAGTTTGTATAATTTAATATCGTAAACAGTTGCAACATTGAATCGATACCTAGCTGCATTCTTTTTTTATAACATGTCACTATTTTCAATATTGTATGATGTAATACATCTGTGTTGTATAGTGACTACTTAATGTATAACAAAAAGTAACGTCAACTGGGAAACTTTGTGACATTTAGGACAAAAGAAAAACTTGCATGTGAGTTGAACGTGTTTCACACTCCTGTAAATGGCACTTGCGAGGCATTGAAATCGTTCCCAGGGGCTGAAGAAGCATCCCCAACGAATTATCGACTCAGCAGGTCATGTAGGGTTGAAGTACGTGAAACTGTCCTGAAAGCTCCCAGTGATTGTTGTTCATCAAATGGTCTGAGATGAGAACCAAGAATTTGAACAAACAACCGTCTTTAAAATCTAATACCGTACACAATAGTAAGGCTGAAGCTAGTGGTTTTTTTTGTTGTTGTAGAATTTTGAAGAATTATGGTCATGAGATAAATAAGGACTTTGCTCGAATTCGAGCGGGTATATGTTTTTATGGCAGAAAATAATTGAATTTTTAAACCTTTTGAATGTTTTTACATAGAAAATCTCAAATCAGAACAAGTTAAAATCGCCCAAACTTTATGGTGGTCTGGACAATCCCGTCCCGGGTTTACAAACTTACCGGTTCATAGGTCAGTATTTTGGTTTTCGATCAAGCATTAATTATGGAGATAAAATGAGTTGAATTATGTTTTCGTCACAAGCAAAACATTGTTTTGAACATGATTGAATTCTAGTACAAACAACAGTCATAGGGAGAATGCCAGATGCGTTCCAGCTTTTCACCCTGTACAGTGGTGGATTATTTTATATCTTGATGACAGGCAATCCGCTTATATTTAGAATGAAAATATATAAAATTTGTCATACTTTATAAGCATTGATCGATTTAAAAATATACCTTCCCGAAATAAAATACTTATTTTATTATAAATATTTTATATTATAAATTAATCATTATTATTTTGAATATTAAATAAATAAATAGGAATCTAGTATAATAGATACATTCAGCCTTTTTATACGCATTTTGCATTTATGCTTCCAATAGCAACATTATTTTTACATTTGCTTATTATCACATGAGAATAAAAACTGGGGGTCAGTAGATAAAGTTTTATATTGAATTAAAGTATTCAGTGGAAAAACATTTTACGAGCTTAATTAAAGCGTTGAAAATCGACAGCTATCAGCAATAACAGGCAATGTACCTGTAATTAATTATTTGCCCTAACTCAAAAATAAATAATTAACCCATAACTTCTAAGTAACTTCAACAGCACAAGTTTCTGATTTTAATAGGCACAAAAAGCCCCATCAGTGTTTACATCCTCAATTATAACAGTTGCAATCTTTGCTTTTATTTCTAGGTTAGTCGTTCAACCTTTGCATAAACAATACACCGTGATCATTTATACGGAAGGAAGGGTGGAGGCCGAAGTTCCGCTTTATGCTCGGGATAAGTAAAAAGATCGGTTATCAACGTTAACCGGACCATGGAAAGAGATAAAAAGTCGGTCTCCGCGTTCTCATATCCTTCTCTTTTTTACGGCTTCATTATTATTTTTTATTAAAAGCCACGGTGTACAGAAAACAATGTTTACGATAAATAAATTAGACCGATATGGAACATTGTAGCCGTCACTGAGAGTTTTACTTTGAAGAATAATCATTAATGTGAGATTTCGCCATGTTGATTGTGGGGTAAAGGACTTAAAATTCATATTTCCCGATCATTTTTATCTGCCTTTACTCAAATTGTTTGTTGTTGTGATGTTTATTTTCCCGAACCCAGCAGAGACACCCAGAAAACACTTGTAACGATAAGCTCATTGAACACAAGTGATGAAAGGGCGAGGCGGACTCGAAGGACTTCTTCTAAGTCGACACGGGAAAGGAAAGTGTAGATAGGTCTTGGGTTAAGGTAGATCAAAAACTCGACGTGGAACATTTAGAAGAAGAAGCGGATCATTTCAATAGAAAAAAGAATATTAATGTTGTGGTGAGTGATATTAGTAACATCAGAAAGAGGTTGGTCATTTGTCCGAGGACTTTTTATTCCAATGATTAGATGCGCTTGATATTGGTTGGCTTGGCGGAAGGGTGTTAGCTGGGGTTTGAACGATTAAAAATTTCGTTCTTCCTAGATGTCAAAGTATTTCATTCTTTTCTTTGTTTGTGTGACAGTTTACCCTCTAGGTATCTAAGTATCTGACTTCAGTGGAAGTCGGAAGCTCCTTGTTGCTGTTGCACAGTGTAGGGCAAGAAGGTTGTACAATGTAAATATACACTGTGTATATTTTTCCTCATTTAGTCTTCTCTTCCACATTTTCTACCAATCTTTAATAAACACAATGTAGTCTTGAAGGTTGCTTTCATTTTGTTGTAATCTGTGGGAACTCATTGGCGCACCTTACCTTGAAACATATGGCAGTTAAATAGGATCTCTAGATAAATTAAAAACGAGTGGGTAAGAACGGTTTAATATTAGAGGATGTCTCCTTGCTACATCCATTCAAAAACCTGGGCAACCTTAGTTTTCTAGAGCGGAGAAAACGGTGTCAATAACTCTCAAACCGTGGACTGTGGTATAATAGATAGAGACGGAAGCCGAATTGATGAGAAAGAATGATTTTATGTTCATCTAGGGTGTTAATATGTAAAATGAGTTTTCCGATGAGTTTTTTTAAGGTCAATGACAATTTGCCGTCATTTAGTTTTGACCTCTACTTTTTCCACCTTAAAAGTTAAGCTCAACGTACTCCTCGGATTGGAAGGCAAAATTGCAATATCATCTGCATAGATGATAATGATAGCTTTGGGATTTATAGGAAAGACAATAGGATAAGTGGTACAGAACCAAGAATGCTCCCTTGTGGGACGCCGGCTTGTACTGGCTTCATATCTCAGTATTCCTAGCCGTACCTCAATCTGAAGCAACCGTCACTTAAATAGTATTCAAAGATAAAGTAGAAAAGAGTGGGTAGGAAATATTTAAATTTTTAAAAGATGCCCGGATATCAGACCCTGAAGAATTCTAAAATTTAAGGAGTAATCAATTGAAAGTTGATTACCTTTGTTTTTTAAGTAAAGAGTTAGGTTACTACTATTTCAGGTTTGCGAATAATATTAAGCACTTATTCTGGTATTAATTACTACTTAAAGTATCTTATTTATGAATGTGATAATAATGTGTTAAAAATACTAGTTTGCGTTTCTGAGGAATGGCCTGGTGTCTTGTCTCTGATCCATTTGTTTTTAAGATTTCCATTGCGTTGTTTAAATAAGTTTCTTTCAAATGGATTAAATGAAGAAGATGTTTCCTTCTGGCAAAGGGTCCCCAAAGCAAACGACTTCCTACATCTACAACCGTCGAGATTAGTCGTTTATAATGCGCATGTTGTTTTCTTAACAATATGACTTCTTCCATGCTCAGTACTTCCACGTAGCGCCGATCAATCCGACTTGCGGTATGCTCCGAGCACACAGATGATATTTTGCTTTGGGCCCACTCGAAATTAAATAAAAATGTACCCAACAGTCATAACCAAAAACATCAAAAACATATGTGAAACAAATTGAGAAAGTTTCCGGCGCCGACCGGGAGAAATATACGAATCAAAGCGACTCCTACGTATTGATTCTGTTGTAGACTGACAACTGAAAAAATACAAAAAAGCATGAGGACAACGTGTCAGTACAGAAAACGGAATTTCCGAAAAAGTATAGTGTTTTAATTACGCTCAAATCACAAGTAATGTATTCGTTACTGGACTCTGATTAATGTGCATTCCATCACCCGACCGTTCCATGCGAAACACAACAGAAGCGACCCCAGTGTTATAATAATGACAATTATGTTATTTGGTAGTAAAACAAACGATCAATACCGTGAGGTTTAACAATTTTGTGGTCTGCAGTAATTAAATAAATAAATGTATTAAGCCTCTGATCTACATGTGTACATAGATACGCAATAAACATACATAAACAGTAGATAAATACATATAGTACATAAATGTATTCACAATGTATGATATCGAATATACTGTATAGGTAGATACATGTAGAGAGAGAATTAGAATATACTGAGACTGACCGAGAGATAGATATGTAGATTAGATAAATAGATAGATAGAAAGAGAAAGAGAAAGAGAGAAAGAGAGAGTGGTAACAAATTCAATATATCGAGAAATGGATACGTTGATAAAAGTACCGGAGTGACAAATATAGAGAGAAAGAGTAAGATAAAGAGAAAGAGTGAGAGACAGACAGAAAGAGAGCAGAAAAAGAGATAGATAATAGATTTGGGAGAGAGAGAGAGAGAGAGAGAGAGAGAGAGAGAGAGATATGGTGAGAGAGTGACAGAGAATGAGAAATAGAGGTAGAGATAGTGTTGATAAACACACATTCATGATTAGTTCTATTCACTTCTAATATAAAATAGGACTCGGTTGGTATATGCATAGTTTTTCAAAGCTTTTAACTCAGGAATTTCGTTTGCATCCACCAAGCGGAATAGTGACATTTATGATAGGAAGTTTGGGAGAAAAAAAACAACTGTACTCCAAGTTAGTATTGCCCTAAAGCATGAGTTGACATTATTTTCGTAAATAATGCAAACTTTTACCATGTTCTCTTCCTTTTTGTTTCATAATCCTGACACACGATACTGTTTAGCAAGATACGATTCTCCAATATCACAACTCATAAGGGTAACGAATGTTCTTACCTTAAAGAAATTTGACTACGAAAATTTTTCTTTTTGGAAAACTGAATACTTATCTGACATGATTGTTAGGTAATTATTGATCGACGAAGTTACCCATTAACCGGAATAAATGAGATTTTTGATGGTAGTACTGATTGCTTCTTTCGTATCAGTAATTTCATGTAGAGATGAACGAATTACTCATCGGATTGGTATTCAATTATGTCAACCTAAAAAACAAATAAAACAAAGCCACAAAAACCAACCACGCTATGGAGCTAAAGCAGATAAATGATCTCGAGTTACTAACTGTTTTTAAAATTATTAATTCATATCATATCGTCCTCACCTTCTAAGCAATATTAATTTCTCCACTCCTCCTAATCAACTTAGACTGTATAGGACCTTCTCGATTCCACGGCACAACTCTAACTATGGCAAAAACTCACCGCTAAAAAGAAAAAGTGCACCGCAAATGACATCCCTAACAATTATTTAATTCATCTATTAATATTTTTGAGAACCAACTCCACAATTCGCTAAACAAATCTTAACAATCTAGGCATATATATTCATTGTATTTACATAAACAAACTTTTTCTTTATCTTCCATCCATATGAATATTATTGTAAATAAAACAATATTATGTGTAAACATTGCATTGATTATTAGTATGAATATTGTTAGCATGATGAGTTCTATTTATGTGCAATTACTTGTAATACATTTATATATCTTGTGCAAGGATTAAATCCGCATATATAAAATAAATAAAAATATGAAGTCTATTATCCCGTCAGTAGCAGTACAACGAATGCACAAATATGAAAATATTGGCGATAAAGTCAAAATAACTCCTTTACAGACTTGCACGGTTACATTTGCTGGTCAGAAATTACCTGATGCCATTACGGTATTTGGAGGATATTGCATGTTCGTAGACAATGATAGATTCAACCACGTTGCTGGGCAATGTCGAAGTACACAACGCTGCTTTAGGTGCGGCGACGATCATGATGTAAAAGATTGCAATAAAATCACAAAAGACCCACCTTGTGTGCATTGCGCCAAGAACATCTTGCCAATAGCAAAGATGTGAAATATTTCAAAAAGCTAACCGTCAACATCGAAATGAATCGATGGAAATGACGTGTGCCCCAGTGGTTTCGAGAAACCAATTCGACGTTCTTAAAGGTCTTCCTGAAATGACGAGATAGTTTTCCCCCAGTTTCCTACTTGGAAAAACCGACGTCATTTTAGGCGTATTCTTATAAGAATTAATCGCCCAATCACCAAAAACTTTTCAAGAAAGGGGTTGTTCGGACCAAGACTTTTCTGGAAGATCAATAAAAGATGCAATTGATCAGCTAGCTGAACTTACGTTTTGCTAATAATGGAGATCCGACTCTTATATCGAAACCTGGGCACAGATATTCCTCCCCCGATGTCACGCTCCACTCAGAAATGATACCTCCCTTCGTGACGTGAAACACTTTGGGTAGAAAATTTTTGGTCTGACCCCTTTGTAACCAAAGTCTCTTTAAGTAGATAAAAACTCCGCCCCCTCATAGTTGATCTATAAAAGGGTATTGTAAGAGATAAAAAATAAAAGAAACTTACTGGGACACCTACACTACATAAATTTTTGAGATCAATCCCACTCAAAAATATCAGGACCTTATCGTATTACAAACCAAGGAGCGAGGGTCAGCACCTCCCAACATGAAACTACCAATGGAAACATCCCAACCAAACCCAACACTTCTTCAAAATACAGGTGAGATGGGTAATGTAAGTTAATGTGATAACACCAAAAAGCAAAATTAAAAAAATACAAGAATAATCCCGACGAGACCAACTTCATAAAAACCCAAAATGCCATGGCACGCTGTAGGAGACTCTTTAAAGTTAAAAAACGAGAAAAATGTCAGCAATTTTGCAACTCCCTAAGTAGAGATAGCAAAATAAGTTGGGTATGGAAAAAATAAAGCAACTTAGAGGGGGTGAATGTGGAGAAACCAGCCTCAGAGGGTAGGTCAGAATTCATGGAAAACCTCGCACCACCATCAGCCCCCGAGGAAATTAAAACAGAAGATATCGTAATAGAAATTATATGGCAATTGCGAGGCCCTTTGAAATGTCAGAACTACTAAGTGTGCTCTCATCAGGCTCCAATACAGCCCCCGGCCATGACGGCATCCATTACCCGATGATTTACTATCTACCTGACAATGCTAAATGGATTTTGCTCCAGTTGTTCAACGCCGTGTGTGTGGAGGGAGAGACTGTGCCGGAATGGAACGATTAGCTAATTATTTAAATTAAAAATCCTGGAAAGCCCGCTGATAATCCATCGTCCTACCGCCCATGTCGCTAGAGTGGTTTGTAGAAAAATATGACATTATCCGGAATTCCAGGACGGGTCCAGGCCGAGCGCCTGGCTGCCGTTGAACGGGTGGGTCGTGAGCTGCCCTTATGTTTTTGCCCTTAAAATACTTCCATAAGGGGCAAGGAAATTCATAAGGGACTTCCATAATGCAAAAAAATTGCCACTCTTTAAAAATGCAATAATGCCAAATTATCAGTATATATGTCCTGAAAGTAGTTTTTGAACATCTTATCTATTTTCGAATACGAAATTAACGACGGATATAAAGAATAATCAACAAGAAGGCTAGAACTTAAAATCGAGATAATATCCAAATAACAGAACTCATGCCTCCTTGAACAAGATTTTGCATTTAAACATAATTTCCAAACAAGCCTAAACACAAAAAAACAAGTGGAAAAAATGATAAAACCCATCAGTCATGAAAGTCATATCCAACTCTGTGCTCAGAAGTTGATAAGAAGAGAATGAAAGGTGTACGAATATACTTACTTTCAGACAGTAAGGCAGTACAATCACTAAATACTTATGTTTCCAGCCTCAAACTAATCTGAAAATACCTAAATTGTCTTATATCCCTAGGAGAACACAATTAGGTTACATTTAGATGAGGACCTAAAAAATCAAGGCTGAAATGAACAGGATGATCACTTACAATAGGACCAGAATCACAACAAAGCGGAACCCACCGGAGAGTGTGCTAATGGTGGTGGAAAAATGGCTTCCAAAAAAAATTTCAAGTACTGTACGAAACCACCCTGGCATCCTCATGTAAGCTATGGGACATAATAAACTAACTACTATAAATTCTGGCTCACCTGCCGAAGTGATTTATCCTGGCAAATTATTTAAGCTGAGAATATGTATAAATGCGCGACAGTTGTACAAAAATGGGCTTGATTAAATCCACCATCAGGTTTGATTCTGAGTTTAGGAATAACTCGGTGTGCCCTGAATCCCTATAAACAAACCTTTTTTTTCTTTTCAAAGCGATATATCATGTGCAAGATAAGAATTATAGGTAAGAATCTTAAATTAATTAAATTACAAATTAAGAAGAAAAATTAAAGAAAATTCGCAGCCCACTTGACCTCACCGTATCGCCTTTCCAAGACGAAAGATTTCGGACGGAATTAGTCGGTTTTTAACATTCCTTGCCTAGGGATTGAAGGCTAATAAAGAAACAGAAACAAAGAGGAAAAATTAAACAAGAGACGGCTCGAGACATATTTTATTCTCTTTCTAACTACTATGAATACATTTTGGGATTACTGAGCTTCAAGCGAAATAACGTATTCATTAAAATGTGACTGAGTCCATTCCCAAATTTATAATTCCCAGCCCATGTTCAGAAAACTATACATCAAAGTAGTAAAAAGGTTTCCTTATTGAAATGTACTTATGTCGAATATGATAGGGGTATTCACGATATCTTTGGGATGTTAAGTCGTGCTAACTCGAATAGAGAAATGTCCACCAAGATCCTGAAAGCTCCGTTCTTTTCTTCGCATGTTAATTTTTCCACAATGCGGCGCGTGGGGTCTGGTAGAACCAAAAATAAAGCTGTAACAATCCTTAAAGGCTGGTTGTTGTTTGTTTTGGTTTTCATGTGTGTTAAATTATAAAAAGTTGATAAAAAAGAAAAATTAATCAACCCTTTCATTCAAGATGCTATCTATGCACTCGAAAAGTGCATAGAAAACTAACAATTGACAAGCTTCAATTCGTACCAACATACCTAACTTGTATCGTAACGCCTAACCGCCTACCACTTTACAGGATATGGGATGTATCTATTATGATTGAGAATATAAGGACAGGTCACAAATTAAGAAAAGAAAGGTATTGGTCTGATTTCATTAATGCGGATTTAAGAATAAAAATACATTTAAACAAAAAACAGCTGTTAAATTCATGGCTGTCATGTTAGTTACCTACGCCCTAACGGATAGCAATGTGACTACATTTTCGACCTAACATCTAACACTGGCCCTGGTATGTTAGATCAGGCAATGCTAACTAGCCGCTTCTTACAAGTCTATGTCATCATTTTTCTCGATCTAATACGACCTAGCAGAGTTAACAGGGTTAACACAAAGAGCGTAAATACCCCCGTTCTCTTAACTGAATAGAGAATGAACTGAATTCGCGAGACCGCGGAGGCATTTTTAATCTAGCTCAGGACCGAAGCTCACGAAGCGCCGAAAGGCATCGCCAAGAAATTTAAATTTTGGTTTATTAATGTTGATTTATTGTTTAATATGGAGATGACGTCGTGGTAGTTTTGGCGGTAGGATCCAAAATGTAGGGAAACATAAAAACCCAACGATATGTTTGATGCAAAAAATCAATTTTTTTTAATAAACAAGCATCCAGGCTGGCCAGAAGAAAATCCGCGAGATCAATTATAGTTAAATAAGCTACAATTTGGATAATAGAACAAACGTAGACTTTTTCATTTCAGAGTAGGTTCAGACCAAACAAGGAGAAACAACAGAAACAGAAATTCTAGAGGTACCATACATAGTAAACTCTTCGTTAAAGAACCACCTCCAATACTATGCATTATTATAGTTAAACGGTAAAACTCAAGGAAGTGATAGGAGTACCAAACCAATGAAGGGACTGTTCAGCTACATTATGAACACCCTAAAATAGGATCACTCAAATTCATTGGTCATGTACGCATAGTCCCTACAAACTGAAATAGGGAACCGCGGTGGCTGAGTGGTTAGTGTCTGATTTGTATTTCCCACGTTAACGATCCTGGTACCAATCACGATTCAACCAATGATTTTGTCAATGAATATACTATGAATGAAGGTTTATAAAGTTATTTGACCCTTCGTCAGGTAGTTGGACGTTAGATCCTCCTGTGTGACAAAAATTACTTTACTTACTTACTTTTACTTTACAGGCTGAAATACATGCTATAAACCGTGTACCTTCTCGTATCCTCATATCAGACAGCCAAGCGGCTTTTAAGGCATTAGTACTTAAAACGGTTACGTCCAATCGTCTGTTAAGACATCCAAAGCCATAAAAAACTTTAAAACTTAACAACCCCTGAAGGCACACTGGTAATAAACAAGCAGACAAGCAGGCCAAAAGAGGATATGCAAGAGTAACTAACTATCGGCCGATAATCTATAATTGTGATAACAAGATTCCTCCATCTAAAAATTGTTCAACAAAAAAACCAAAGTAGAAATGGACGAACAAAAGTGATATCAGACATATTAAACTCATGGAACCATCTCCAAAACTGCAAAACGCATTGTTACAGGTAGACGGGGTAAACTCACGGATGTGATAGTGTTGTCGGTCACTGGCATCTGAGAAAACACCAACACAACATGGGTAGGGAATGATGAGGAACAAACTGCCCACCAGATTAAATTCAAATGCGAAGTAACTGCCATTGGAGACAAGACTTAGGTTACTAAGAAGACCTGGTGAAAAGAATTGTAGCATTGATAGTCAATGATCTATACTACTTAGTCGGATCGAGCCAATTGAACTGAACAACCAAAAGGCTGTAATACAGAGAATAAATTTGGGAATAAAAAGCCCTTCTAATATTCTCATCCCCTTTCCCATCATCAGCATATAACGTTACATACATGTAACGTTCCCATTTGATGGAACCTTACAAATTATTGGATAAAAAGGGAAAATAATCTAAAAAAAATATATAATTGAAAATAAACGAAGATATATCAATTCTCTCCTTACAACAAGCCAATAAGGTGCACAGAGGGAGGGGCCAAAGGAGTAAGAGTTAAAACAAGGAGAGTCTTGAATCAGAGGTCAGACTGAAAGGACCATATTGAGAAGGGCCAAGCTGTGTTTTTTTCAAATTAATTAGTGGAATTTTATGTTATAAGAAAAAGCGTTCCAGGCCTCGTAAGGTGAGCCTTCCCTTTTAATTTACCTTCAATAATAGTTTGTTTTTGTATATTAATAATTAGTTACTTTCAATTTATTTTGTATTTTAGAAAAAGGAAGAATTTTATTTTATTTTATATTATTATTTCAAAAGAATATTTTAATAATTTGTTTTGGTTTCCTTTGTGAATCATAATAAACCCTCATTTTAAAAGAATTTGTTTATTCTATTTTTCTTCTGTTTGAAACAAAATTAAGAATATTTAAATAATTTGTTTTGGTTTCTTTCTTGAATTCTAATAAATCCTCATTTACAAAAGTAATTTGTTCATTCCATATTTTTTCCCTCCGTACGTGACATACATATAGATGGTTCTTCTGATCATCCTGATCTGCCTATCAAAGCTGTAGCTAGATTGTTCGCTATTTTATCAATCTTGAGAATCGATAAAAACACCAAGTAAGTTGAAGATAATCCGAACGTCAACTCACACCAAAATGATTAAAAACGACTAAACCTACGGGTTCAACTCCTGAAACTCCAAGAGGAAATACTGTATCACGGTAGTAAATATTATTTTGTCTGTAATATTGATACATATTTAAAAATTAATTACAATTAAAAAATTTCCATTTAATATGGAACAAAAAATAACGCCATGCCAATTCCATTTCATTTCACTTTTCTATAAGTTTAACGTTTCTATATAGGAATGAAAATTGTTTCAATTAGAGTGAGCCCCTCTGCATCTGCCGTCGAGTTAATTTGATCGATGTGTGCGTCACGCGACATAGTTGTAATTTAGGTTTATTATTAGCTAAAACATTTGATCATTGTTAATGAAAGGCACTCTTGTAGGATGGATGGATTTGTAAACGGAAAATTGATTTTATTAACATGTGGAATCGGCCCATTCTGTATTGAAGAGGTGGAATATAATAATAGTATTCTCACGATAAGTGATAACAACGTGCAGAGTGCATATATTCGTAATAGAAACGTCAAAATTCCCCGTGGAATAGCTTATCAGTTAACACAGCTATACAAATGCGTGCTTATTCTTCTGATTATCTCTAGTAACATTCTTCTAAACTCTAGTCAAACACTTTCTAATTATCATTCAATAGTTCAGCAGATATTCAACAGTTTATGTTTGTTTGTTGTTATTTTTTTCAACTACGGTATTCGCCATACTATTGAACAATTCAATTTTGAGGAAATCAAAAAAGCATTCCAAAGGATGAAATTTATTTTAAGAACGCACACTTCTAAACCTTTCCATTTAAATTTGGGTAAAAAACAAATACTAAATCTTTCAAAAACTGCTAAATTTAAAATTCGCAAAAAAAATATTGATTTGAAACCTAATTGGAAAAATTCACGGTAGAGCTGGGCAAATTATAAAACATTCTTTGTTTAATTACCTTTGTAGTGGTGTACGCTTTTGATAAATTACATCGAACCAAAATGCAGAAATGTTATGCTAAATGGCAAAAACGTGGTTACGGTGTGGAAAAGGGGGAATGGGGCTAATGTAATAATTCAACTTTTCGACCTGGACATAATTTGTTTCCCAAATTTAACTTTAAAAAAAACAACAAGAAAGAAAAATGAAACAAAACACATAAAATAGATACAATAACTACAAACAGAGAATAAAGCAGAAAAATTGAACAAAATATCTCCACTAGACACAGACACAACAAAAACAAGAGAACAATACAAAAGTGTAAAACCAACTTTAGCCTAATAAAAAAGTGCTAAAAAAGAATAATTCCACATAATTTGGTCGGATATTGTTAAGATTGGAATGCTTCGGTATCCGAATTGGTTATTGCCGATAATAATCCCATAATAAATCCCAGGCCGTCAAGATGATCTCAATAAAGAAAGAAACGTTGGCACGATAAAGAAAATGTTTTTCTGAAACCTACATCACACCAAACCGCATCTCATGACTTCTGAATAATTATATATATTCACCGGTCACTAATCACTATATGTGTATATATATATATATATATATATATATATATATTCTGTACCATATTTTTCCCCCAGCTATATTCCACCTGATCTTAGTCATAGGATTTAGTTTGGTTTAAAATTAAACTCTTATACGTTTTTCCGTAATGCAGTTATAAAATCAGCGACCCATTTGTATGAAGAATAAGAGACTGAATAAAATTGAGATTCTGCTTAAGCCCTGTTAGGACGGGGAAATACATATGAACTTATTATTCCTGACCTTAAGAAAATTTGACACATATTAAATATGCATAGAATAAAGTTTTTAAATATCTCAAATTTGGTTTTTGATAGATGCCTCACCTAATTTAAAATAGTACTATCATTTCTTTGCATTTTATTTAAATTTTATTTTTGTGTCAACAGTTGCGAAGTCAGGTTTAATAGTTAACGTTTTCTTCTAAGAATACCCAATTTTCTCAGATGCCATTGCGCTAGCCCGTAGGTTTTTACGAAAAGATTATATCTGCTTCCGGCAATAAATTGTTACGCATTGTACGACGCTACTGTTTATGAATACAACAGAAAAAATACGACGGCGATATAGTTCGACTGCGTAAAAGGCCTCGTATAAAATGCTCAAAACTGAATAGGGATATTTGTAATTTATTCTTATTCTATTAATTTGAATTAAATTAACCGATAAGTTCTTGTTAGTTGGATAAAGTAAATAGCAAATATAAACCAAAACCAAAGAAATGTTAATCCTCATTTTTAAAAACGGATTTAATTAAGAATAGTAAACCTGAAGACTACTCATTTAGTAAACAAACACCTTTTCTCGTCTTTTCTCCATTTTAATCCAGTTATATTCGCGTTAACCATGGAAAAACATCTTGCACCAAAAATTCGCAATATTATTGTAAGAATGAGTCATCTCGGTCAAGCAGTTCGCAATCGTTTGTGGGAAGTTGGCCTCACATCGTAGCCCCTCCTAGAAGACCTGCAGCAACAGCCCGCCACCAGCAACAAAGGAAAATATAGTGCAGCAAGCGCCTAGAAGATAACACCAATTGGATTATGTTTACTGATGAGTCGCATTTGAGTTGCTGTCTGTACAGTGATAGCAGGCGCCGAAGTGTCTACCGAGAACAGGGAATAAGTAAAATGCCCCAGTTCCTGCTCCCTTCAATGCAGTTTGGAGGAGGCGGTGTAATGGTCTGGGCTTTGATTTACACGGGTGGACGAACTGAATCCATATTGTTCAAGGCAACCTCACCGCAGCCCATTATGTTCAAGAAATTATAGGGGAAAACATCCTCAAACCAAGAAACTCATTGGCAGGGATTTTCCATTTCTGGATAACAATGTAGAACTGGTAGAGGCAGACTTGTTCATCAATGTTTAAAAAATCTGGGAATTTCCCATCTGCCCCTTCCCTCATTGTCTCCAGACCTCAATCGAACTAGGCACATATGGGATGTGTTAAAGATATGGCTTTTCGATCTTCCTCCACTTGACTGCAACAATTGAGTGCAGCGTTGCAAAATCTACAGAGTGAAATTCCTTATGAAATTAGTGACAACTTTATTAACAGTATGCCTACGAGGTTTTTTTTTTTTTTTATTTTTTTTATTGGCCTTATGATCTTGCATATTAGCCATAGTACGAATTCTTGTGAGTTCATGGGGGTTATCGGGAAAAAAGGGCCAGAGGCGACGGTGGGAATCGAACCCACGACCGCGGCGTGAGAGTCTCTCATGCTAACCACTCGGCTACCGCGGTCCCCGTTACACGGTATTAATTGTTTAAAAAATTTATTCTGTCCAATAAACAAAATTATGGAATTAAAACATTTTATTTTGTTATTTTTCAAAATCCCTTAAACATATTTTCCTTAAATAAAAGACATAATAATTTCTAATAATTTTTAATGTAATTCAAAATAAAAATAAAATAAAAATGCTAGGGAAAGTAAATTCTACAAAATTGGCAATATTCCTATTCATTTTCGAGCAGTTTAAATACGGAAGAACATTTTGGTGCAAAAAAAGAAAAATACGTCCAACAGATTTATAAGAAGGTGTGAAAATTCTGAAAACTCAATATTGTCGTTACCAAGTACAAGATGTCTCGAACGGTAAAAATCATTAAGACGTGGAGAAAAGAAAGGTCCATCTCAATGTACATGGCGTTTAAATTCTACCTTGAAAAAACGAACACAACCGATTCCTCACGTACGCCCACAACGAGCTAAACCGGTTTGACGATAACCAAGAGTAAATATCTTCCCAGACGGCCGACTCACCTATGTTCACTAGCAATGAGAACTTTCCTTACTGTCGTTAGTTAACATTTTTATTTCCTTACAAGGAATCAATCGGGAAAAACAGACGTTACAGTTTTGTATGAAAAGGGCATAACGGGCATGCAGTACAGTTAGATAAAAATTTCCGACGTTTATCTATTTGTAAATCAAACATACATAATATCCCGTAAAATTTTACGCAGCTTCTACAGATAATTTCAAATGTTAGGTAGTGGGAACATGTTAAATAGATTTTCCTAAGTCTGCCAGAAAAATGCAACTACGTAGGAAAAGCTAAATCCTGTAATGAATAGACGTTGAGCCGGTCTTCACCGCGACAATCCAAGGCCACATATTTCTTCTGTGACGCTGCATAATTTGTTGCACTAAGCTGAGACGTGCCATCTCATTCAGGCAATACACTCTGTCGAATGCAAAAGTGGTATAAAAGTTTAAAAATTTAGTTAGTAGTTTCTCGTTGAAATGTCGAAAAGTTTTTAAAAGTGTAGGTAGAATGAAAAATCTTTTAATACGGACAATAATCTAGTAAATTGTTATATCACTTATTTTAGAATAACCCAATATGGCACTAATGTTACAATATATTATTTTTAATTAAAGCGAAATAGTCCTCCGCTTGATTCTCCTTTGTGATCTTGGGTTGTTTCCAACTTCACATTTCCTGAAGAGGTTTTTTTCCCCGCTCCATCGTTTACACCCATCTGAACCTTTGACGTCCCAACGCCCCACATCGCCCTAGCGATTTATTTTAGATGACTTTTTTTCGGTCAAACTTCCTCCCTCAATACCCCGCTCACTTTTAAAGCTCGTCATTTCTCATTCGATGTAATCAATGACCTGCCTAGACTCATGTCCAAAATAAAGTTAGAATGAACGTAAAGTCGCCTTCTAAAAAGTTAACAAGAATTTTTAACGTTCACAAGTCTTAATTTCATTTGACGTATTTGCCATTTTATCATAAATGCATTTCCGAGTTTTCAAACTATTTAAGGCTCAAACTTTCCCCCAAAAGTTTGGTATTCCGTTTAGACTGACTAGGACATCTGCTCAATCTAGCCAATTTACTCAATATTAGGACGCTTCACTTGATATCACATGCCGTAAACGTTGGTTGGACATTTATAAAAGTGTCAAATTTAATTTCTCAGTGATCATGTTTTTCTTAATTTGTCATGTCAGCGTGTGAGAGAAGGAATAAAATTAATAACATTTTAGAGTTAACATAAACATTTTAGAATGTTAAAAGTACAATAGAATATAAACTAAAACACGGGTAAAAAACCGGAAAACGGTCGCTTCACCCTTAGTCTACATTTGATAGTAAAAAAAAACCCATCTCATCCAAGATTATGAGATGAAAGATATAATGTCCGGTAATATACCGCGTACTTTGAGAGCTATCGTATCCTCCGCTTTGTACCTATAGCACACCGGTGAGGGGGTGTCCAAGTTCATCAAGAAACTTAATTAGCAGGCCTGTTTTTAGTGGATGAATTTCTTCTACGGTTAAATTGTACATTGCAAAACAATTCCTCCTGAAGGCAAATGAGGCACAACAGTAGGGGAAGTATATACGTTCTGGCACAGGAAGAGGCGGCGGCGGCGACGTTGCCAGATTAGTGTACGGACAGAGTGGAACGAAAAGGAGAGCGGCGATATTCTTCATTGGAAAGAGCAAAGAGCACGAGATGAGAGCAAGGATATAGCCACGCCGGAGTGAGGAGCAAAGAAGGAAGAGTTTAGGTGTCCCTCGCCCTCTGAAACGTTTAGTTTTAGATGATGGATCGTAATAATTACTTGCTTTTCATTGAAAACCCCTCATTGAGGACGTGGTATTTTCTGTCGCGCAGAAAAAATGAAGGAATTCACTTAATTAACCGATCGCGAAGTGTCCACGGTGAATTTCATTATTTATTCGTCAGCTCAGAGAAGATCGCGTCAAGTTCAAGGAATATTTTCGGAAGGCCATGGTTACATTCTATTATTTGCTTGACAAAATTCAACAAAAGTTGACCAAGAAGGGGACAAATTTTATTCTAAACCCAATCACACCTGCTGAAGGTCTTGCAGTAACTCTGAAGTTTGTATGAATATTAAATAAAGCTGTAAAGCTGATGGATGATTAGATGATATATAAAGCTATAAAAAAAAGTTTATTATTCTTTTTAATAACATCATTAAATAAAACATTCGTGTATTTATGTTAAGAATATTTTTAATCTCACATCATATCAACAAGCTAATGGATTTGTCGAAACAGTGACATTCTTGTTTTAACAAAAAGTTATGTATTTTTGTGGATCCCTATGTCACAGAATGCCTCAGGACCTATCAGCGGGTTAGCAGCCTCTTTTTTGGAAAGGGCGTCCGCTCTCACGTTTCCCTCTACTCTCACATGTCCTAAAACCCACCGGAGAGTGACTATTTTTATACCTAATATTTAGTTCAATTTTCCAATTCACCACCATCTTTGAGTTAATGACGTTTGAACTTAGTGTTTTGATGGATGTTTGGCTATCTTACATGATAGTTATATTCTTGTTTTTGTACCCTTTGTTTCAATTGAACTGATTGAATCTCTCAAATGCATGGACTTCAGCCTTAAAGATACTGGTGTATTTTCCCATGGATTTTGAGTATTTAGTTCCAGCTCATCTAAGTTTACTAGAATTTGTCTTCGGATCGGACAGTATAACGTGACATCCGGTCAGTTTTCAACGCGTAATTTTATCAAATTTACAGAAGTTAAGTTGGATTTTTTCTATAAATAGATAATATTTACAAAGCAGTCCCGACTAAGACATGCCCAACCTGAATCAATATTACTTATCTTTTGGATGAAAGAAGGGATGCCAAAATGAGAATTCCTATCAGTTTTCTTACTGGGTATTCACGATCTTTGTGCCAACCCTGTTAGGTCGTGTTAGATCAAGAAAAATTATGAGGTAGACTTGTAAGACTCGTCTAGATAACATTGCTCAATGTAACAGGATAGGGCCAGTGTTAGATGTTAGGTCGAAAATGTAGTCACATTGCTATCCGTTAGGGCGTAGGTAACCAAAATGGCAGCCATGAATTTAACAGCTGTTTTTGTTTACACGTATGTTTATTCTAAAATACGCGTTAATTAAATCAGACCGACACATTTCTTTTCTTAATTTCTGACCTGTCCTGATACTCTCAATCATAATAGATACAGCCCATATCCTGTACAGTGGTTTAGGATACAAGTTAGGTATGTTGGTACGAATTGAAGCGTGTCAATTGTTAGTTTTCTATGAACTTTTCGAGTGCATAGATAGCATTTTGAGTGAAAGGATGAATTAATTTTCCTTTTTTATTAACTTCTGGCAAGGACTGTTACAGCTTTATTTTTGGTTCTACCAGTCGCCACGCGAGGCATTGCGGAAAAATTTACGTTTAACATGCTAAGAAAAGAAGGGGAAGTTCACGATCTTACTGTCCAGTTCTCTATTTGTGTTATCACTTGTTAACATCTAACAAACATCGTGAAAACCTCTATTTTCTTTTATATTGGCTTGACTATTAAAATCCGTTCCAACGGCACGAATTGAAATATAAATATATATGGATATAAGTAGGTGTGAAGAAAGATGTTTCAGGTGGGCGTAAAAGAGGTGTGTGGGTTAAACCAAAACCAAAGGTTACACGCAATTTAGAGGCTCCAACCAGGAGCCCACAGCTACTTTGTACGATACGGCAGAGCACAAACCCAACAACTCAGATCCGTTTTCTCATCAAGACAACTGTGAGCAAACAATAAGTTAATTATTATGAAGAGAAATAAATGTAATGTTGTGTTCGTCATCGCTTGAATTGGCGAAACCGAAATGTTTAACATCTACACGCTGAAAAGCCGAACCCTTGAAATAATTTTCTTGTTGTTTTTGATGGTTGAAATGTCACCAACTGCAACTCAAAGTTCATGAGATTACGTTAGTGGGAAGGAATTAAAAGCAACGTGATTTTTCAATCAATCGTGTAAATAAACAATTAAGAACAAATTAACACTCGAAAAATAGCTTTACCACTTCGTTTATCTTAGTTCGGAGGACTGCAAAATCTTACTAGAACCAAATTACTAAAAAAAAATGGACTTTTATGAAATCTATAACCGATTTAAATTTACCGAGGTACATCATATACGCCTTACCAAGCTTGTTTTAACCTGGATTTACTAAGTTAACTAGTTCATCTGAATCAAAACAATTATATAATATAACAACTAAAACTCACATAAATTAATTTATTCTCATATATTTCCTTTTCAACTAAGAGTGTATTTATAATGGCAACCCGTTGCCCATCGTCCTACATTTGCCCCATAACCCGCTCCCTCGTAAACATTGATTCTCCTTCACGGATTTATCGCCATAGTGTTACAGTGAACTTAATTCGGCACTTTAAATACTTATCACGAGAGGAGAAAATGGACGGAAAACAGCGTTAAAGTAGTGTTTTATGTATTCTCCGTGATACAAAGTGGCTCCTGGGCCGCGCCTCGAAATTCCGTGTACATGTGAAACCGTTCCAGAATCACTCACACTCCTTCCTTCGAATCCTTACCGTATAGTACGTTCTTTTCACCCTTCCTCCGAGCTCAAATTGTGACCAGGTTGATTCTAATATTTCAACATACTTAGCTTTCTCCTTTCAAGACAAAAAACATTGAAGACGAACAAACCATTCATTAGTTAAGAAAAAATTAACCGAATTAAATAATTAAGCACAAATGACATTGCCGAACCTACCTTAAACATCATATTGAGTTTAAAAAGTTTGTACATATCCAGCAAAAAAATTACTAATACCATACATATAAATACATAACCAGGCGTCAACCTGAATTACTTCCAGGTCATTTTGTAAGTAATTAAGTAGAATTTTGAAATAAAAACATATATTTTTCATTTATTAGGGTGATTGCTGGTTTATAGCACTTTTTCAAGAAAGTGATTACATTAATTTAAGTTTTAGGTTGAGATAAAAAAGTCAGTGTCACGAGCGGGATTCGAACCCACGACCTTCGGCTTGATAGCCGCTACTCTACCACTTGAGCTATCGTGACTTCGATCCCCTCAGGCACTAACTTCCCATCTCAACCTCACCTTTAATTAATTGAATTGTATTAAGGTCAAGCGGACCACGAAAAATAGTTAATTTAATGGATTAAAATGAAGTATACTTCACTAAAGCATTTTCATTTGTCGCCGAGAATCAAATCGATTAGATGACATTTGAAAAATGGCAAAAAGGAGGGAAAATTCGAAGGTGAGGTTGAGATGGGAAGTTAGTGCCCGAGTAGATCGAAGTCACGATAGCTCAAGTGGTAGAGTAGCGGCGTATTATGCCGAAGTCGTGGGTTCGAATCCCGCTTGTGACACTGACTTTTTTATCTCAACCTAAAACGTTAATTAATTGAATTGTATTAATTGGTCAAGCGGACCACGAAAAATAGTGAAAATGATTACATTTCAAAATATTTATCATAGTTTTTCTTATCATAGTTTTTAATCACTCTTTACAACGTTTCGGGCCTGTCCTGGCTTTTTCCATTTTTCGTTTCACTCCTGAGTAAATGTTGATAAATAGAATTATTTGGTCGCAAGGGAGGGCCAGAAATTCAAGTACAGTGGCAAACGAAGTCATGGACGCTGGGCCCGTGAGCCGAGAGCCTGGCCTCAACATTCGGCTACCGCATTACTTTTCTTTAAAAAAAGTTGTGTTAAATTATTGGATTATTTTAATATAATTTATTACAGATTACACGTTCAGAATTGTCTTTAATCTCCTTTATCGTTTTATTTACATTTTTAATATTTTCTGTCAAGGTATGGAATGACATTTGGCATGCCAATAAAATATTTATGACAATTTGCTATTAAATATATAATTTTTACCATATTACACTTAATTTTATTAAATCTATGATACCGTAACGTGACCCTGCAACGTGAGGGGCTCTTCACGTAACCGGGACTGTGAAGAAAGGTGGTTCACGAAGAAGACAATTCTTTATTCTTGCTTTATTATTCCTGTTTCAGATAATCTATATCCCTCCATAACAGGCATAAACAAATTCGTTTACAGGCTCTATACTTCGTACGATGTTAATGAAGACTAGTTCTCCGGAATCCTAGACCAACCCAATTTCGCTTCACGAGAATAGCACAACCTGCGGCGTCAGCTACGACGACAACCTTTGTTCTTCCGGGTCAGCGTTTCCCGTGGGAATTTTTTTAAAAATGATGACTCTTGTCACAATAGGTAGAACCAAGGACCAATTTTTTGTCTAGTAAAAAAATGCGATGTTTAGTTGTTAACATCCGTGTACTACATTTTACAGATTAGTTTAACAATTAAATGTAAACTGTAATTTATTATTGTTATTTTGGCTGTTTATTTTATATGAGATTCAAACTTTGTTGAACGTTACAGTGCATTTTTCACACTAAATGTGAGTAGGAACTATCTTTTTAAAAATATTCTTTGAGCTTTTCCTCAGTCAGTTAGGCAGCTTGGTAGTTTCTATCATATTTCCTTGTCATCTTTGTTATTGGGTATCTATTGTATTTTATTTATTTTTGTATTATATATATATATATATATATACATACATTTAGTGAGAGGGTCGTATTTTTTTATAGAGTAAATGAAACAGCTCGAAAGGCATTCTGAGAAAAAAATTAAATAGATGAATGTAAATAGTGCTGTGAAGTTCAATGTATCACGAATCCCAAACCCAAAGTAAACTGGGACTTGTGCCGTTGCATAAACTAAAAACGTGGTTTCATGCAACAAAAACGTTGTACATAGGTATCTATTTTTGCATAATTGTTGTTATATTCGACAAAGTCTAAATTTTTAAATTGTATATTGAAATGAAGAAAGTATGCCAAAGATTTTCTATTTATTTTTCAAAAGCACTTCTAATCAATCTAAAAAATTCTAAACATAATTTTTTTGTTTTTGTATAAGGCCCATTGCAAAATTCGACCAAATTTACCTTTGTAATTCAAAATAGCACTATTTGTTTGGTACTGTTTCATTTTGTTCATAAGTTAGTTTACTGTAGAGTAATACATATCAGTGCTGAAAATAGACTTCTCATCATACGACAAAACAGAGTTGACAAACAAAATACTATTTAGTAAACCTTTGTTATTTACAGGTGGGTTATAAGTCAAATCGTTATTTAGATGTTGGGGAAGTGAGGTCAAGCCGCAATTACGACACAATGCAGCTGACAACTGCTCATAAACGATTAATACAAGGGCTATTCCTGTATTTCAACACTGAACACCTAATGGAAAACACGACAACGGGAATAATGTTTAAAAAACAAGAAACCTTTTGGAAATAACAAACTCGCATTTCTTGTTCTCTGAAACCAGTAGGAAAAATATTATATTTATTAAAATAATGTAAAAATGCAGGACAATATCTGATTCTTCGTTTGTCAGCGGTTTAATCGTCTATGATTATTCTGGGCCGAGTCTTCTCGCTGTATGTTTCTATCAAACCCGTTTCGGCATTTCGCCATTATCAACAGCTACTGATTTAACAACGGCTGAATTTGAAGTTATCAGAATGACAACTAGCTGACAACCTAACAAAACCACAATTCTCATTGTTATCAACAGAAAAAAATGAACGGTTAAAACTGCTTCATTATATTAAAATTTAAACCTATTTGTGAGAAAAATTACAAAAATGTATATTAATTCGAAAATATTTGTTTGCACATTTATGGTTTTTGCCAAGTAATCCCAGAGAGACGTTTTCCATCGACTCTCTGTTGTGCATGTATGGAATGTGATTATAAACTGGTGCGTCTCTGCAAAACGGTGGTTATTGTTTGTGTGACCAGACATTTACGTCTGGAGGATAAGGCTAAGGCCTGGACGTCCAAACTTCCGACTTAACCACCGCGATCTCGCCCTCTGACGCTAAAAGTGCAAAAAAATGATTAAAAGAAGTGGTCGGTGGACCGGGTCGGTAGAGAAACACTCATATATAACGAGCACTGTCCAGGTGGCCCTCGGAGGATCTGACTCGTGGAAGAAGGGTCATCCACACCTGATTAAAGAAGGATAGG
This sequence comes from Cimex lectularius, assembly GCF_000648675.2. NCBI lineage: Eukaryota > Metazoa > Arthropoda > Insecta > Hemiptera > Cimicidae > Cimex > Cimex lectularius. The sequence goes on along the minus strand of NW_019392753.1, from coordinate 465,712 downwards.
GTTTGGATCTAGAAACTACATGTGTTGGGTGCTGAATTGACCTAGCTATTGACAGCAGATTGAGCCCAAACTCGGTGACTGGACGGATAAGACCGAGGTCTAATCCCGGACTGATTACAAACACTCGAGGAGGATGCTTCTCGACTCCTGCCGGTAATTTATTGTAAATTACAATACGCGGATTGCAAGAAGTGATGAGATCAACTCTGTAAATGTGTGTATATGTATATATAAATATATATTATAAAATTCCAAATCTTAAATTCAAAAGAGGTATAGAGACGAGTATGTTAATGATTAATATTTACCTTTAGTGCAATAGTGTAATAGTGAATAGTGAAAACAATTTAATAATAAATTAAATATAACACTGTAATAAGTAAGTTAATTAAAAGAAACAATAATAGATAATTAAAATATTTTTTGAAACGGTTTCAAAAATAAGGATTAGAAATAAGAAAAATTAAATAAATTATTTTATTTTATTTTAATAAACCTTTAAACAATGATGTTTCTCATTTGTTTATATTAAACACTGTTTGTTATTAGCCGAGGCAACAATTTCTACAACAGGAGATCTCAGAAATAAAGAAAGGTCTTTAAAAGAAGAATATTTTAATGATGTACTGCGCTGTTTTTCCCATTTCATAGGACTTCAAAATTAACAAGGGTTAAATTTACCAAATTTATATTTCAAATTCCTTCGTAAATTGCATTCTCAATATTTAGAGAAGGACGTGAAGCCCTTTTCGCAACGTAGAGGATCACCCACAGCCCTACACAAAGCCAGTTAAATATTACACCATTTTGCTCCGGCATCCTGTTTGGAAGCTGAAATCCCAAAAAGCCTTGCAATGATAATTATTCCCAGGCGACCGGTTGACTTATTGTTCTAATACCTCGGTCCTGATGGAGCAGAAAAATATGATTAGGCCATGAGAAATTAAACGTATTAGCAATACAACATTTAAGCGAGTAACACACTTATTCGATGCAACGTTACGCGACGCTACCCGACGGCTTGCCATGTTTTGGTAGGGTGCGCCCATCTATCCAATGTCAAGCGCACGTCACGTACAGTCACACACCGTCTATTACAAATCAGTATCACGATCGCAACGCCTCTTTTGTTCTTAATGCATTATTTTGAACAAAACCATGTAATAAACTGTTTGTTAAATTTAATTGTTTTAAATAAGGTTATTCCGTTGTTTTGATAACTTTTCTTCCTAAGCATCATAATTAAATAATTTTTATAAAAACTAATGAATTTTCGATCTCGTTTAATTTGGTTTACATTAAAATAGGAATGTCGTAATTAATATAACGACAAAATTACAAATACATAGTTTGAAATAAACTACGAAAAAGCGTTTCCTGTTCTGACGCTACTCGACGAAAATTCTGTAATTTTATGAGCAAAACCATGATATAAATTGTTAGATAAATTTTATGACCAAAACCGTGTAATAAATTGTTAGTTAAATTTTATGAACACAACCATGTAATAAATTGTTAGTTAAGTTCATTATATCAGTAAATGGTATTCCGGTGTTTTGATAAATTTTCTTCCTAAGCATCATAATTAAACAATTTTTATAAAAACTCATGAATAGTTGATCTCGCTTAATTTGTTTTATATTAAAATAAGTATGTTGTAATTAATATAACGACAAAATACATATAGTTTGAAATAAAAATTGTCATGAAAATCACGACAATTTTTATTTAATTGACTTTTTGTTTATCTTTTTTTATGTTGTAATTTTCAAGTTACATTATTATTATTAACAATGAAGCAAATGTTATTTTATTTTCAAACAAACAATAATTTATTTAGAAAAATTCTTATTTTCTATTTGTTTAAATTGTTGAGTCAAATTTTGTTATTTCGATTTGTATTATATAAAAATGTAAATAGTTCATTTGCCAAACAAATAAAAAAACTAGCACTGCTTTCCCCATAACGGGTAGTAGCTTGAAGGCATTCGTATAGTCTAACGTTAACAGGTTGGCAAAAGAAAATATTTTAATTCTTTTTTGTATGATAATTTTGATTGAGATTTTTTTATATTTTATTTCGAAAAATTGAATTTGTTTGTTTATTTTTTAGAAAGAAATATAATTTTTTTTGTAATTCGGATTTTGTTCTATTTGTAGTATTTCCACTGCGCAGCAAGAATCTGCTGAATATTATTTTTTATTATTGTCCCATTCGGCAGTGTCCGAATAAAAGATACCGCATACCTTCATTACAAAATATGAGTGTCCGGTTCTTTTGTCTTCGACTGTACTCCATGCTTCCCGACAAAATGTGGACAGTGGGAATCGCATAGCGTCTAGTAGGGTAGCGTTGCATAGCATTGGGCGGAACAATCTTGCGGAAAGTTGGACTTTGCATTTGCGTCGGGTAGCATTGGGTAAGTGTGTTCCACACTTTATTCCTGACGCTATAGATGCTTTGGCCCATCAGGACCGACTGATTTAGACCTTTGACAGTTACTAGCTATTATTGACTATTCCAAGTTAATGATTTTAAAGTCAAAGGTGCGTACAGGTCTGTTTGTATTGTGTATTGTTATTTTGGCAAGAATTTTGTATAAACGACAGTTTTGAAAAAAAAATTAAATTGTTTAATTTGCCCGATCAATGTTAAAAAGTTTCACCTGCAAGTACATATTAAGTCATTGATTTAGAGAAAGCGTTAAAATGACTGAAGATTTATAGATCATATGAGATATCCCATTCAGCTTATCATAAACAAAAAATAACGAAAAACGAAATCTGCATTAACACAGAAGAAATTGACTCGGCCGAAAAAAATTAACCGGGGTGGCTGACAAAGATGTTGTTTATCACCTGTTCTTTTTAACATTTATATTGGTGTAAGAGCCGTCGATGGCAGTGTAAACAAACAACTCCAGGAATTCTCCTACAACGAAACGAAACCACTTGTAATAAGCTTCTGTTTGCATACGACCTGGTAGTATGAAATGTGAAAAACATAAATAATATGATTAGCGGCGTGAACTTTTCACTCTTAACCAGATGGCAAGGGATATCAATCGATTCTTCAGCAAACCCGCCGTTAATAACACAATAGTAATACCAGTGTCACACTTTACCTTCCTTGGCTGCGACCTGAGCTATAAGCTGGACAATGACGTGGCCAAAACAAGGAACTTTTCAAAAAAAAAATATGTGGCACAATTGAACGAGCTGTTGTGAGAAATCATGAAAAGAAATCTCATCAAATTTTACGAAGAGATGGCAATCCCCAACGTACCAATGCAGCAGAAATGAAAGTCCTACGGAGAGGGTCAAGTACATTGATTCACATATCTACAGTGTTGTACTAATAGTACTGATTAGAGTGGTAAAAGATGTTAGTGTGGAATTTTTTGTAGATGCATCTTGTAATTTCTTATAAAAATGGAAACATTTACGTCGGTATGGATGGTGTGGTTGGAAACAGAAACTAGGATTCGTGGTTGTAGGGTCTCGATTTTGTGGAGATTGGAATGTATGATTGAACAATGTTTTATGTCGGATGTCCGTATTGGTTTCATTGTTGCTTTGTATATGAGTATTTTGTTGTCGTGAGACAGTGTAGATCTGTTATCTAGTATCGTCCTTTTTAAGTCTTGTAAAGGGGATTCGAGTCCCTTGTCGAGTACAGCCAAGGTAGCGGATGACTTAGTAGGAAGGGAGTAGGTTATACATATTAGAGTGGAGGTAGAGTGATGCGACAGAGAATGAAGGTTGTTTTGGACATAACCGGCGCGGAGTTTAAGGTAAGAATGGCAGTATCCACGGATTATGATGTGGGATGGGAAGATGTATCAGCACTTTATAATGAGAACAGTAACGGAACGAATACGTGACCCAGAGAGCACGCGTCCACCGTGTACAATGAGAGTGGGAGGTTTCCACCTGTCGGTCTGGTAGGACTTAACGATGAGGAAGGGCGTAGAGGGGAAACCCAGGTGCAAGAGTAGATCGAAAACCTCTTCTACTTCGACGAAGTCCCCGACCAGCATTCTTCTCAAGCGAGTATGGCCAGAACATAATGCCACTGATGAACTATAGAATGGTGACATCTAAAACCAAATTGATGGTGCGATTTGAGTGTGGTTGTGGGACGTTGTGAATTTGTGGAAAACTGCCATGGCACCGGCAAGAGAGTAGTACAGAGTGTTTTATTATGCAACTGGTGGTTAGGAAAACTTGCGATGCTTTTTAGTTAACGCAAAATTGAAGGGATAATGAAGTATAATCCAGGAGAGGTGTCTGTCGTTCCAGGCATCGTCATGGGTTTAGGGGGATCTTGGGTAGAGGAAATGAAGAGAGTCATACGTGAGATTGAACCGTTAGATTGCTTTGAAACTTTTTAATGTGAATTCGACGAATTTTATTTTATGAATAATATCAATTTTTTTATAAAAAATGTGTATGAAAAAAATTTATGTTAAGTATGAAATGTACCCTCTACTTTACAATCATCTAGTTCGGATGTTTGGTTGAAATGTTTAGTTGAAGTTAAATAATTGTGGTTTCCCAGAATTCAAGTCACAAGTGAGTCTGAAAAGTGTTAAATTATCTAACATCAATTCACTTTGTTTCCCTAATAGTCTGTATAGAATTACAATGTAAAAATGTGGTACAAATAAATATTTTAAGCATGGTGATACAGTTCATCGTGCATTTTCATGTAAAGAATGAAACTTGTTTAATAATAATATTTTTAAAAAACATTACCTTACAGATAACAGTAAGGCTCGTTTAAAATTTCTTCAAAAACAAAAGAATCATATTTTATGTTGTTACAACCAGTGTGGATTTCAGATGTTTATTTACAAAATGGACAATTTATATAGCGGTCGTCTTGCTTCGAGAAGTACACACTTTACCTCTCCAAAGGACTTTGTTTAAATTTAAAGCCCCTTTTGTTTGAGAACGGCTAAGGGTGGACCTTTGTTATTAAGTTTTAGATAGAACTGTGAACATGGTTACGGAACTTGACTTCCCCTCCGAATCGCCCTCATTCAGAATGGTATTAAGTTATTACCCTCCTCTCGGTTGTACCAAAAATAATATTTTTGAACTTTCTCTCAAAGGACGTATTCAAGCATTTATATGCCATCTATTTCGATGGTTGTTATTTTTTTAGCACTTTTAGAAAAACATATGACATAAAAAAGTATGAAAATACAAATACAAGCAATAATTAAACATAGTCCACTGTTTTTGGAGGATTTCGGTATAGATGTTTTTATTGCAGTTAATCTTAATATTGTATAAATAACAAGTTTAGTAAAAGATGTATTCAGTTTTAATGTTTCGAGAGAAGGTAATAGTCAACTTCGTGTATGTGTAAACGAAGTTTTAAATTTATGCTTCATATTGCGTTTAATACTCTTACACTTCCTTTGATGAGTTGGACAAATATTCAAACCGTTCAAACAAAAGAATCTGAATACACACTTTGTTTAACTAAAGTAATAGCTACAAATTTGACGAGTTAGATTTTTGATCAGTATCAAAACAAATTGAGGAAGAAAAAAATGTTAGTTTACAACTTTTCAATTTTCATCACCGAAACGCTCCCCCTTTCCACCCACGCCTCACTCTCTTTAGAAATAAAAAATTCCATTAAGAGGAAAATGTCTGATACCAAGCTGCCCATGTCTCCGACAAGCAGAGAATCTTTCTACAGTTAGGTTTTTAATTTATTTTTTAATTGAAATGTAATGTCTAGAGGGAAAGCGAGAAACGACCGATATGTTTTAAAGTTTGTTTGTTACCTATATAGATTTGTAAATATAAATTACAAATATCATCACTATACGTTTTTATTATCACACAGTCACAGGACTAACATTAATGCTAACGTTGCATCCGGAGGACCCATGATATGAAAAGCCAGCCAATGGTGGCACTCAGTGTGAGAGAATAAGGGGCAAGGAGTTATCGAGGCCATCGTCGATTCAAGCGAAGTGGCAGGTTCTTGGGATGGGAATGTGTGAAGAGTAGTAGGGTTAGGATGGTTTCAGAGATTAGGAAAAACTTTTGAAATTGGGAACAAAACAGTTCGTTCACAAAAAAGGAATATTGAGGTAGTTGTGGATAGTGAGGTTAGTGACATAGTAAGGAGCTTTGACGATTTGTCAGAGGATTTTTGATTGGAAGAATGAATGGGCTGGATGTTGCAGGGCTTGGAAGAACCCCACAGTTCCATTCCGTATGTCCAAACTGGTCGTAGTAAAGTCTTGTATAACGTTAGTTGGGTCTTGACAATCAAGGTGAATTTTAGTCCTAGGAATCTTCTAGTCGTCCGAGTCTTCTGTTCAGCTGTTGCCTTTGAAGTCTAGTATGTGTCTAGGTATAGTTCTAGGTATTTGAGTTGAGAGAAAATCGATATCCTTTGTTGTATATGTACAGTGGAAGGCAAGACTGTTTTTCAAAGTGAAAGTACACAGAGTGCATTTTCTTTCATTCAGTCATATCCTCCACTTTTTGCACCAGTCTTCGATAAGCTTAAGGTGTTCTTGGATGTTGAAGGTAGCTTAGGTAGGATTCGCGTTAGATGACAGAACCGGTATAGTTCGCTTAGGTGGTGATAATCGTATTATGGTGTGCAGGTAAGTCAGCAGTAAGGATGGGACCAAGAATGTACCCTTGTGGGATCAGCTTGTATCGGCCTGACTTCCGAGAACTCGTTGCCGCACCTCACTCTGAACCAGCAGTCTTTTAGGTTGGATTTCAGGATAAGATAATAAGGAGTGGGAAGGTAGCGTTTCAATTTATAAGCCATGCCTGGGTGCTACACCCTATCAAAAGCCACGACCGATATGGACAAGATTCTCCTAGGATCAAGAGGAAGATTATATATGCTCTAACTTACGAAGCTTGCGCGAGAGATGATAAAAAGATGTCCATTTCGAAAAGAGATACGTTCTTATGAAATATTCATACGTTGAAATTGATTTCGCAATCCGAGGAATGATGGTCTTGGTTAAGAGTCCTCCTTCTTTCCAAGCAACTCTAAAACTCTGATATCCTTAATTCCTTTCAAAGAAGAAAGCTATTGGGTTAACCTTACTTCTATCAGTACCATAAAATTAACAAGGGGATAACCAGGTTGGCGGGTCCCGGATTTGACCAAAATTTTGGTGATTCTACACTACAAAATATCAGACATTATACGTCCTTCATGTGAAGGGTATTTGACATTTCCTGACCTAATTTACTTACAGATTGTTAAAATAAGCACACAAATGATAAATGAAAAATGATATATTCACAGAGTTGATTTGAGCAAGAAGAACGACAAAATAAAACTAATAAAAAGCGGAAAATTTCTTCTTTCAAAAACATATTTGGGCGAAACCAGGGACTATTCACAAAAATTTTTTTTTTGTTTTGTTAAAACTGCAATAACAATATAGTAAAAGCTATCAAAGTTAATGGCAAAAAAATGTCTAGAAACCAAATATTTTTCAAGTAAACAAAGTCATAATTTTTTGTGAAACTAACATGAAATATAGTTTTAGCCCCTCTAGAGATGCCTAAATATAAATTTTTGTTTGAATTTAAAATTATCAGTTTAAGACCCTTACGATTTTTTAGTCGTTATAGGAATATGTGATTATAACGGTTATAATTCAAAAAACGGCACACAGGAGTTTAGGTTTTCAGTTTTTTTCTTTTCTTATTTATTTTTTAGGTCGTCGAAATTATCATTTAAAAAGACGTACACCAATTTCCGTGAAAGTCCATATCTAAGGGTTTTATAACGCTAAAATCACGACAATGACGTAAAATCCAAATTCTCAACATTTTCTGAACTAATTCATTTAAAGAAGGTTGGTTGGTAAAATAAGCAGACAAAACATGATATATACACATAGTTGATTCGAGTAGAACGGCGAAATACAAATAATAAAAAACGGAAAATTTCAACTTTCAAAAACATTTTTTGGCGAACCAGTGCCTATTCACTAGTAGTGGCGGATACGTGTTCGATATTTTGTAGTTTAGAGTTATAAAAAATGTTTGGTCCAAAACTGTGAGCCTTCAACCTGTTAATCTCTCTGTCATTTCTATGATAATTTGGTTTTCATTTCCCTTTTGTAAGAATGTTAATCGCAACATCGCAACATTAGACAATTTGGTTTTGCATTGCTAATTTCCGTCTAAATCCATCATTCGGTACTGATAAGCTAAATTGAGGTTAAAATAGTCGATCTGATACCCCGTGGAGCTAGGCTAATATGTATTATCGTACGTATGCACGTAATTATCTAAGTTCATTGTGTAACTTACTGGGTCGGTTGGCAGATTGACAGAAATTTGAAGATTCCGTTCTGCAACAGAAAATGTGGCATTTGTCAAATTATATACATGTTAAACCAGCTGGAACCAACGGTTTGTACGTCTTTGAAACCTGACGACAGAAAGTTTAACTTATTCTTAACCTCAAGGTTTGAAATAAGTTCTCAGTGTAGCCAATATCGGGTGTTATAGGTAGCAGTAAGCGGGTAGCGATTGTTTTTCGTACTAACTGCTCCCTTTGTTTAACTACACATATACTCAATGGTTTTTGATTATAATACGCATTTACTTTTTAAGAGATTCTCTAAATTTTGGGCATTCCTCACAATTTAACATTTTTAAGGATTTAAGCAATTTTCAGGGCTATTTATTTGTTCAAAGAGAGGCCAAAATGTTGCTATACTTCAGTAAAATTTTCTGACATACTGTTTGGTCTTCAGATTGACGGTTTTTAATTTCAAATCAGCCCTTTTTAATTTCAAATTAACCTTTTTAAAACACACCCGATGTGATTCGTCATTTCATAAAATAATTGAACAGCTTGTAAAGCTTTCCATGGCGCCAGTTTCGTTTTGTGTTTAAACGTTGAGGTTTTATCAAATAAATTGAAGTATTCAAATTTAAAAAAAATGTATAAAAAAACGGTCGTAACACATTTTTTCTTCTTTATTTCTTTACACCTTGTTCGTATCGATTGTTGCGCTCAACTAAATTTTATAGCATTTTACAAAATTAACAAAACAAAATGAACACAAAAATATACATGTAAAAAAGAGGAACTACTCGTTAGTAGTCACCCCTTTATATTAGCAGTCACTAAGCTGTCCTCCTCACTGTCACTTAGGAGGTCACGAGGCCATTGACGCTTCAGCCGTCGTGGAAGATTATTTAGAAGGGTGCGTGTTGAAAGGTTTCTGAGAGTTTGTGTGATTGGATAATTGTTTGTGAAACTACTTGTAGCGGTTTTTCACTACTTCACCAAGATCGGATAGATAGAAAGGAGCATTGATAACGGTTCGAAGGATTTTTAATTGTAAGGATTGGATAAGTTGGAGGTTGGAGGTTTTGTTAAATACCAAATTTCGACGCCGTATGCCAAAATACGTCTTAAAGTAGTTATATAAATGAGTCATTTATTTAGTAAAGTCAGTTTTGACCGTTTATCCAGCCATCTTTTGAGATGTCTGAATCGTCTGTTTAATCTTCTTTTTTGCGTTTTGTGTGAGGGTTCCGTGTAAGTCGTTTGTCAATATAGAGCCTAAGGTAGCGGACTACATTAGCTGGTGGGAGAGGGATACTATTAATATAATAATAATAGTTATATAATACAGATACTATTAAAATAATAATAATAATATAGTAAATAGTATAGTACACTGACAGGCAAAATTTCCACCCACATGTAATATGGTCAATTCTGGTCCGCTTACGGGGACGTAAGGAAGAGCCATCAGTCCATACTGATTTAACCTTCTTCGAGTTTGAACAGTAAGGTGCCGGTTTCGCAAAATTTTTAAAGTCAAAAAACGGTCATCCTGTCGTTCTGTTACCCTAGGCCGACCAGAACCGGGCCTTCTATGCTAGGACCCAGTTTCTCGAAAACGTCTAACGGCGTCTCGCAATGCTTCGTAGGGAACTCCGCTGGGAAATAGCCGCGTACCTGTTGGAACGTCCATCATCAATAAGTGCCACACCACGCGCAACATCTTCAGCACCAAGTTGCATTTTTAAGTTTAAAAATTGAAATTAAGAAAACAAAGATGAAAAGTAAACAGTTTATTGCTTCAGAATGTGTTTAGTTTAAGCAGGGGTTTTTCTAGAATTTTGCCATAACAGGCAACAGAGTAATTGGACCGTAGGATGATGGAAGGTTTGAAGGACTTTTTTAAGCTTTGAAATCGGATGAAGGAAAATTTCCATTGGGATGGGAAGTATATTGTTCTAAGGGTAGAATTGTAAAGGTTGGTAAGGAAAATTAGAGCATTGTTAGGTAGATGCCGAAGGCCGTTTGCGGTGATAAGGTCAAAACCAGGAGCTTTCTTTAGGTTAGATGGCATATGATATGGAATACTTCATTGGGTGTAAATAGTTTTGGTGGAAAGGATAATGGTAGAGGAAATGTTAAGTCTTCTTCAATGGTTCCATTTAAGTCGGGATCATTCTGGTCAGGGTGAGTAGTAAAAACGCTCGATAGGTAGGAGGCGAGGAAGTAGGCTTTTTCTGTTGCAGTCCAAAGAGATTTGTACTTAGGGAAATGGCTGTAGTTTGGAGGAAATCTTTACACATTGTTGGAAGCAGGTGATGTTTAAGGGAGCACAGCAAGGGCAGTGTCAGTGGTTGGATCTGTACGTTCTATGGTCAATTATGTAATAGTCTCATCGGACTGTAAAGTGCGTTTCTGTTATTAGTGCAATGCCAATGCCTTTGTCATGTAATAGTATGCCATACATAAAGGAGGGGAATTTTTCGGGTTAAAGGGGGAAAGAGTTCTCAAACGAGGTTGTTTAGAAGGTTAAAGAGAGGAATAAACATGGATTCCTTTTTATGAAAGAATGAATTTGGGAGGGAAGTGATGTAGTGATTGAGAAGCTGCTGAGACTGAGGAAAAGTAGAACGGCCGGATGGTCTTTGCGCCTCAGAAGAAGTGGAAAGGGAGTTGAATCCTGTAGAGGAAGCTGAGTTTGTTATTTTTGTTGCTCATTCTCAACCTGATCCTTTTTTCGACGCAGCTGCGACGGTCCTAGCTGTAGGAGCCGAGAGACAGGTCGAGGACTCACATCACTGAATGTGGACGCACTTGACGACGAATTGTCGGGGGTTAACCATTACGTGTTCTTTTATTTCATTTCCTTTCTTTCTGTATTGCTGGTGACAAATTTGCTACCTCTGATGTTTTGTTCTTTTGGTTAATTACAAACGTAGTTTTTTCGACCTCAGAGGTCGATACTCCCTCAATATTGGTTTCGCTTAGGTCCATGGTCTAGGCTTGCCGAAGAGGGACAGAGATGTGAAGTAAATGCGGATTCATATATCAAAAATAAAAATAAATATTGTAAAATATGATGTCGGGATCGAAATAGTTTAGCAATGAAACTTTTTGCTTAACTTCGTTTTAGGGCAGCCCTTAAATCGTCAGGGTCCGGTTGACCGTCCTCTTATTTCTCCGGCATGTATTTCTTCTCAGATTCACTCCCTAAGATTAATTTAAATCTTTTAATTACGAACAAATATTAAACTTTCTTACTAAGAACTGAATGTATGGTAAACAGTTTGACCAACCAAAATCGCACGATTCCGGGCACTAAACACGATACTACCCTAATATGAGAACGACAAAAGCATCAGGTAAAAACACGTCCGTACTCTCATGTCCAACACATTTATCGTATCAGTTATTTAAATGTGTCATCCTTAACGGGTTTTTAGAAAAAATTGAGTTAAGTAACACATGATAGTTATTACAAAATCAAATCAAACATTTAAATATTGAAATTTTAAGAAAAAGTCCCATTTGAACTTTTTTTTTACTTCGAACTTTTATACAAACCCACTCATAACGAAATAAATCCTAAAAAAATTAATAAAGACAGTTTGTAAAACACTAAATGGTGCAAGCGTGCTGACACACCCACCGCCATAAAAAAAGAAGTTTTTGAGGTTAGAAAATGCAATACATTATTCTCGGCGATGCTGCCGATACATTGTCTGGTGAGTCTGCAGTCAGCCTTTTGTCGTCGACCTTTTGTCCAGGGCCCGAGCCCTCCCAGTGTCCAAAGTTATGCTTTTGCTTTTGGTTAAGTGACATTCCATCAGCGGGCTGGGCCGTTAGGATAAAATTTATAAAACGACCCGGCGAATGTCGACCGTTTTTCTTTGTATAACGTCAAATAAAAATTCAATAAATGTTATTTCTAAAGATAACAATGTATTGCTAATTTAAAACTTATGTTGAGGTGAGCGGCCCCAGAAGAAAAGTCCAAATGCTTCGTTCAAAACATTTATTGACAACGTTTGGACGTCTCACGTCCTTCATCAGGCACATAATCCACAATAACAGTGAATAAAATTTATTTTAAAAAATTTAAAAGCCTTAAAAATTGAAGTTAAGAAAATTAAATAGCATAAAATCTCAAACATAACATTGATTATTTAAAATTATTATATAAAACTGCATTTGAACATGAGTTGAATGTACCAGGAATTTGCCATTGTTATTCTCTCTGTGGAATACATTTTTCACACTAGTCTGTTCTTCATAAAAACTGAAAACATCAATCCAGCTTGAATAACCTGGGACGTACCCTCCCACCCCAACCCCTGAAACATACAAATCCGGCGCAGATGGCCGCACAACTTCAAGAACACTTAAATTGAACCACCCCTCAAAATGATGAACATCTTTAGAAACCATTTCCGGTTCGTAATAAGTCACACATACAATATTTATAAAATCTCAATATTTCTATTAAGCACTGTAGACAATAATTATTTCGAACAAGATATAAAAATGTTCCAGATATACATACTTTCAGACAGCCAGGCAGAAATAATGGCAGCGAAATTCTGCGGAAAGATATCAGGGTGGATGTAGTTCATGGATTCTTCCACATCCAGAGCATAGGGATCTAAAAGAAATAAAATTGTCCACCTCGTCAAATAAACAGTAGGATTTGTGCATATTGGGCCAGAACTGCAACTAAGCAGACGTCAAACTATGCTGAATATAAAACTAAAAATTAAGTGGGGCAAGAAAACCCACAATTGTCTCGAATATCAGGTCTGAGACATAATAGAAAACAAAATTATAGCTATCTTAAATAAGAAAAAGAAAAGTCTTCCTCTCTACTAGCGGGAAGGAGGTAGTTCATTCTTGGCCCTTTTCAAAAGCCATTGGTCATTAAATCCAAATTGGCCAATGAATTGGCCATTGAATTTTACAAAATGGGTAAAACAGAAGACGAAAACTTGACGACTCTGTTAAGAAAGAACAGGCCATCGGATGCCTGCTTGTGTGTTTGCTAAATTGTTATCTCATAAGAAAACTACTTAACTACATAAAAGAGAGCGCATCAAATTTAAGCAGCAATAAAGGTACTGAAATTGTATAAATTATCTCCAAGTTATTGTGGATGTTCCTAAAAGTTCTCCGATGCCCGCGAAAAGACGACAAGGTCACGCTGGTTGTTACTAGAGCATGGAGGGTTTAAGTGAAATGAATAGATGACAAACCAGGAAATTAGAAGCAGCCTAATGCCACTGATGCCAGAATAAAATAACACTTCGAGAAAGCGGATAAAACCGAGAAAGAAACTTGAAAAGACAGAGACATCCCATGCCTTGGGTGGTTGAAAAGCTTTAGCCTCTAAGAAAGGTATTTAACTTTATAATGGAGCAAACACTACAGCCAGGCAACAATAAAAACATTGAAAATCGGCGGAAAGAAATACAGGTGATTCTGAGGGTATCAGAGCATCTGTGTTTAAGAGAAATGAATTGTTAAAAAATTGGTGTAATAAGGATCAGGAAACTCGCCCATGTGCCAGAACCACAACTAAGTACTCGTCAAAGTATGCGGAACATGGAACTGAACAATTGAGAAAAAGCTAACTCAAGCCTAGAATATTAAATTTTAGGCAATAAATACATAATGAACTTATAGCTATCCAAAATAGCTGCATGAAAGGTCAAATGTTTACCTATCGATTAGGAGGCGGACGATGAGTTTATCTTGGTCCACATCACTGTTCATTGCTCATTATATTACCACCCCATGGAAATATGTAAAAACCGAGACCGAAACTAGCCAACGCAACCGAGAAAAAACAAATATATTTCGTGCCAAATAGAAACCTCAGCCAGGTTACACGAGTGAAAAATTAGACCAAGAGTGGTACTTAACTTCCACAAAGAAAGTACACTATCCTCAACTTGGAATGTCTTTTCCACAATAGAATGGTCAAAGCTCGTTAAACTCCACAAGAAATCTCATTTGATCCTTATATTTTAACAAAACAAAATTGTTACGAACAAAAACGAATAATGAATATGTAACCTAACCCATCTCGAACCATAACTCTACCTAACCAATTTTTGAGTGTTTTAAAACTAATCCTATCTCTCCTCACCTAGCCCGTCTTTATCCCAAACCCTAACTTACCTAACCTAATCCGCCACAAACCCTAAGCCTAGCTGATCTAACTCAACCCGTATTTAACCCTAAACCCACCAAATCTAACGTAATTCTCCCCCGAAACCACGGTAACGCGAAATCTGCGACGCAAAAATGATCCGGTAAAAAACTGTTTATCCATTTCATTAAAATGTACACTTAAAAAAAAAGTTTTCAGATGATTATTTTTTTAACAGATGAATACGTTATATCTTATATGTAATATGTAACATCTTTTACGTAAGTGCCAGTTTTCCCTATTTAATAGACGCAACGCAACCATATTGTTTTTGTCCAATTGTCCAAAAGTGCTTAAATTAAACTCTGACAGGTTAGACATTTAAAGACCTATTGGAAAACACGGAAGGTAACTATAAAGCAAACACTCAGGTTTTTCGTCGAGTTTTCTGGGAATATATCCATTTGATAAATATTTTGATATTTTGAGAGAGAGAGTGAGGGAGAGAGAAAGAGAGAGCGAGTTTTATGTATTTGCCTGTAATGACACCTTTAAAAACCACTAAAAGCTCATACGTTAATATGCAGTGCTTTTGTTTGGATTTTATACTGCTGGACTAAAGCTTACTTTTGAAACTGAGAAACAGATTGATCAACCTCAGAAAAAGTTTTCGCGAATGTGTATTAATTTTAGACGGAAGGTCCATTTATTCGAGCGTTAAGGGCTCCAGTATTAATTATGATAAATTAGACTGAAGGCAGTTTAGCTGATAACAGTTAATAAAGGGTTCTGCTACCTTGAGCTATGAGACCATTTATTTTATTTTTTAATGACTTTTTCACCCTTTTTTATCCGTCTCACTGCATCAAACCTTTCACAAACCGATCCTTAATGCGACCTAGCGTTTGATTCTGTATCCGTGTATGGCCAACAATGATGAATTAAAATGTGACAAGCTTTTTGATTGTGTATCGATATTTCTATTAGGTGTTATTCCGTGATTGCTATCAAAATAATTAAATTGGTAAATAACGAGAAGAGATTTTATGTTTTACCTGTAATTACAAAAAGTTGAGGAAAAAAAAGCTTGGTGAACTGAGAATCGAGTCCCTTGAGTTATTTAGTTTTGCGTTGTAACCGATTTTTCATGTTCCCGACTTCACCCTATTCCTTTAACGAGATTTAGCCAACTTGGCCGACAGTCCATTTGGGCTGGACCGGATCTTAACCTACAAGAGTTAAGCCACTAATCGTATTTGTACCCCGTTTCACCGCTAACGTTCAAACATCGCTTTATTTCTGTTTAGCCAGAAGCGATTTCGATAGCCGAGAAATTGAAAAATATGAATATATTTTTTCAAATTAGCTAAGTTAAAAAAAAAACTTATAGATGTTGTACTTATTTGTTCAGTACTCTCGGTCTTTATCTTAAAGACTTTTCTTTTAACTTTAAAATCAGTTAAGTATCGCTAATCCTAACACGTTTCGGTCGGCATAGAGGAAACTTGTTAAATGTAAAAATATATGTTTTTTATGATCTTCCTTTTTTCTTCTAGTTGTTCTTCCTCATCAAATTCTTCGGACATGGAATTATAAAACTTCTCTATCCCACACGAGAAAAAATGAACAAACCAAAAGGATAAATACGTTTAAAAATATATACGTTAATATAATTAGAAACCTGACAGAGGAAATCCTACGAAAATCAATTCGATACTGATGATTTTTAACCGCGATTTTTTCTTAAAACTGTATTTCTCCATGGTGATCAAACTGTAGCTGCTTGGCCTTTTCCGAACGTTTATATCTGCCTATCATCGATCTTCTTTCCGTCAAAAGTTGTGTTCATTGGAGGGCTTTTATCACCATTATCATTAAAGTAATGGAGAGGTAGTCCAATTCAAGGCCAATGCTTCTATAATGACATGTTGCAGTTAAAAAACAGGATTAAAAAACAAAGAACAATCTTTAGCAAGATATCATCACATCATAACGAAAAGTAAAATATCATTAATAAACACAACAAGAATTATAGGCAAATCATGGTGACTAAAGCCGAAAATGGCCCATTGGCTACACACGGCAGTAATAAGACCCAAGGTAACCTGTAGATCACTAATCTGGTAGACCAAAGCTCAACAAAACACGTTACCTTAACATTAGGCAGCACACAAATACTAGCAAACCGATGAATCACATTGGCAATGAAAACAACCCCCTCAACTGCAGTAGAAATTCTGCCTGGTGGAAATACTGACAGGCAAAAAAACATTTCTTTTTTTTTCTTTTTTCTCCATAAAAGAAAATTCTGCTCTTAATTTGTCTCATTGTTTTTACTAATAAATATTTGTATATGTTACGTTATAAATTTGAAATATCAATTAGAGGTAAACATACTTAATCCTTAATCCAAATCAGAGACAAAGGATTTTTTAATTCTTACTTTTTACAGAATTTAAAATGTTTATTCATTCCCATTTTAATTATGAAGCAATAAACTGTTTAGTTTTCATCTTTGTTTTCTTAATTTCAATTTTTAAACTTAAAAATGCCATTGGGCTGAGGATATTGCGTGGTGTGGCACTTTTTGATAATGAACGTTCCATCAGGCATGCAACTATTGTCATCGGAGTTTCCTACGAAATTCTGCGAGACACCGTTAGACGTTTTCGAAAAACTGGGTCCTTCCGTAGAACGAGGGGTAACAGAACCACAGGATGACAATTTTTTTTACTTTAAGAATTTTGCGAAACCGGCACCTTACTGTTGTTCAAGTGATGCACCAGCTCCAGGAAGTTCGTGGTGTCCAAATTTCTGAACGCACTGCTCGAAGAAGATTAAATCAGTATGGAGTGATGGTTTTTCCTTCCGTCCCAGTAAGCGGACTAAAATTGACCAGAACACACAGATTGGTCTGCTGTACTTTTTCCAGATGAATGTACATTTGCTCTACGATCTCCAGATGGGCGTGAAAGAGTGTGGAGAAGCCGAAATGTAAAAGTACGAAGCTTGTAATTTTTTCCGGAGCCAACCTTTTCAACGTAGCTCAGGGATGGTTTTGGCGGGAATTTCAACCAAGACGCACAGAGGCCATTCGCTACGTGTATGAAATTTTCGAACACTATGCGTTGCCTATCCTCGAAGAAATCGGCGACAACTCTATTATAATGCACGGTAATGCCCGTCTGCATGTCGCTCGCATAGTACAAATGTACCTTCAACAGCATAACACCAGGGGATAATCTCAAAAGACGAATAAGAGCACGTCCATCACTTCCTGATACACTCCACGATCTTGAAAGTTCTTTTAGTAAAGTATGGGCTAACCTCCAGCAAAGAGACATTTCCAGTCTGGTAGAAAGTATGCCGAGTCGTCTTTAAGATGTAATTAAGGCAAGAGGAGGAAATACGCGATATTGAAATGTAAATTAAAAATCGAAAACAAAATTAAAACAAATTTTATTTGGCCGTTTTTGTTTTTTTCGTTTTCCTTAGCAATTTACATTTGTTGTTTTTATTTTTTTTAGGCAAAGTCTCAATTATTAAATGTTAAAAAACGTGAAATATTGATTAATATATACAAATATATACAAATCAAGTTATATTACAAGTGGGTGGAATTTTTGCCTGCCAGTGTATTTACATAAGGAGAAACAAGAAAAAGTTCATTTAGGCTCCAGACACAATCAAATTGGATGAGGTCTAAACCCTGCGGGCAGATAACAATAATCAACAAAATCAGACACTCATTCTTCGAAATGGGAACTGATTACATGATCCCTGAAACACTGTACAACTAACTATATCTCAACAGACTACAAAAAACAGAAGAATTCAGGAGGACATCAGATAATATGAGATGATATGCAGATGGCTCCAAAACACATGAACGAACCGGATCAGCCGGCTTTTGTACAAACCCAAACCATAAGCCATCAAGCTCATTAGGTTAGTACAACTCGTTCTTTCAAGCTGAAATACACATCATAAACTCCTGTGTCTTAGAAAATCTTGAAAGAGGATCCTCAAACGATCGGATAGACAAGCAGGTAAAGCAATATAGCAATAGCATGTAAAAAAATCACATCAAAACTAGTCAGCGAGTTTATCCAAAATCTCCAAAACCTGCGAATCCACAACAGCCTGATAATATCTTGGGTACCAGGTTACAAGGGACGTTTGAGTAACGAAAAAGCGGACCAACTGGCCAGAGGAGGATCTGCATGTCGATGTAGTCTTGAAACTCTTGGGATAAGAAAAACAAACACAGAATCCTCAATCGCTGAATAAACCCAAAAAAGACAAAGGGAGAAGCGGATAAACTCTAGCGGCGCTAAACACAGTTAACTTATGCTAGAACAACGCTCATCAAGACTGGCAAATCTACCGCTACAATTAGAGAGGGCTTCTCTGAGGACGGATAGGACTATTTACCGGTTACTGGCATTTGGGAAAACATGAGTACATTCAATGATGCCTCCATTTATAGGTTATGTAATGGAAGAAACAGCCAACCATATCATCTTCGAATGTGAAGCAACAGTTCAATGGAAAAATAAATAGGAATAGAAAGAAAGCCCAGGGAAAAAAATTGTATCAACGACAGTCAATGACCTCGTACTTATTAAAAAGGGATTGAAAGGTCAGACTGAACTAAGGAACTTGGAAAGTACTATAAGCCAGAATGCGGTGCTTGGGGAACATAAACACCCACGTCCAAGGCCATTTTCATCATCAACATCAACATCATAGGCAGTCCACATTCTATATTATCAAATTATAAGAACGGTCTTGCCAGTCCTGCCACTCGTGTCCTGATTTTTGAATACTTCCCGTTTACTTTTCAGACAATCTGACCTGTTTACTGCTTGATTATGCATCATTGCAGTTATTTGACTAATCCGAACACGTCTCGTCCCAATCAGTTTGTACTAACGTGTCCTACTGGTCAGTATCTTTTAAGAATTGTTCATTGCCTTGTTTCTCTAATTTTGTTGAATAATCTTTTGTGCTAATTAATAGTTATGATTTGCGTTTTTAATGAGGTTATAATGAAAAAAATACAAGTTAAAAACGTACATTGATTTCTAAAATACATCCGTAAAATTTATTTTCTTGCATGGTTGACAAAAAAGCAAAAGAAAAAACATGATTGACATAAATTAAATTAATGATGCAAAAAAACCCACAAACATGAGGGCTTTGGGTGGAATGTTTAATAAAGCGAGTTTTTAATTTCACAGTTATAACTTTTCAAACCGTTTGTTTGCTAGGACACCGCCTAAAAACACGGCATTAAACATTAATTGTTATGGAGGCAAACCGAGTAATAAACCTCCAAAATTAACATCCAGTATTCCAGTTTAATTAGGTACCCCAATTTTATGACAGCGCAGGGCTACTTAAAAACAAGGGTTTCTTAAACAACCACATGAAATTGTTATTTAACTAACTATTAATAACTTTTCCTACAAATTATTATAATCATCATTAGGATTGTAAGAAAAGTATTAAATATTTATACTAGGTTAATTCGAATAAGAAAAACTATCACACTAATGACTAAACTAAAGTGTATTTATGAGTTGGGTTATCGACTTGCTGGAAACATGAAGTTTTTCGAAGGATCTACGGAAGAGGTCAACACAGAGAAAAAAACTTGCTTTCTGTTTTCGCCGAGTTTTCGACAGTTTTTATACTGTCATCGTCAGGGCCTGTTTTATTATCATACAAAAAATAACAATTAAAAACATGCAAAAACAATTGTACAAAAATTGAAAATGTTATATATCTTACTTCACTCTTAATGGGGAAATAAAAAGAACCATGGTGTCGTGGGCACGGAAGTACATTACGTTTTTTGGTGCTCAGCATCTAAAAATTATTTACAATTTAATAAGTTAATAATTAAAAAATTACAACTATAAGTACAATTGAAAAGGTGGTCGAGAAAAGGTTACCTAGTAAAAGTCTAAAAAACTAGTAAACCACCTTTTGTTTTCAGGTACATGCGATCACAGCGTGTTTCTTATACATATATATAATTAACTTTTCTTATATTTAAAATATTCTACATTAAGATCACAGATTGTCGCAATCGTGTGGGGAATGCAATGTCAACTATGTAGGTCAAACAAAGGAAAAGTTGTCTGCACGGTTGAACCAACACAGGTCGGATTGCGACAATAAGAAAAAGATATCGGAACTTGCTACCCATGCGTTAAACAGTAATCACTTTTTCAAGTTCGACTCCCCGAAAATCTTGGCCGGGGAATCGAACTTGGAAAAGAGAATGTTGACAGAAAAAGTGTATATCAGTGTCACCCCAAATACTTGTAATCTACAAACCGAACGTCGCCCTAGTGGCGGAATCTGTTAACCAGAGGAGAGAAAACAAGTTGTTGCCATCATTTTGTCGGGGCGTTTTTCCGGAGCCTTTGTCCTCTCGTCGAAGAGGGTTTGTTTTTTGTACAATTGTTTCTTCATGTTTTTAATTGTTTTTTTTTTGTATGATAATAAAACAGGCACTGAAGATGACAGTATAAAAACTGTCGAAAGCTCGGCGAAAACTGAAAGGAAGTTTTTTTCTCTGTGTTGACCTCTTCCGTAGATCCTCTGAAAAACTTTAAAGTGTATTTATTACTAAATAAGCTATTGTAAGATTAATAGATAATATCATTGACCAGGTTTAATAAATACAAAATAAAAGTCATCGTTCAGATCATAATTAAAAATTAATTCTACATCATGTACCATTTTGAATTGATATTCTGGATTAGTTTTATTGATAGCGAGCACAGTTAAATCATTTAAGTTGACAACGACAGTAATGATAGGTAACGGCCAGATTGCAGGTTGATCACCAACCAACCACAAAATCCACACTGATAAATAACTCAATTTAACCATGAAATTGAAAAACAAGGAAGATATGACACATTTATCTAAATACATTGTATTATTTATAAATCAGGAGCTGTTGATTTTTGCTGGTTAAACAATCTTGGAAATTAATTCACCGATTAGGCATGCACAGATATATTCTTAACTATAAGCGAACGATTACACTGATACTACGAATCCTATGTCAGCTCTAACATCCAAGGAGACCTTGAGTTTATCAACGACTGCAGTCATATGTGTATCAACTGAATAAAGAAAAATGTCCCCAGCGTACATTTATATTGAAATCAATTTCAAATTATACAGAAAATAAGGAGTTACCAACATTCACTTAAGTCAGATTACTTAAATAACGCAGTGTATTTGAAAGGTCCAAATTAATATACGCTGGTCAGAAACCACAAATGCTTAAATGAATATTATTCATCAAAAGTATCAGATTGAATATTGCAGGGCTGAGTAACCTGCATAGCAGGTGAAAGCCTCAATAAAGAACTAATTTTTTTACCAATTTTGGCCAATAAGCCATTATATAATATTATAATTTCTCCATAAAATCCCCAATAGGAGCGCGGTCTTCTTTACAATTACACAATATTTATATTTGTTTAAAAGATAGCGTTTGTAGAATATAACGACCGTCTGACTCTTAACCGTCAACAAATCAGCAACGGCCCTTTTTCGAATGACTTCTCCTGATGATGGCACGGAGACGAATGACCCTGACCTCCGAAAAGCCCTCTGGTAATAGTCGGGCCCAGACATGGTCATCAATGAACGACCGATTGACAAGTGTTCATCCGCTATAATCCGTTTTCCATTAAGTCGTAATATTAGCCAAAAAAAATCGTTGTTACTGGGATATTTCAACAGCTCCAGACTCGATTTTTGTTCTTTATTGAGTTTGCGGAAACCCGGGTGTAGAAATGGATTGTATTCAAATACAAGGAATCTTTATTCAGGATTAGAACTTTCCAGCTCACGGGACTTGTGGCGCTAGAAAGTTTCCAACATCGAGAGAAGGCGGAGATCGCACATACACGCGTAGACTGGCACACTCAAAGAAATAGATGTTAGAAAAGGCACGTACTTCATATTCATATGGGGAGTTGTCGACCGTGGAGCGAGAGAGAGTTAGTACCGTCTTTACAATGGAAACATTTCTGGGCGGCACATAGGTTCTGGTGAAAAGGGAAAGGGGCGAGTCCTTACTCGCCGATTTACGAACAACCTTTTAGCCGAATCGGTCCTGATTTCCATCGTCTTTCCCCCGTTTTCTTATTCAAAAGGAGCCGACCGGTTCAATAGGCGTACCGAATTACCTGCCCGGCCCCGTTGCATCTAATAAAGCGCATACCTCGCTGTCTGCGATCGGTTCGTTTAGTATTCCAAGAGACGAACCCGCGGGAGTAGCACGATTCTTCCGTCAATATTATATTTATACCCAAATCGAGACCGGAATTCGTTACTCACTTATAAGGAGTATATCAAGCCGTTGTCGGTCGATTAGGCCACGCTTTGCCTTTTTAAATTCGATAGAGTGACAGCAGATCTTAGACAGAATTTGATCCATTCGAATCTCAACGAAAGTTCAGGCTTGGAAAAAGCATAGTACTTATTTGCTAATTTCATTCTAGCATTATAAGTACGACAGTAATATCAATTTTTGTTAGCTTTCAAAAAGAATTTGTTACTCGTCGGTCCGTAAGCTCGATTCGTGTCAGGCTTTATAAAGTGCTTTTGTCCTCCCCTCAATTCCTCTGATTACATTTACATTGCTATGTTGATTTTATTTAAGTGGCTTTGGACGACCGCGGTCAATGAGCAACTTGGAGCTGTTAACTTGGATGTTTCTGTTTTCGAACTGAGTCAATTCTGTGAACACCCTTTGAAAGCTGACAGTTTACAGAGAGCGAATGAAAATCTAGAGAACGCCATAGAGTAATCGCATAAGAACCAAAATAATGTTATTTTAGTTTTTATATTATCAAGAGCTAAACGTTTCATAGATAAGCCTTGGAGGGAAAAGAAAAGAAAATGTCTAAGTATTCAACCAATTTAAATTTTCTTTTTTTGATTCGCGAAAAGGAATGTTTATATCAGGAATTGACGTTGTGGTTGTGAGTAAATGTTTGAATAAATTTTAGCGAAATAAATGTTTTTTAGTGATTGAAAACATAATTTAAATGTCAGTCGTTTTTCCGAAGGACCTATTTTTGGACGTCAAACCATGATATTTTGCTTAGAATGTGAATTATTATTGGCTCATATATCTGATATCTCGAAGAGAGATGAAACCGCATTTGAACTCTGTTGTTTCTATTTAAAGTTTTTTTTTTGTATATCGAGTTTTTCTTCATACTAGTGCTAGAAGTCGTCTCTCTTTTTTCGTGTTCCTTATCGCTCCTTTGATAAGCAAAATCAATCGTTAAACTAATTGAAAAACCTTAAACAGAAATTAATCTGAAAAGCAATTACAATCCAACCTAGACTCGGATGCAGAAAAAGTAACAACTACTTTAAAAAAAAGTAATATTTGTGCTCATACCTCTCTAGAACATACATACCTCTGCCCCCTAAATACAAGTGAAACTCAGGTTTTCTGCGATAATTTTTTTTAATGAACTTTATGAATTCCAAATTTAAAAAATATATTTATATCTAAATGATCATGAAGAATTGTACAATGTTTTATAGAAGTTTTGTTCGATTTTGGAGAAGGCTCCCTGACAAAAATAATGATACTTTTACGTTCCTTTAGAGGGAATATTGGATTTAATTGTCATTATTATTCGCTTTATGATAAATTATATTACGATTTAAGACTATACTAAATATAAGATAATATTATATTCAGAATATAATAGTTTACGGTATTTACTATGTTAAATGTAGACTCTTTTGGCATTTTGGTACTAATTAG
Source organism: Cimex lectularius (assembly GCF_000648675.2). Lineage (NCBI taxonomy): Eukaryota > Metazoa > Arthropoda > Insecta > Hemiptera > Cimicidae > Cimex > Cimex lectularius. The sequence continues at coordinate 441,424 of NW_019392753.1, read as the reverse complement.
AACATAAATTCTGATAAGGATTCTTTAGACCATGTTTACACAACATAAGATAATCTCCTACTTTTGTGGTAGATGTTGATAATTACATGTAGATTGTTAAGAAATTTAATTAAAGGGAAATGGATGATAAAAATGCATTAGCCTAAATGAATCAATATCAATTTTTAAAGAAACATATTTAAAAGAAAATGATTACTTTGAAACGACTCAACTGATCTACATGGAAAATAATTCATAATCGTTTAGAACCCCATAAACGACACATAATGAGATAAAATTGATCTGTATAAATATCTTAAAATTAAGCTTTTAATAGGATTTTGTTGATTTCATCCTTATTTTTTAACATGTATAACAACAAAATTTCCACGTTGTTGACAAAAGCGGAAAGAACAGATATTCCCCTTTCCAATGGTCGTAAAACTGTTTAATTTGGATAAAACCTTGATGAAATGTGAATTTTAATTTTATGTGGAACACACCAAAGAAGAAAACATTATTCCTGAATAGAAGTTCAATATTTTGTCATTTCTGATTGTTACAGAAATCCATATTTAAGGGATTTAAAAAGAGCTTGAAACGAATCTCTGCTGTTTTTTACAAAAATCTTTTGTTTTGGCCCACTTTATTTAGTGAGGCTCTGAAGATGACCTCAATAAAGATCGAAACGTTGGCACGATAAAAAAATGTTTTTCTAAACCTACGTCACACCAGATCGCATCATACATCATAAATAATCATTTATTTAGTACCTCGTATCAATTATCGAATTTTTTGTATAACTATTATGAATAACACAACCTTGTGTATTATTTTCTCATTCGATATTAAAAAACAAATCGAATGATGAATACAACCTCGTAAAACACGCACAAGAAAAGCAGAAATTCATTTTTAAGTATTTAAATTGCTAAAAGAATCTGCTGCTTGGGACCAGAACATAAATAGATTAGTTAAAATTGGTGATTATCTCTCCGTACTTTTTTATTGTTAGTAATACGTTGATGGGCATAAATTGATATTAAAAGTCCCATGGAAATAAAAAAACACAAATATTAAATCAGCAGTTTCATTTGTCTGAAGAAATAATTATAAAGTAGAAGTAGTAGCAAGAAACCCGGCGTAAATAGGGCAAAAATGATTAATTGTTTTCATAAAAATAGGAGATTTGTTCAGTTAATGAAAACAGACTTTGTTAGTGCCCGTGGGGTTGTGCAAGCAATATGAAGAGGCGGAGATGTAGCAACACATAGAAAACACGCAAACTTCTCAGATTCTAGTCGAAATTCATTACTTTTTACACGTTAAAAACTTTCAGGTATATATTCATTTATTACATATTCAAACAGGAAAGTAGCCTCGAAAACTGACAAAATATAATAATAGTAATTATAATACATTAGCTAAAAATAGTGTATAAAAATTAATCCATATTTGGTTAATGGTCATAATTTACCATATTAATTATTACTCTTTTACCGTATTAATTATTATTTTTATGTAAGGTTTCGAAATCACAATAGCTCAAGTGGTTAGAGCAGCGGCGTATTGAGCCGAAGGTCCTGGGTTCGAATCCCGCGCGTGGCACTAATTTTTCATCTCAGCCAAAAACCTTACAAAAATAAAAATTAAATGTATAAAAAGTAAAAAAAAAACATGACAACAATCGAAAATATACACGTAAATAGAAATAAGAAATCAAAGCTTAAAATTCATTGCACTTCAAGGTTCATATTATTCCTCACATCCATATTATTTCATGAAAACTCAAAAATCTTGCTTTTAAGGCCACCTGAATGTCAACAAATGGATCAATGCATGACACATTCAAAGAACGAGCACTTCTATAAACACATTTCGTGGATGAGAGATTGGTTCTGCAAGAGGAAATGTAAAACAGTTCAGTCACTCGCAAACTTCGGCTAGCCAGCTGAGTTGTGATAGAATTTTTGGAGCATCAATAAAACCATTTAAGATCTTACATCCTCCTTCCTTCAATGCGTCTAGGGCTGCGGAATGCGTTGTGAAACCAAAACCAAATTTAAACATTATATATTTGGTAGTTATTCTCTGAATCATTTCTAAATTATTTTAATGGAGTTTGAAATGAGCACACCATATTAAATGACCGTATTGAAGAATAATCCCAACCAACTGTTACCATATTTTTATAGCATAAACACTTGTAAAGTCATATGTCATAAGTTTAATGAAGCCCAAGTTTCTATATGCCCTATTTTTCATGTATGAATAATGGTCCACAAAGGTACACTTCTTATTAAAGACCATCCCCAAATCAGTAATCACGGAGACCTCCCCAAGAGGGACACTACCTAAGGAATATAATACGGAATATTGTTCCTAGAAAGGAACTTTTTACGCTAAAATAGAATTCATGACTTTGCTAATGGCTTGGCAGTTCAGCATATTTGATCTAGCCCCATTGTTGTACACAAGGACCAAAAGGAATTAATTTTACTCACTGTGTCTAGTTTAATATTGTGAACATTATTTTTTATAGACCACATTAATATGATATTTGGAAGAGTCTCTCATTTCGCAAAACTTTTCTATACATTCAAATCACCAGATTTCTTGTATTTACTATGGATTCTTACTCTTACACTGAACTTTTAAAAAGGCAAATAAATCGATCGCACGATAAAGAACGTCATAAAAATTCAACAGACTACTGTTAATATCATCCAAAAAAATTCTATCCCAATTGACTTCACAAAGAAACGTATTCATACTAACAAAATCAGTCCTACGGAAGTCCCTGAAAGGTGGTAGCTTCTCATGGAAATGAAAGCGAACATAACAAGGAATACTAACAAGCAAAGGAGGATGATGAGAGTCCGGCTGGATAAGTGGAGAGGGGCACAAACGAGTGTAACAATGATGGACGGGGTAGGAAAAGATGAAATCGAGAACTGCATTTCCCATGTTTTCAATTAAATTAAATTGTTTGATGTTAAAATAATTAAGATTGTAGTCCAAAACATGAAGGGCATTATTACAACCGGAAAGTAAGTCATAATCCCCAGCAACACGGGGATTTATTTATGCGGAAAATTTGTGCAAAATGTGCTCAAAATTATTCAGATATCGTGAGATGCGGTCGGGTCACGATATCTGAATAACTATCGATTAACGGTCACTAATCTCTACACCTACTCAAAATTACAAAAAAATAAAGTAAACGGATGAATTACTGTTGGAGGAATGTAGAAGGATCCAATATTAATCCTTCCACCAAGACAATTCAACTTACCATTATGTTGTAATCTATATCCATACTGCCTGTGGCATCGTCATGATTGAAATTTGAAAAATCCGCGCGTTTAAGGATGTCAGAGAAAGCATTGTTACGCATGACTTTTTACTTGATATTCCCAATAAAATCTAGCCTTGAACTTTAGGCATGAGCCAAACCCGATGCAAAACCATCCCCCAAAATATGTGAATTTCTGGAATTCAATGTAGCTGATGCGGTCGAAGATGGTTCAATAGCTCAAGAAGCATGCAAAACAGCAAATACAAAATCAATTCGTCTCTGTAGATGTGTCGTCAACTCGAGAAGCATATGGAGCGTTGAAGTTGACGGCGGGAACCCGGCCAAGATGAAGATTAAGACGGCCGGTTGAGGAGAAAGAAGACGCAACTTCTCAAGCAGAACTAAGTTCTCCTGGGAGACAAAAGTAAAGCGAGCCTTTAGAGACTACTGTCCAGACCTCCAGATCACCATCCTTACGCAAACGAGCATTAACCACACAAATTTTTCTTCTTGTTGAAATCAAGGCCAATGAAACCTCATGCTCGATATACGAATCATTGAGGTCCTCTACATGAGATCCGTTCGTGTCCACCTTAGCTTTTAATTGAGAAAATTCAATAGCCTAAGAATCATTAGTTTTTTAACATGTTTGAAGTGCCAGAGTAGCTGAATCAGGTGTTGAAGAAAAAGAGTGAGTTTTTGCAGCAAATTGTTAAGTTGAGATATCAGAATCTCAGTTTCCGTAGAGAAGAGAGAATAAATAAATTTCAAAACTGAAGACTTAATTTTCCTTGGCCAATAGAGAAATTTCCTCATTTGAGAAATCTGTCTTAAAGTTTGAAGCAAGCATGTTTTTCTGGCTTCTGGTAAAGCAATACATAATTAGCGGCCAATGAATGAAAAATTGGAGAAAAGAAATGCGGTACAGCGATCGTAATTAAGTACAGGTACGAAAAGTAAATAAATGAACTGTACCGTCTCGATCAACAACTCGACGGCTATTTCAAATCAACCCGGAGGGCAAGTTCCATCACAATATCATGAAAAATTCGACTTTTCACCAAGAAAAAACGTAGCCAAGATAAAACTCAAGTGAATTACATAAACAATTATGTCAGACGTGGAAGATCACGAAATACTTCACAAAACATTATACACTTTAATAAGTTTATTCACTTAAAAAGGACGACAAATTGGAGCAAATAAAACGCGTCTAGTCTATATGAGCGCTAGTCCTCAACTGTATTAATGAACTTATATAATTAATTATCGGAAAAAGAATGTTTGAACGAGAATCGCTTTTTTCAACGGAATAACGTTGAAATAATTTCATAATTTATAATATCATGTTCCTGTTATCATTCATATTCCGATTTTCCACTTAACTATCTACATCTACAATATTTAGAGTTTTTTTATACTAATATACATCAGTAATTGTACTAACAACTTGGACTATCTTTGGTTAATTTTCTAGTTCATGTCGTTTCTTTGAAAACGTTGTAAACTTTACCTGCGGTTCCAAACTGACTCTTAAATACAGTAATGTGCGAGAAAAAAATAATTTCAGTCAACGTACAAGTTTAGAAATGAGTTAAGTTTCATATAACAGAAAACCGTTTGCCTGTCATTAAGTGCACTGTCAATAAAGTTTTTTAAAATAATTTCTGTGTCAAAGACCGCGTATATGTCCCGCATGCTCAATGTGTCCTACCAAACGTAGGACAAGTTTTATTGTAATTAGCGTATGTAATTAAAAATGAATGAGCGTGTGGATGGGTTTGGATCGATGAACTGCATGCGTTGGGTACTGAATTGACCTAGATGTTGGTGGCTGGACGGATCAAACCGCCAACACCGAAGAGGGTGAATCTTGAGGCCTGCTGATAATTTATTGTCAAGTACAAAAGCTGCCGGTTGACTACGAGAAGTAATAGGCTCAATTCCTCAAATGTATGTACGTATGTGTACATACATGTGCGGATTTGAGCCTATATATATATATATATATATATATATATATATAAGGGTTGGAGTGAGAAGAGAGTAATCGGAAATGTAGAGATGGCCGTGTTTGGTGAAGTAGGAATGTCAGCATAGTATATTGTAAAAAGCATCGGGGCAAGGATACTTCCTTGGGGCACTCCAGATTATATTGGAATATAAGAGGAAGGGGATTCTCTCTGACAGACACGGCATAACGGCCTGTCATGTACGATATGGGGATAGGGTAAAAGGTTCTGGGAAGTACCATCTTGAATTTCCTGTCGAAAGTCAAAAGAATACCATATGTCCCAAGATGAAAAGTTAGATATAATTAAGCCATTTCATGAAAAAAACAAAAATTATTTTAATTAATCAAAAATTTAAAAAAGAAGACATATAGTTTATTTTAAAATATAATCCTTTTTATAATATAAATATAAAAAGTAGAAGAATGATTAAAAGATGTCCATCTTAATTAACAGACACCATACATTTCTTTAAATAGCACTGACGGAGCGAAGCTATTTAATTATCTCATATTTAGGTTATAGAGGAAAGAACAATTTGTACTTATAAAAAAAATAGGAGATTTGAATGTAATTTTTTCTCTTAAATTGTAGTGTCCGACCGTATTGTATCATTACATAACAAATGTCACTAGGGACTTTTCATTTATTAGGTCTGAATTGAAGTTGATTCGGCTAGTTTTTCAATTAGGACATATTGTGCAACGTAGTGTTTGAGATAATATCCGATCTGGGCGACTTAAATGGTGCTTAAGCCTTTATTGAGATATCCTCGAGCTGGGTTGTTAACGCGCTTCATTTCGACAGGATTCTCTGCGAAGAGAAGGAGGAGGATATAATCTTTGTCCACTCAATTGGGGTGCCGTTGGCATGAAATTCGGCGGACTACTTAATCTCGAACTGCTTACGTTCAAACAAATCCGGAAATCCAAACAACTGGCTTCCAACAACAACGGGCCGATATCCGTAACGTTTGGACAAATGGCAAGGGGTTTACATACGAACCGTCCCAAATTCGACGTAATTTCAAATTTCATCTTTTTTATGAATATTTTAAATCTTTTTGTTTGGCACTATTTATATAAAACCTTTTTGAATATACATTTAAAATATAATCGAGGGCCATTAAGCTTGTCATGTATGGAAATCCATCTCACAGATGCTTTCTAATATTGTAGAACTGATGAGAACTGTGCATCACAACTTTTATAAACTTTGCGATTTGGAAATAAAATTAATTTATGAAACACTTTTATTTTCCTTGAAAAATCCTAAAATAAATAGGCAGTGTGTCTTGTGGAACTTATTTTTATAGAAAATAAAAGCTTTTAGAATTGTATTAAATTTTTTCGAGACTGCACAAAACATATACAATCTCAACCTCGTTACATCATCTTAATATAATTGATATCAGGCTTTTAATATTATAATTTTGTACCACAAAATTATAAAAAAGGCCTATTGGAAAAAATAAAATAAATACTCAGTTCCTTCGCCAAACTTTTGTGACCATCCTCAAGACTTTGAAACTGTTATTAATTATTTACAAGGTTAATACATGTAAATCCATACATGTTTAGGGGTCATAATTGATAATATGAACTATTTCAATTAATTATTCTTTTTATATAAGGTCTTGGTTGAGATGAAAAAGTCAGTGTCACGAGCGGGATTTTACGTGGTTTCGAATCATTCAACCAAGACCTTAGATAAAAATAATATATAATTGAAATAGTTAATATACATGACAATAAAATAAATTGGCGTGAAAGAGGGGCTCATGCCCCAACTACCCTGTCTGTAATGCAAATATTATTTATTAGCTTAAATGGAGGGTCTTATTCCTAATTACCCCGAGGAATATTGAGTACTCTGGGCGAATGTGAATGAATCGTAGTGTGTGAATGTTATCGATTAGCGTGAATGGAGGGGCTTATTCCTAATTACCCCGAGGAAGATTCAGAGCCTGGGGTGCTGTGTATGAATTGTGGTCCGTAAATGTGATATACATATTAGTATGCATGGATGGGCTGATCTCCGATTGGACCGAAGAATATTGACTACTTTCAACATAGTAAAAAATTTTGATGGAAAATCTTGATGTTTACAAAATTGGTTAATTAATTAAGAATGCTTCCTAAAGATTTTTTTCGGCCGTACCGTACCAATTACGATAAGTAATCGTTCCTTTTCATATATGTATTAGTGATTTGAACGTATATTTCCCAAAGCCAAACAAAAAAGGAAAATAAATAAAATAATCCGGTTTATGTAAAGAAGAAATGTTTAACAACCATTCATTTCTTAATTGATTTTTTGTGAATTGACCGATTATTTTAAACAAAATACAAATATCAAAAGGTTGATTTATTACAAATAAAACAAATAAACATTTCATAACATCATGTCTAAAAAGTAAAAACAAGTGAACTCCAATAAATATTGTTTCAAAACCACACTGTGCCAATGGCCAAACAACATCCTATTTACTATCAAAGTAGAAAAATAAAAATTCAGCAAACAAAAGGATGAAGAGACGATATAAACTACACAAAATACTACATGACAATCGATGGAAACTCTCAACACAAAACACAAGTTTGATATACAAATCATTACTACAACCACACTGGAAGAATTCGAACCTCCATAGAATCCAGTCACTTAGGTCAAAAATCCTTTGACCCATTGTTTATGCTACTTCGTATCCAACTTTACAATCCACAAATCCCATAGGTCCTCGAAACCTCAAGAAGTCGATAAAGTCGACCCCATAAAAACTTGGACCCTCATTTCAACCCTCTAATCCGGAACCTTTCACCCCAGACCCTTCCTGACAATCCTTTAAGATTCCTAAAGCGACAATGTACTCGAGATTTTTCCCTAAAGACAAATATGAAAAGTACTGTGATAGAGTATACAGTGTTAGTTTTTATAACAAAGGCCTATTTTATGCCTTTGTTTTCGTTTTTGTAAACATTTTTCGCTGCCTATTTTATTTTAAAATTAAGTATGTAAGGTAATGTTATTAATTTTTCACGTACAATCTGCTGGTGCTAATATAATTTTAGTAAGCCAGCGTTAACCTGACCTGGTGATAAATTTTTTTTCAAATGTAATTTCTATTTTTTGATACATTTTGAAAGTCCTTTTCAGTCTAAAAAAATTGATCTGTAGATATTGAAGTTTTTCTTCGAACTTTTTAATATTAATTGATCGTTTAACTGATTGTAGTTATTTAAAGTTAGGTATCTAGAGTGCAGTGTTGTCATTCCATGATGTGCAGACCCTAGATGGTCATGGCATCAGGTATTTTACCCACCCCGTACTGCTCCTGGGTCTCTAGTATCCCACTTAAGTCAGAACCCAGAAGATCGTTCCTTCCCAACCAACGGGGTTAAACTCTAACGGGGGCTGTCGATACATCATTTCAGCCCCTGACGAATGCAAATTTTTATTAAGCCTAAAACTAACTAATGCCTACAATAGAATAGCACAAATAAATGCATAGCACTCATTCTGATCAGTCGGTGGAGTACTCGATATTCACCCATTGACCTACGTTGAACATTTCTCGTAAAGCCCAAACAGCACCAGAGAGGGTGCCAAATCGCATACACGTCGGCCTTGTATATGCTGCAATGAGGGGGCAACGACCAGAAGGTAGCAACTCCCTCGCCGTACACTGCACACGCCAAACTATCGCCGGTCTTTGGCCCGTTAGCAAATGCTAGACGAAAACCAGCGTATATATTTCTAAGTTCGAGGAATTCAGCCTTATAGAGGTATGGCGTGTACACGATTTGAGCAAAGTCCTCAGATCGTCGCGGACAAGTACGACGAAAAGTTTCAGGGGGGTCGGTCTGTCGCCCACCCAAAACACCAGTCCAGCCATCCCTAAGGCCTAACCGAAGCGAATCCCGAAGGGTCGCGTCCGCGAACGAAGCTTGTCGTAACGCTCTGTACGGTCACACAAGGATCGTCCTAGCGAAGGGATGCCCTGGCCTGCCAAGAACCCGGCGCGTAACTGAGAGTAGGTTGCTCTCTCTGGAGGTTGGTAGGAAAGACTCCGAGCTCGTAGCACAGACAGGCCAAGGGGCGGTCCTGAACGCTCCCAAGTTCGCACTAAAACCCCGATAGTAGAGCCTATCAAGCTTTCTCAGGCCGAGGAATAGGCAATACATCCATATAAAGCGGCGAGTTAAACATTTTTAATTTTGTCTCGCTGCTCTCCACCTACAATAACAAACAAATCTCAACAGTGTTAGGGTTCACCAGCTCCTGCCTCGACGGCGTCGATGAGTGGCTGCTATCTCAACTACTCATCAAACAATTGACCGAGGAACAGCACCGTCTCCACGTACCGCACAGGCGAGCCCCTCAGGGAGAGTTGAGGAGGGCTACGGGCCTTTCTCATTCTGCAAAAGAGGATACACACAGTTTTCGACGTAGGAAAGGTAAACCCCCTTTAGGTGTCATTTTTTAGAATAAAAAGGACTCCGAAAAATATTAATTCTCATAAATTCATAAATCCGTTCTGAAAATATTGAAGTTTTCATTTAGAACTCAATAATTTCGTTAGAGTTATTACTTATGAGTATTTATAATGAAATACGTAACATAAAAATAAAAGGCTATGTCATTTACATAAGTTTGTATGCTAGTTAATGGAATACTTCTTCTTTCTTATAATGATATGTATACTACACAATAAAAGTTGCTAAAAAGAAAGAATCAGACTGACTCGCTAGCGGATAGGACGCAGGAAGAGCATGTAAATGACCTTGCCACGCACAAGTATCTGTAGAGCACATATTCACACATGCGATGAAATTTCGGAGGTATTTATAAATTAATTTATTTTCCCCAAAAGGATGTTTTTTAGGCGAAAACCGTTATAACTTCTTTGCACTTTAAGGCATAGCAAATCTGATAGCATCATTAGAACGATGGACAAATTTCCATTAGATACTGATTAATACGTTTTTAAAATGATTCCTTTAAGCATTTCATTTTGTGTTTAATCATGAAACATTCCAGTTTTTGTCATTTTAGCTAGACTTTTTAATTAAACGTGAATAATTGATAACTATGGGCTATCCAAGTACGAAAAAACTTCTTCTTGTAACAAGCTTGAAAACCATGTGCTTTTTTCCTAGCAAAAAATGATCATTAGTGGAAAAATATGGTTTGAATAAGAAAATTATGCTCGAAAGGTGGCGAATGCTTTTCTTTTTCTTTATTCTGATTGATAATAAAATATAAAATATTTACTTTTCGATATAAAATAAGTCCCGTTTTTAAGAAAAATACAAAATTAGTGCAAAAAATTGACTGGAAGGAGAGCCATATCCAGCTTAATCCTGATTTGATGTAGCTGTTGTGCACATAAGAGAACTTGTTTACTTAATTATTACAATCCTTTCCCTATGTTGTTACTTACTTATTTCAAAGCAGAGTTCTTATTAGTTCTACTTCCGTAATCGTTTACCATGGTTTCTATTAACGAAAAGTATGGCGATATGATATTTGGGGGAATGCAGCCAGGGAGTGCAGGAGTACCGAGGGTGAACACTATAGGAAAACAAGGGGGATTTGAAAAAATAGAGTTATCAAGGAATTCGAGTCATTGAGGGTTTAGTTATCGAGAGTCGACTGTATTTAACAATGCTTCGATGAACTAGTACAACGAGTAGCTGATCAATTTTGAAAAGATTTATGCGTCATAACTAAAAGGAAAAAAATTATATATTAACCGCGCTTTTTGTGCTGTTAGGCAGTAGTCATCTGATGGCCGTGTCATCTTTCTTTATTTGCCGGTGAAACGGTGTTCAGAGAGCTGCTGATCGCGCTCCGCAAGTGTTATCCTAGTCCGACAGATATGAACACAGATCAGCCTATCTGGTTCGAGAGTCAGCGACTTTCGGATAGAGAATTCTCTCATGAATTATTCATGACGCGAAACGTTTGTTAACCGCTTTAATTACCGCTTTGCCCCTCTTCGGGAACGAAAATATTTTACTTACCCCAGCTCTCTTCGACGGGGCAGAATAAATTTTGTCAACGGTTATTGAATTTTAATAAGTGATATCAATTTTTTTGGACCCATTTAAATGAAACCTCTCGGATATACATTTAAAATATAATAACGGGCCATTCAGCCTGCCATGAATGGAAATTCGTTTCCCCGATGCTTTCTAATACCAGATTTCTTCTACCCATTTAGTTCTTACCACCGATCCGGTAAGAGGATGTGTTTTTGGTGAATATATTTTGACCACAAGAAATACTGAAGATCTAAACAAATTAAAATCTCACTGTATATTGTTCTTATAAGCATTTCTGAACAAATATATAAACTATGTCCTATAAATCTGCCAATGTCTGCAGCAAAGTAGGTTAAAATATTATTCTATTCCGAAACAAAGTTGATAGTCGTTTTCTAAACTTCTAAAAAACCACGAATACAAGTATTTTGGAATTTAAAAAAATCGTAAAATATCGCTCTTTCCAATTGCCTTAGATTTTTTTTAGAAAATCACAAAACAATAGTTTTGAAACGGCTGCACCGATCCTCAAGCTTTATTACCTTATAGCCTTCACGTAATAGCATAAACTTTCCGAAAAATCAATCTGGATCTGAGATATAAAACAAAACGTTTGGGAAGTCTGCCGATTTAATTATTATTTTTCCCACATATAATCTCACAAAACTATTGCAATATTGACATAGTTCGAAATTAGAGAAATGCATCTTTCCACCAGCAGTAATAACATTGTATTTGGATAAAATCAAGACAAATTGTGAAGTTTTATGTGGAACATCGGAGATAGAAACATTGCCCACGGCTAATCCAGTTCAACATTTTTATATTTTTGTTTGCTTTGAAAATTTACAACTACCACTAGCACGTAAAACGAATACGAATCGTTTTTCCTGAAAAGCAGGAACCGAATTTGTTTACATATTGTATATGAATATTTACATTCATCGAGGGACTAAATTGAAAATTTTAAAGTTCTGAACCACATAAACCCAGCAAGATGAAAATTATATATTTGTGATCCCGTCCAGTTAAACCTTTTTTTACACAATAAGTAATGAAAGCTAAAACGTAAAAACAAAATAACAAAAATATGCAAAAATAAAAACTGGCGACCCTGTAAAGTATTAAACACACTTAAGTAGTGATATTCGAAAACGTATGATAAAAAAAATATGAGTTAATTATTCTTTCAATTGTGTACATTGATCGAGAAAAGGAGGGAAATTGTCTCTCTGGTCTGTAACGTATATGAATTTAAATGGGCAATAGAGTCAACAATGTGTCGTTATTAATCACGCAAGGGATAGTAGCGTGTTGTTTCATTTATAACAACAAAAGTTAGTCAACCGCCAATTTTTAAAGCACATTCACCACGTCTTTGAATATATTATTATAACTTAAAAATGAAAACTTCTGCCTTTTCAAACCGCAAATTGTAATAAACCGACGATTCCTATAGTAATTCTAAGTCTAATTACTCATTAGGTGTCTTAGAAAGTGTCATTCTTCGGCTCCCTATAGGGGGTGAGGAGATATGAGAATTTTGCTTAAGAATGGCAAGTTTTGTTTTGGTTCTCGTGATAGTGGTTGTTCCGATTTTTGCACGAAACAGGCCTGTTTTATATCATAGAGTACTGGTGGATATTTCTTTTTTTGCTTATTGATACTAAATGTACTGATTAGGGTGAATATGTAGTGCGATAGGGCCGAACGTGGAATATTGAGACCATCCACCCTATTTGAGTGAATGATTTATATATAAATAAGAAATAATTAAAGAATAAATGAGATAATATTTATCTTGATGCTGAAATAACCTAGCCAATGGAACCCCCACTGCCAAAACTCGTAAGTCATAAACTCCAATTATGAATATATACGTAGAATTCAAATTAAACAAACCAGTAATCAGTAACTGCATACACTGTTACTGCTATTTTCGATCGATATTTTTTTTTTCATAAGACATATACAAAATTTTACATTATCTTAGTAATTGTATTTGATTTATGAAAGATTATTTCAAAATATATATATAAATATTTTTTTTAAATTAACAATTTGCACGAACATTGAATAATGCCTTATTGATTTCCAGCCCTTGCTTGCAAACAGGGTTTACGACGGAAATCTTATCCCTGTAAGCCGTTGACCGTGGGCAAGTTTTCTCGTTCCCCTTATCCGTTTCCTTCTTTCAGATTTTCACACCTCTGCCTATAGAAAATTCGCCCCAGTCACCCTATGCAAGATCGAACACCGGAAGCATAGCCGGTGAACAGAGATTTTTCATCTCCAAGGTTTCCTCAAATTCCAATTTCGTCCCTACATTCTGAAAGTAATTTGACATCTCTAACTTATTCTCGTCACCGTTGCACATAATGCTTTTCTACGTGATAATTTTTCTACTTGCAAAGATTTTTTTTTTTTTAACCAGCGAATAATATTTTGCAGACAAAGGATGCTGAACGTCATTAAATCCATTGAGATCCGTCATCTTTCCAAAGAACCTACTTACTGTCGAATTTCTATGAGAGACGTTTTCAAGTTTTTAACCGTTGATGCCTTAAAACGCATACTATTTTGAACTTGCGTATTCTGCATGGGTGGTCCATTTGACCCAAATGACATGTTGGCGTATGTATTTCATTTAACACTTATTTTATTTTGCCAACTTAAGATAAAGAAGTGAAGGTCCGAATAGTTTAAAAAATAGCGAAAATATTTCTAGACACTGTAAAGGATTAATAGGTTTTTAAATATCACGAATGTTTTGTAACATTTTGTAAGATTTTAATTTAATGAATGGAGCCAATTCCATCATCTGCCTCATCACGTTGGTTTTCCTTGGCGAGAAACATTTTATCCATAATAAATACAAACACAAATGGCCAGTGCATGAGCACCGGGTACAATCTGACGGAGTGTGACCAGTAGTGACAAAAAGAAGTTCTACCGCCTACAATTTCTACTATCTGGGTTTCATGACAATTAATTTAATCATCTTATTCGAAATGATTTTTCACTTTTTCAACTGTATGATTAATGATTGCTATATCGGAATATATTCAGACTTTTCATAAAAACGTTTACTAGCCTCCAACCTGATTTAGTAAATCTTCGTGGTGAAAATTTAGTCCCAATAAATTTTGATTTAATTTTATTGCTAGAAACAAGTTTCAAATCTCAGTAAAAAAGTACAATTGTCATTTTTTGTCACATCGTGTGAAAGATCAAAAAGGATCAGAAACGGACTATTTGTATGAGCAATTTTCCTAATTTTCCCATAAGTTCAATTAAATTACAGTAATTACATGTGTACGTAAAAAGGTAAAACGTTAAACAGGATCACTTAAACGGAATGAAAGGAATTTCGTCGATAAGTAAAGGGGTATGAGGAAATTGGATGAAATGATCAAAGGCGTTCATTATGTTAGTGGGAGCTCTAATGCAAACCTCGTAAACTGAAAGGTCGATGACAAAATATTTACTCTCTGGACTATTCTTTGAGCGAAAAACCCATTAAAAATTATATATATATATATATATATATATATGCGCGCGCGCGCGCGCGTGTGTGTGTGTGTGTGGCTTTTTCATTGATTTTCAGTAGATATGTGCCTGACAGTATAAAACCTATAGTAATAAGAAGAGTAAAAAGGACTTGTTCTTATGACTGCCTTTGAAGCGGTGTAGAAAACAATATATCGAAAGTAAAAGTGAAGACAACGATTAACTTAATCCACATTCAAAGAAGAAATTAAAATTGGGAAATAGTTAACAAACTGAGCTGTATAATTAAAAGATGTCTCACAACCGCTTTGAAGTAAGACAAAAGAGGTTCCAGGATCGCCTTGCATACGAGAGAGCGGTTTCACACGGACAGCGGTTCACTGTCCAAGTAGAATGCTCCGGGCATTTTACGCAAAAAGTCGCTTTGGGGACCTTTTTTACGACGAGAGTGGTTTGGGCCTGTAGGGTGAAATAAAGTGTAGGCCGAGGAAGTTCTCTCAGTAGGATTCTATTGATCATTCGCCCTTCTCTACCTGTATATCATAAACACAACTGGCCCTCTCTTATCTTAAATTATATCCCTCCTGAGAGAACACCCTGACCTGCCCTTCACGCTATCCTGCGTCATTTAAAATTGCCTCAAGCCCTTCCCTCTACCGTCCCCACGAAATACATTCAGAAAAATCAGACATTCTTTCCCCTATAGGTTCAACCAGCAATGTTCACTTTTCTCCCTTCTCGTTCTTGTAACCTTTTTTCCTCTAGCGAGGAGATGACACTTTTTTGTTTGCCATGTGTTGTTCACACCTTGTTTTTATGGTACGTTCTCACAATTTAATATTCATGAATTATAATACACTTGAAAGAAAACTAATTTATTATTATTATTATTAATTTTTAAGGGCGTTTTAACGGCTAAGGTCATTTCACGCCCTAACATCCAAACCTTCTATCTTATGTTAGCTATATCCCTTCTGAGTGCTATAAAGCTCTGACGCCAAACATTCACTTGTAATTTATCCTATTGCCATCCAAGCTTTAATTTATCCTCTTAAAATTCTTAATTTGGAAGGCCAAATGTATGCAAAAATCAATCATTTTTTTTAAGGGAGCTATCTTTCTTATTTAAATTGCGATTTTTGGCATTGCAGTTTATTACCCCGCTGTAGTTTCTTCCATTTCATTTTTCCGCTCCGGCAGCCTCAACAATTTCTGAAAAAAAGAAATCTTGCACGCACAACTTTCATTCAAACATTAGCAGGCAAACGTTGAATGGTATAACAATTTGGGAAAAGGCCTAAGTCTCATTATAAATTTCAATAAATTTGAGAAAACTGAAAAGTGCTCTTCGAAAGAAACACTGGGGACCCAGTAACTCCTGTAAATCACTCGAAAGGTTGAGCCTTTGCCTAAAGGGATGCAAAGTGGGACAGTCGACCAAAATATGTTTTACTGTCAGAATGATACGTACTCCTCTTCGTATACATCGAGGACAAGTTGGAAAATTGTTGCCTATTAAAAGCCTATTATGGATTAGCCTGATGTGACCTATTCGCAATCTAGAGAGAATCACAAGTTCTTTTCTTTCAAGTTCCTCAGTTGGCAGCGTTCCTTGCCTGTTGATCAGCTTTTTCATTTCCAGAAATACCGACATGACTAGGATATTATTACTATTATTATTATTTTAAAAATTCAACCGATTAAATTGAATTAAATTAAATGTTTTTAAACAGTTTTCTCATATCAATAATTCTTGTTTGACAATACAAAAAAAAAAAAAATAGAAATTTAATTTACGGATGTAGGAAACTTTTTTCGAACAAACATTTTTGCACAGAATGAAATTGGTCGCACAGGATTCTAAGCTTGAAAAGTGCTGCAAATATTTTTTTTTCAACATATATATATACAATATAATATATTTTATGGAAATTCTAAGTCAAAAACTATCTTCCTATGTAAAACATTATTTATGAATCCGTACTGCAAGAAAAATCAGTGTGTAATGTTTGAATGGCGTAAATTACTGGGCAACAGGAAAGATAGGAGGTCGATATGAAATTGTAATATTCACATTTTCATACACTTTTCACCAAAATCCTTCATAATAATGAAACGGTAGATATTTTTTCTTGATTTCTAAACCAACAATAGACAAACAATCCTAGCAAGCAGTTATTTTAAAACATGCCTAGAAAGTGAGAAATAATTTTTTACGTATCACAGGTCTTTTAAAATCCATATTTACAAATGTACAGGAAATTGCAAAATAAAACAAAACGAGATTAAATCGACTAAATAAATTTTGAAAAAGTAATACCGAAAAATGATAAGTTTTGGCCTTTCTTCAGTCAATTAAATGACCTTACAAAATGGGTAAAAAATAGTAACATTTTATAGTTTAATGCTTAAAGAAAAGGTACAGAACCCGTACAAAAGATATATGTATCATTATTAAAATACTTTAAATAGAAGTGGATTAAAAGAAAACAAATAGGAAAAACCAACTATTCCTCAGAAAAATGGTTGCTACACCATGAAATTGGAATGTTTGACGGGTAGAAAACAATCTTTAAGATTTTTTGAGTACCAACCTTCATAAAATATATTTTATAACGTGCAGGAAGAATTGTAGAATATGTTAGGCATTAAAAAAAGAATTAAAAATATTGTACTCCATAGATAAACTTTTAAGAAAATATTATCATTATATAACCAATGTTTGACAGGTCATGACCTTGATAAATTGCTGAAATCAGTTAAATTTTATAGTTGTAGTTGATAATCAAAATTTACAGCCTCTTCTGTAAATGAAATGCGCATCAAAATTAAAATCCATCAAACAGAAGTGTTAAAGTTAAAGGAAAAAAATTTAAAAAAACACAAGATAATACATGAAATACTGTTAAAAAAAATATTTAATGTCTACTTCTAGCCGGAAATCAAAAGGAAGTATGTTTATATTAATATTTTCAATTTAAAGTTGGATAGTCATAGATATTTCCAATTACAGGATTGTTGAACAGAATTCAATTTGCTTCCTGCGGCACTGATCACGGGTATTTGATTACAAATCTATCTATCGCCTACAAATCTCACTCAAGTGCTCATCAAGAGTAAAACGTACCCAATTGTAAACAAGCCTATATTTTGATATTTGCAAATATATTTCGACTGTCATCAATCAATTTGTTTGTTTGTTATTTTCTTATTATTATATAAATTATTTGTTATTACTATTTTGTAAGTATTTTCATGGGACGTTATTTTTTATTGTGTATAAAAAACTTTTTGCAGAATTGTACAAATAAGTTTCATGTCTAATCGCGCGGTTTTTGATTTCCTTCAAACGCGTTTCGTATTTGGCCATCTTCAGAGAGGAAAAGGCAAGAGTGACTGGAACATCAATGACTAAGTCTAACATGTGTGCACCAAATTTCAGAACAACAATCACCACCAACTTTAAGTCGTAAAGCCCCTTTTTCGAATTTTTCTATGCAGTCTTTTTTAACTGGTTATTGCTCACAAATGGTTCAACTTACCAAGTTCAGTTTTGACATGCCTTTTTGTAAAAATAATGTCGATTCTAATTGTGTATAATACCTAGGTATTATAAATATATGGTTTAAACCTAAGAAGTTTTTAGTAAGTTTTAGGTACATTTTTTCACAAATTATGCAACGAACTTAATATTTCCTTTTTTGATTCGTGAGAAAGAACGTTTAAAGTATGGTTTATCGTTTCCATTTGTGGCAAATCAATTTTTTGAATAATTTGTGGCAACCTGTGAAATAAAAGGCCTTTTTTCTTAGAGATGTCAAACTTGATTGACCTTCAATACAAACTGAATGACCTTGAAAAATTACAGAAATAGGTAAATTTTTAGAGTTCCCCAAATCCGGAGAACAGTAGTAGAGTATAAGAAAAAATGGAAAAACCAGTTGTTCCTCCAAATTGTTTTTATTTCATAGGTACTAATTTATATGAAACTATGAAAAATACAACAAACGAAGATTGCTAGAACAAAAAGGTATTGAGAAAATAGAACCAAAAACGGCAACTTTTTGACCTCTTACTCAATGAGGTTACCATATAAAAAAAAAGGGTGAAAAGAGTCAAATTTGAGAGTTAGATGCCTAAATTCAATGTACAGGCTGTTTTGAAAAGGAAATGCATATCATTCATTTCATACACCAAAATTAGCCAAACAAGCCTAGTTAACAGTTATTTCAAAACACACCAAGGAGCGGAGAAATATTTTGTTCAATAAAATAACGATGTAGGTAATTTTCTGCATAAATTTAGGTACTTGCCAAAAATTAATGTATCACTATTTTCTTTTCAATCCATGGCTATAAATTTATAGGAAACTATGAAAAATAAAATAAATGAAAATTGATTGTAATAGACTACAAAGATTTTGAAAACATAGTACGAAAAATTGGCAAATTTTTGGTCTTTTTTGAACAAATAAAAGACTGAAAAATTACTGAAATGGGTAAAATTTTAGATTTGGTTCTTAAACAGAACGGACAGACTATTGAAGAAGAAATGCGTATGGATGTTAAAATCCATCAAACTGAAGTGGAGTATAAGAAAATAACTGTTCGTCCAAAAATTGTTGCTACCTCTTTAAAAGTAGCAATATGTGAGAGTAGAGAAATTTCCGTGCTTAAGGTTTACCCGGTTGGAATAATCTTCGGTTTCCTAGTTGTTTTAGTTTTTCCTTGTGTAATTATTCTCACTGTGGCTACAAAGTCTGGTTTTTATTCAATTAAGGCTAAAAAAGCATACGGTTTTGCAGTTACTTCCCTACCCCCACAGTCTCTCGGCATGGGGAAAGCAATTTCCGTTTTTACGAGACATAATTTTATGTTGAATCCCTCAGCAAAGACCGTTTGAATTTTTCATCTCAGAAAACATTTTAATTGAAAATTACCATATTTTTTATTTTATATTACTATTAAAAAATGCAATTGATTCATGAAATAAACTGACAAGTCATTTTATTATAAAACATACAGCATAAAATGTTCCCTGGACATTCAGCTGTCCTATGGTATATAATAAAGACTTCTAATTTTTTATATACTACTATTAATACCTTCTTTATTAATAATGAAGGGTGAACAATAAAATCAACTATAAAATTCGATATTATTGTGGTCTAATTAAAAAAAATTAAATTTCTTACATTTAATATTTTTAGTAAAAGTAAAATATTAAATTATATAAGTTGTAATAGTGTTTAATTATTAATATATATATTCTGATTTATCAAAAAGATCTTCATGTTTCTAAATGGGAAAAAACCTGAACGGTATTTGCTGTCGGAATATTTCTTTCCGTCTTTTTATTTGACTGATTTGGCATAAGAAATAAATTCGCATGTGTCTAATTGGTTTTAATTACGAACTAATTACAAGTTTTTGTAAGTGAAAGAGGCCTCAACTCGATAGTGTTGATGTCGAATGCGTAAATTCAACAAATTTTCATTGGGCTTTAGTATGTGCTTAGGTCACTTTTCCACTGTCCAACAAACCATAGACGTAATTTTCAATGCACATGTCAATGAAATATACAATCTCCGCAATTTTCAACTACCCTGTGCTAAAAAAGATTTTCCTGTATTTGCTTTTTAAAAATAAGAAATTTCATAGACATGAACTTTAATTGCGTCTTTTATTAATCTATTATCTGTATATTTTTCAAGGGACGTGAAGTCTCTCTAATCTTTATATCTGGCCAAGTTTTTATGTTCCATTGTGAGCTAGTACTCTAAAACATAAAGCAGTGTTGGTCCATTGAAATGGGCTTAATTAACGTTGAAAAATAAGCACAGGCGAACAAATAAATTTTGACAAACATTTCAATATTGTGATTTGAAAGTGGAAGGAAATTTCACACAAAGCAATTATGCTAATTGTTTAACAGTTGGTTTTACTTTCTTTCTATCTGTCCAGCACACATATGAAATACATTTGGTTAGACCGATTTAAAAGATTGAATTTATGTACACTTTTTACTACGTTTTACACTCGTAACATTCAATCTAAGCTGTTTGACAACATTTTTGATTAATCGATTATTGTTATACATTTAGAAAAAATATCAATATTGTTTTAACGAATTAAAAAAACATATATGCGAGCTATATATTCTAAAGGTGATTAAACTATTAACTAAATTGAACTTTTTTTAAACGCTATATTCAGCTGGTCGAAATGTCAATATTAAATGTGAGAGAAAAGAAAAAACTATTCCCTAAAAATTTAATCCACTCTTTATTTTCCAATTAACACACGCTAGAGAAGTAAGTAACATAACAGTTACTACAGTTAGTAACACTAGAGCCTAAAATTTCCAAGAATTCCATCATTCAAGTAGTTCTTTAGTTTGCAATGAACATTTCTCACCAGATCTTTAAAAACGCTCATGTAGTACAAAGTTGGCCTTCAAAGATATTCTGGTGAGCGTAAATACCCCACCATAATAGGGTTCTTTGTACAGATTTAGTAACACGGGTTCAATGAATCTAGATTTATTTATGTACCCTTTAGACAGGATCAACGCCTTCGAACACAGTGCGCCGATTAAGTCGAACTTAGTTTGAATGAGTAGACATTTCTTGTATATCTGTTGGTCCTGTACACAAGACACAGCTCAAAAATCACAATAAAGTGGTGAAGAAGCAAATAAGATTGAGCTCTGACCCCGGGCTGCCAACCACCACCCGAGGTGGGTGATTCTTGAGGCCAGTAACTAAGGTAATTTACAGGGTCAGGTAATTTATTGTAAATTACAAAAGCTGGAACTGCCGGTGGACTGCGAGCACAACACTCAACTCTGTACATGCGTGTGCAAATTTGACCTTATATATACCAGTAAATTAGTAATTAGTTAAAACGAACAACATTCTTCCCTAAGACAGTATTGTACGTGAGGTTGTACATATTCTGGACAGACTACGGAGATTGAACCCCCACACTAGAATAAAAAGACGAAGGTAAAAGTCGATAACTATTACTCTAGACTACTTGACCCATAATATGAACTGTCATAGGCTACTAAACGACCCATGTACAATATTATAAAGCGATTAGCGACTTACAAAACTCTGGGACTTCACTAAACGCTCTTTTAACCCTAGAATCGAGTACTCTCATCACCCACACTTTTATCCATGACCTGGAAAAGGGCAGACCATTTAAATACCATCACCATCCATACTAGTACGCAACTAGTAACGCATATCGCATCATTCACTCTTCTAACTAATCCCACTAGAAGAATCAAAACGATTAGGCCACGATCTTTGATGTAGTGTAATGTAAGCAAGACCAATGTGGGAGCATCACCACTGGATGACCCCTTCACGTAACAAAGTCATATGGTACATATTGAATATATTTACTTCTTCTGTGTTATTGTACTTTCATTAATTATTGTCACTACAAAATGTGTCTAAAAACACAACAAAATAACATAATTTTTTGGTTCATGATGAATCATTTTGAGTGTCCTATTTTTTACGCAAATAACGTATTTCAGTTAAAACCAATTCTAACTTAATAATTCTCTAACAAAAGAATTATAGAAAAATTTGAAAAATTCTTCAAAAAGTCCTCTCATCTACTTATCGTCAGATCCTGATGGACCAAGAGAAGACAGTTCAATCTTAGATCACTCAGAAAGGTATCTTTTGGCTATTCAACCCTACTACGTTCCCCTTCAGTGGGTTATGGGAGGCTGTTGTCAAATCTGCGAAAATACTATTATACCGCCTCATTATGGATACTTCACTTACTTGCGAGAAATATTGTACGTTATTCATATGAATAATTATCGACTAACGGTCACTACTCACCGTTATTCATATCGATGCAGTCCCAAATAGCAGGGCAAGTATAATTTTTTATAATAAGCAGGTATAATTTTATTTCATTTTATTTTTTATTTGTTTACGAGGGTTCGCAACAGCAGACGTCATATAAACCCTCGGGGTGCCGGTGTTTTTGAAAAAAAAAGCCCATTTGTAAGTGCAATGCAGGGCCGCTGGATTCGAACCCAGGACCTTCACCTTACAGTGATGAGCGCCGTGTCAACGCCTAAACCGTAGCGGCCACCGACGCCCCCCGGCACTGTATAGTGCTATTCATCCCGATTATTAGGGAGAATTTGATGTTCTTAGTCCGGGGAACTTGCTTGTACGGGCACATATATTAGCTTAGCCTGAATCTGAGTTTGCCAAACAACCACATCTTCCCAGTAGGTGAAAGCGTTTGAAACACCTGCACCACATATGCTGGCAGATATTGTCGTCGGAGTATCTGAACACGCCCTTGCAGCGGAATAAAGGGGAGAAGACCCATTGCACCTTGGAAAGTGGTCTTCCTCAAGAGTAATGATCTCGAATCTTATAACCGGTGGTCAAAGTACGTACTAAATCTTACAATTTACTAATTCTTCATTTAATAAAATATGGACCCTACTACTCCTATCACTTTTGGGAAGTAAACACAAAATATTCAAATTTGGTTGGCGGAATGTTTACTGACTTTAGTTTAAACAAAGTATTCAGAAATCGTGAGATGCGACCGCATCTCACGATTTCTGAATAATTATCGATTAACGGTCACTAATCACCACACATTTAAACAAATTCTTTATTTATAATCTTCTTATAGTCTTGTTGTGCACAAGCAACACTTATGCTTAACGAATTGCGAATCCTGATAATAAGATATTACGAGTTATTCATGAACCGTCTGAACGTTCGGTCTGAACGACGGAGACCCGATGAATTCGGGCACGAAGTTACGACATCTTCAGCAATCCGCAAGCTTCAGAAAAGTTCATTTTCTCCCTCTCTTTTCTCGTTTTACGAATCATTATTATCAAACGATTAAACAGTAGTTACGTCACGTTTCAAAACATTATTGATTTTAGTAAAGTCGACGACCCATAGGTTATCTCTGTTGACTTTTATTCTTTATGTGGGTACTTTTTTAGTTCTACGTATGCAATAGGTGACTGTCAAACGTATCAAAACTAGTGTTGAGAAAACAAACCGTCACTTTTTACAGCAAAACGGATTAAAAACATATTAAGCACGTAAGAGCATGGATTGAAGCGTGACTGTAGGTAGTAATTGCACACACAGGCCGCCTGTCGTCATTTTATAAATAATATTTGATAATCGATATCCTCTAAGCGTTTACATTAACATTTAGCCTCATATCTAACATTAGAGCCTCGTTATACCTCTCTCTACAACGCGGCAGGTCGTTACGTGGCCGAACTGAAAATGTCGTGCTTGAGACATTCTGCGCCCATAAGGTAAGAAGGACCATTACACCTCTCCCTGCTCCCATGGCCTGAACCTGCCGTCAAACCCTGAATCTAGGCCTTATAATGATTTGCATTGCCAGCACGATTTTTCGGACGGAGAGCGTCACGAAACCCTTGATAATTTATCCGTTTCATAAAATGGGTTCTTAATTTTTAATAATATGCCTCACACCGTCGTTGTTTTGATATTTATTGGTTTTCCCGCTTAAGACCTTTATCCGCCTTTATGAATAACCGTCAGAGTAAAAGGAAAGAACATAATAATTAACAGTTGCGCCTTTTGTCGTAGATCCTGAACCGACAAATATACAAAACCTTTCCATTTCTCCGCGGTAAAAACAAAATGACTGGGTTAACCCAATTACAAGCTAACGCCTTTTGACAAGAGCTCATTCTCACGCATGATAGAAATTCACCTGCTTAAAAAAAAACTTTTTTCTAAAGTATAAATTAATTCCATGTATGTAAGAACTGAGAATTCTTCTGGGACAGAACAGGAAATTGGACGTTATGGAACGCTATTATTATCAGGTTGATCACGAGGAGACCGTTTTTATGCATGGTTAGTAACGTAGGATGCTACGGAGGACTTTGGGTTGAAAGGAATGGATTCTTTGCATATTGTATGGTTTGTATGAACCATCTATCCGACTCAGATACGTCTTTGTTCTGACAATTGTTAAGTTTTGGCTTTTCAGTACTGTGTGAGTTCCATCCAAGTCTGCTGTCCAAACAGAACCCAAGGATTTGGATTACCTTATTCAACATCGTGTGATAACTCTCCCTCATTTAACTTGCCGTACGAATGTCTTCTGGGAGTGCTTTGGCTACTATATTAGAGTGAAAGGAGAGGATGACGGGGTCGTCCGCCAAAGTTGCAATTTGGGTCTTCGGGTGGATAGGCATATCAGCTGTGTTAAATATTGAAGGTGTGGTTTAACCCTTTCTTGCTGACAAAGTCGGCTTTCTACAAATCTCTGCCTATTCTCATCTTAAACCAGCGATCCGAAAGGAAGGACTTCAAAATGAATGTATCCATCATTCTTTCAATGTGAAAACTAATGTATTTATAACATTAATGACAAGGCTTTGGAATTATTCCATATCTTATGAAAATAATTGTAACTGTAATAAAACTTTAATTATTGAAATTGATAATGGTCTGCGAGTCGGTGAACACATACTGAATGTGTGCTAGGTCACTTACTAGGTCCTTCTGCACTCGGAGCGAATGCGATGGTGAAAAAACAATTAATGTTTGAGAAGTGTATAAGACCCGGGGTATAGGCGGACCCAAAACGTGACCCAGTGCGATTTCTACCTATATTGACGATATATCTGTTCTGAAGGTATGAGGTTTACCGTTGTCAAGTTGTTTATGTTTGACGATGATCTGTTACATTTTATTATTCTCCAGCTCTTTTTGTTAATTGTTTTGTTTCTCCTATTGCAGATTTTTGGCTTTTTGATGAGTTATGTAATCCAACCTTTTGGTTTTCACACCATTTTATCGCAATTACATGTTAGGTTAAATGTGCAATGTGCACATTTTTCTTGCACAGAGTGTAATTTACAAGATAATTCAGATCAAGGCAAAATGAAGTATTTAGTAAAGTTGGTAAATCATTAAAGTTTGAAAAGGAATTTTATGGTGTTGAGAGTCTACGTAATCAATTGCTTTTATTCTAATGTTTAATCAACCTCTGTACGGTCGTGGAAGTGCGTCTTGAAGATACGGTCCGCAAAATTCCAGTATAGTTTATTGTCTGTATAAATCCCTGTCTCCACGGGGTTATATGTGCTATACACCTCCAATCTCAAACCAATAATTAATGAAATAAATAAGTTCATATAAATGATATAGACTTGAAGTGAATTATCATTTTTGAGTTTAATTTTGTTTAATCAATATAACATAACGGTTTGACTAAAAAAAAGTGTAGCTTTCCATTCACCTTTCTAGCTAACTCGCGGCAAAATATGTTTGTTTTAAATAGAACGTTGAAAATTATTTGGCTTAATTTTCTGATAACAGCTATCTAGATTAAACAAGTCCGTCCAAAAACAAACATGCATTATACAAGTAATAAGTCTAGACATAAATTCATTATTTAGCTTGGTTATCGCAAGTTGTGTCATTGCATCTTTACCGAAGTTTCAGTAAAACTGAATTTATATAGTTTTGAATTGTTTAACATCATTATAAGACTTATAGCGAAATCTGAAATTTTCTAAATGATTTTTAGGAAGCATTTTTGTTGGACCGCGCTAAAAGTTGACTGATAACATGTTCAGAAGTTGTTGACCCGAATAAATGAATGGGAGGTCATTCGAATGAACCATTTAACAGGTCGAAAACCCTGCAATAATAGGATATGTGCACACACACACCCATGCACGCATCCGCTCAAAATCGGTTAAGTGGTCTGTGTCATGTTAATTGAAGAATAATTTTTCCTTTATCTATGAATTACTATGAAATATCAGTAAAAATAATATACCCGACGAAATCTGGCTAATAAGGTGGTCAAACAAATAATAAAAAAAGGTTTTGGTAAATTGAATAAAACGGTAAAGTTCACTTTTCTTAATTTTGGTTTAAAATCCTAAAATGCATATTATCATTTTTCAAAAGTATATTGTACAAATAAGCCAATCTTTGGGCAAGAGACCTCTTTTCATGATTACGGTATGAGAATTGGTATTTTAACACCCTTGAATACCGAATAAATACCAATGATGTATTTTATTTACTATGATTAAAGGGGCTCTCTAACCGAGGCTTGATAAATTCCCCTGAGGCCTATTATTTCGTTGCCCAGCCCACCATGGCTGGCGTCCTACGCTTCACAACCACCTTTCCGGCTTTCTCAGGAATTGTGGCCCTCTTCCCAATGCCGTGAATTCTAAAAGATCCGTTTAATTTTTTATTCATGCCCAGAGGGCGAGAAGAGCTGTTATAAAAGGTACAGTCTACCTACCACCTGTGTCAGTCAATGCTGTCATAAATAAGACAACATGCGGTGGGGAACAAACGGTACGACCGTTAATCGGTTTCCAACGAATCCTAAACTAATTTTTCATATTTCTGACTGAGTGACCATTTAAATACAACCGGAGGTTGGAGAGGCGCACGATTTTTATATGGAATTTCATAGTTGCAATAGAATTGTTCATAAATAGTTCAAAACAATGAATGAACTGACGATACGACTTGCGTCGCTTTGTTTCTTAAGTTTCTACTGCGTAAAAAATCATAAGAAACATGATCAGCTTCCATATGTTAGAACTTATCAGGAATAGAACCTATATTATGCTATATAAGGATATGAAGACGCCGCATCGGTTAATGCGCTGACACGGTCAAAGACAGATCCTCGGTTCTAGTTTCAATTGCTTTTTGAAATACAATGTTATACTATACAATGTTTATTCATATATATATAACGAATTATGTATATATTCACTGGCAGCGGTTACTGCTGTCTGTCAGGCGTCTATGTAACCTCTGTCTCTAAGGTCTTCTTTGGGATGTAGGTAAAATTTGGGTTCCCAAATAATATTTTTCTTCTTGTACTCAATATGTGACACCTTGCCTATGATTCAATCTTTTGCCATGGTCACTGTAGTTCAGATAGCTCACATCTTCCTTTAAAGATAGACTGTACAATACCGTCGTTTATATTCCTAATTATATGGTTCCTTGAGCTTGAAACAAAGCTTGAAACACCGTGGGTAATTAATCTACGACCTATGCAGTAACTCCCGTTGAAACATTTGCGCTTCACACTAAATCAATCATTGATACGTAGAGTCAATGCTCAAGCTCAATGCTCGGTAGACATAGAGAGAAATGTCTAGTTACCATTATAATTTAAAAACCAATACACGGTACAAACTTAAATCATGGATATCTAACTTAAACCGTCCGTCTAAACAAACTCCACATAACCTAACCTAGCCATACTCCTAACTCTATCTAACCTAACTTAACCATAATCCTAGTTGGAGTTCTAACCACATCATATCCTAAACCAAATCCAACCTTGACATAACTCTAACCAGAATCATATCTGCACCTCCCTAACCATAATCATAAGGCATACTCTATACCATTGCTATTATTAATGTTACTTCCTTTTGATATTTTAACCTAGTATAAGCATAATTCTAAACATAACTATAACCGTAACCCTAACACTAACACAAACCTAACCAAGGCCTAAACCAAATGTAACACTGCCGTAACCATTATCCTAACCTAATCTAACAATAATCGTAAGCCTAACCATCGGATCATAACCTAACCCAACAAATGTGCTCTCCCCGGTAAATTGGAATCGATGAAGCGAATATGACCTTAAAAATATGCATCCATCCGGAAAATATATCCATGGTTAAAATTGATTGATGGGTTCATCGCGCAAATCGTGTGCGGTGTTACAACTGTTCCATGACAAAGTAACCAACATTAACAATCCTAGATTTAATAAACTATGTGATTTAGAATAAAATCACAAAAATGTGAATGGCGCAAGGAAGAGTCAACGTAGAAACCGAGTTCTGTTGACACTGAACTACGATTTATTTAATGACTCCACCTTAGCAGTATTGACATTTAACCATATAACATACAGTATATACATTCATCTGACAGAAATAAGAATGTCATTTAACTATTTGTAAATGTAAAAAAACTAATGTAAAATCATTAGCATAGAACTAACAATGAAGAATAAAGGACGATAAAATCAATACACAAGAAATGAAAGTGCATCCTCGAAAGATAAAACCAGACTTGGACTAAAATCAAAAAGTAGAACATCATTCATGAACCTTGGCTGACTTTACTTTCTAGGCTTTCTTAGATTTAATGAATAAATAAACATATCAATTCCTAAAGGCAATTGCGGTAATGCCTTTGTTTTGTGAAGCTCGCGTTAAATATGAATGAAATAGCGAGGAGTTTGCACTTGTGTACGCCGATATTTAAGTGGGCATAAACTAGAAATTTGTAAAACTAATTTAAATAAAAAACTTAAACATAATAAATTATGTACTTGACTGAGAGAAGGCCAATTTAGAAAAGTGTTAAAGCTTAATTAGCGAATCGTAGGCACTTCAAATTTAACTGGAAGTATGAGATACCTGGTCAGTGTTTACAGTATAACTTCCTCGATGCAAGAGTCCTGGACCATTGTTTCATATAGTTACAGTTTTTGTCGCATATTGAGTTGAGCAACGTTTACTCTAAGGATTTTCTAGTTATGAGTTAGAAGAATATAATTTATATCCAAATCTGATTCTCAACAATGGAGGTTTTTATTTCTTGATTAAATCTAGTCCAGTCGTGCGAGTATAAATTGACCTCTAATTGTCATGTGATTACATTAGTTCTAAGTCATGAAACGATTGATATCTTGTGATATTTTTTTTCCTTTTTATACTAGACTATAACTCCATTTCATTTGGAAGAGAAAATATTGCTCCTAAGTGGGCAACTGTGAGTACTAAGCACCAATCAATAATTTTTCAATATTGTAGACAGCAGAACCTTTTCAAAAATTAAATAAGAAATAATGACACGAAGAAATCGCTTACCACATATCCGACTGATAGTTTTCATTGAGATTTCAAACCTTAGCTTTTTCTTAGGTGCCACTTACTTTCAGTGAGGTTATGCCCCGATGTGCTTTTCACCTGAAAAGGAAAAAAAAGTTAAATTTAAAAGTCCAAAGAGCTTACATAGGAGTAGTGAAATGATAATAATCTAAGAAATGTAATAAAGAGAATTATAAATCAACCAAACAGAAAAATAATATACGGAAGAAAGAATCTTTGGCATTATCATTCTGAAGTCAACCTTAAAAAGAGCCCTGGATAAGGCCTGATTACTGGTCTGATTGACGGGGCGTTGTTTAAGAAAGCTACCATCACATGACCAGGATCTTCGATGCAATTTTCAGGCTAAACGGTCTCCTAAAAACTGTAAGATCAATGATGTCATCATGATGATTAAATCATTAAACCGACGTATGAGCTCGGATCATACAGGCCAATTACGCTACTGCCAATGTGTTCTAAAAAAAAATAAAATAAACTACTAATGCCATTTATTGACTCGATCCCTTTAAATAAAAAAAATGTGTAGCTGTTTTTCTACATGTGGCCCAAGTATTCAATAAAGTCTGGTTTGTCGAATTTCTCATAGATAAGATAAGATATTCCATTCCAACCAACTGCTGAAAGCGTATACAATCCTACCTCCTGACCTGTCTTTCGGAATTAAGCAAGAAGACGTACATTCAGAACTCAAACTGATCCAGGACGGAGTGTTACAAGGCGGAGTATTTGCGTCTACACTGTACACCCAAAAAACCAGGAAAGTACCACGAAAGTTGGTATGGCAATAGATACACGCTTCTGATGGGAAACCCACGTAAAAAATGCGTCAAGAATTTTGATGTTCACTGGTAACAATATACCATTGTAAGTAAGCTATTACTTCCTCAAGCCCATGTGAACTCATGGCATCTTGCTGATGGCCTCAAAATGAAAATAGGAGTGGAAATCTGTAGACCATATAGTTTTTTAAATTTATTATTGGTATCTGTACAAAATGTACATTTAGCAAATAGTTTAGTTATATACAAATCTGGCTGATTTTTCAGACGAGGAGACAAAGGGTAGAGAAATCAAGAAGTGCTGGAACTCTCTTTTATTTGATTGAGTGGGTTAAATTTAATAGGGTAGGGTTAAATTTAATTGGATGGGGTTAAATTTAATTGGGTAGGTTAAGATAGAAGATCACGAGACCATCGTCGTATTAGACAGACGTGCAAGATTATAAAAGGTGGGATGATCGTTTAAGAATTTGGGTTAGCGATTTAGGGCGGAGGGATAGTTTGAGGGAGGAGTCGTTCAAAGTTTTGAATAAAATAAGAAGATTGCTCATTGGTCTATAACTGGATGGGGCACAGGAGGATTTGTGTGGTTTTGATATTGGGGTTATTAAAGATATTTTCCAATAGATGGGGAAATAGGCTGAGCAAAATGTTGCATTGTATATAAATGTAATGTACATTATTGCTTTTTTGGGTAGATTTTAGGGGTAAAAAGATCGCGGCCCGAGGTTTCCTTTCCGAAAGGCGGAGAATCTGAGACAAGCGGGGCGGATGGGCTTAAGTGGTAGAGCAAAAGGGAGAGGGGCGTCAAGGAATTCATTGATATGATCTGAGTGTGAAGTGACATTCAAATCGGAATGGGGAGTAAAAACTGTAGAAAGGTGGTCGGAAAGGAGCTGACACAGGTAAAAAAGCAGATTTTGAAAGTTTGCCTTATTTTCGCAGGTGCATGTCATGTAAACAAAGGTACATACTCAAATACATCTAATTTATGAATTATAATAAATATTTTTAACTGTTATCTTTTATGCAAAACATTTTAGTTTATATTGAATTTTATAAGAGTGAGGATCAGCGAAATTAAATATGTCCAAACTATATTTTCTTCAAATTTATTTGTACGATTTTAAACTCTGGGGAAGTGCTGCCCAAACCGCGCGTAACATCAATACATTTTGGCGGGAGGGAAGCATTAGCGAATGCATTGTGCAGCGACGGTTTCAGAGATTTTAACTTGGATTTCGATCTCGAAGGTCGCGGTAGGCCTTCCATCGTGGACGACCAACTCAAAAAGTTGATTGAAAAAAATTCATATGTAAGACAACACGGGAAATTGCGGAAGAGCTTAATGTTCACCAGTCAACCTTTGTTTGCCATCTGGAGGAAACTGATAAAGAAAAGAAGCTAGACAAGTGTACTGCACGAACTAATCGATGCTCAAAGAAATTGATTATGTTCAGGAAGATGGAAATTCGGAGAAAACTTATGATGGTTTGGAGGAGAAAGCAATAGTTGCGCGGCGTGTTGGATTTTGCTTGTGAGGAAACTCACAGCTTGTTCTAGTTGGTTACTATGTTTTAGGGAATGGTTAGGTTTAAGGTATTGTTAAGGATATGTTGAAATAGTTTACTTAATTGTTGTTTAAAGATGGTCTGGAAGGTTTATGAACGGGAGTTGTATCGAGAGTGAGGAGCACAGGAGGGTGTTCTAAGTATAGATCGTTGAAAGATTGGCTAGAGGGAAAGAAGAACATGCACTAGGTGTCACTGAAAAATCTAGCAAATCGGGACTGCGGTTTTAATCAATGGTCCAATAAGTTGGTTCATCAGGAAATTAGAAAGTGGAATTGAGAAGGGCGAGAACGTTGTTTAGGAGTCGGCCACGGGAATTTGTGGTTCTGCTGCCCCATGCAGAAAAATTGGCGTTAAAGTCGCCCCCGGCGATAAATCGGGAACCTAGATGTCGGAAAATCGAATCAAAGTCGAGATAGTATATAGGGACAGAGTGAGTACAGTACACTGCTGACAAAATGATCGGAACTAGGAGAGGGAAATAGAGATTGAGGTTTGTTGAAAGGTGCTTCAGAGAGATAATCTTTTCTAAGTCGTGAATCCGTTTATGTGAAAGTATTGTGTTTCTGTTAGTAGTAATACGACAATATTTCTATCATTTATTAGTGTTTCCAGTCCAAGTGTGGTTTATTAAGAAAAACTGTGAGGTCCTTGGAGGGATCATCCGTTAAGTTTAGAAAGTAATTCGGATACAAGGGTTGTAAGAAAGAATATTAGTTGGGTAATTAAAGGTTTAAAGTCGTTTAAGAAGGAAGTGAGAAGGGTCATGATATTGTTAGTGGAGTTGAGTCTGGAGTGGGGGTAAGAATGGTTGGTCTGACACCTGCCACTTTGGCGTAGCTGAGCAGTTGTCCAGTGTGGATCGTTGCTAATTGGTGATCGACCTATGGAGGGCTGTAGATGAGGTCTGATGGTATCGGCCGTTGGTTCTTATTTTGGTTCGCAATACGTTGTCATTTTCCTGTATGCTGCTTTCGGTGTCCTGGTTGGTGGAGAAGTAACGGCTGAGGGATCTGTGTTGGTCTGCCTACGTAGTTGTGGCGGGTAAGGGCGGTCGGACTTTTACGCAGTCGGAATAAGGGAGAGATCCAGCATACTTGTCGCATTTAGGCAGGTGGTAGACATATGCCCGGGTATGGCCACATTTTTGGCATTTCGTACACTGAGGATGATTTTTTTTGTCTGTGCTCCTCTATAGTTATTTTCCTATATTAAAGTTTTAAAGTAAATAACCATTAATAAAGCTCACCATTAAAGGCATAGACGTCGAAACCCTTACCAGAGGACTCAGACACTACGACCCGCATGATTTATTGGAGTGAAATAAAAATTTAAGGACGCAAAATTAGCTGCCTGTGTAACTATGTAATTGCAATATTAATAAAATATGCCACCTTAGAGGATTGGCAACAAATACGACAAACAAATGAAAAATAAATTAAAGTTAAAGGAATGAGTGTTTGGACATCTTTACTACTTTAATTGCTAAAGTAAAAAATTAGTAATAAGGAATATTAACTGCGTGTTCTCGCAATATCTGGATTTGTATACACCCTCTTCGCTATCAGTGATCGTGCGAAATCAGAAAGGCTTTTCGTGCAAACTGAACTTTATAGAGTTTACCGACAAAACACAGCCATGTGCACGCCTTCTGACCACCTGCCGGCCTGCTTATCTAACAAATTTTGTTGATCTTTCCGAGTCATATCGCACAAAATTGTAAAGTATACTGTTAGCATTGTGATCAGTAAATAAAGCCCTTGTGGCTCGTAAAATTTAAACTGTTCTACAATTCTTTTCGACTTAACTATTAATATAACTTCATTTCTAGGACCCCCATGCATACTAGCAGCATCACATTTTTATATTTAAAATATACAATTTCTTCTTGGCCAAAGAGGAAAGTTTGATGGAAACTTTTCACTCAATAGCAAAATATTGAGAAGCTGAGATAATTTTTATAATAATTTTTTTATAATAAAAACTTTTTTATAAATAAAAACGTTTGAAGCAAGCAGTGGGCTTGATCATTAGGTTAGGATGGGTTGAAAGATTGTAGTGAAACTAGAAGGAGAGCAAACGGATCAACTCTTTGACGAAGGGAATGTTAAGGTCGGTGAAATGAAAATATTAAACAACCTGTAAAATGCAATTTTCAAAAAAAAAAAAAAAAAATTGGCGAAACCAGGGTCTATTCACAAGAAGTGGTGCGTAAGTGTCCGATATTTTGGAGTGTAGAATCACGAAAAAATTTTGGTACAAACCCGTGACACACCAACCAGTCGTCCTCTTGTTAGTCGCGCCAAGTCATTTCAAAATCTCTCAGCTGGTGAAAAAGAAAATTTTCACGTCTAGAAAGTTCGGTCGAAAAACTGACTATAGGTGCCTTTCTAAACCGAATTCGCTACGGGAAAGCAGCGTGAACAATGTTTTTTCCCTTCCGCGTGACGCCTTGGTTAGGATAATTTCCTCTCGACCTTTCGACTTTGAAAGATACTACAATATTCCCTGGGCTGAGGAGGAGCCGCTTGTGAATAGACTCCTCTTAACCTTTGCCCGAAGGCAAGTGTGGTGTGATGCAACCGGCCCCATAAATGGAAAGCCGTCCGGCCCCGGGTCTTAAAGCATCACTTTATTCTTCATACACCAAACAGCAGACTCTGGCGTTTCCAAGGGAGAAAAAAATTCAACGAGTCAAATTTCGTAAACCGTTCTTAAAACGGGATATTGCATATATAAAATGATCGATGGAAAGCATCAGGCTGGGAAGTACAAAAGTATGTAAAATATGTTCCGTGAAACAGTAAGCCAACTGCTGTTAGAAATTTCCATGATGTTACATCGAATTCATCACTAACCACCGTCCCGCAAAAGTAGTTTAATACCGGACGATTTGAACAAACAAATACGATATTTTCACTTTGCATTCCTTTGATCGCCCTTGTGTGAAAGGATCAAGAGATGATTTCGTACTTTCATGTTCGCTCATGAAGAATGTTTCGTTTATATCTACAAAGGGAAGGTAAAATGGTAACGTTTCAGTATTAGAGCAAATTAAAAATAACCTCTCAATTATCATTAACAGGATAGATATTTTCTTATCGTCCTACAACGAAAGATTACAAGATAAAGGTTTAATTGTGAATAAAAATATAAAACTGCATATTCAGATTAAGGGATCTAAAAGTGATTAGAGGGTTCTCTAAGATACTAATTACTGTTTCAACGGGTAAACAAATTCACGCTACTAATCTGGCTACTTTTGGATGCATTTTCACCAATTTAATTAAAGACTAATTGATGAACTGACCAATTGATTATGCTGCTTTTGAGTAAATTTAATATAATATATATAGCTACATTATAATAATATTTAATATATATACATATTTTTTAATTTTTTTTTTAACAAATCGGAAAATCGACGGCACAAAATGAAAATCGAAGAACAAATAAACATAAAATTAAACGTGAACCGAGATAAAATAACAATAGACGACCCCTGTTCCGCGAAACCGAACTGTTGGACGTTAAGCCCTCATGCGTGGCGGGTATTACTTGACTATATAGTACGGATATAGTGATATGCGTCATTTATTGTAATGAATTTAACGTAGATGGAGGGAATTATCTACAAATTTCCCGACAAATATCGAGTAGAGATTCGGGAGGCTGTGAATGAATTGTGGTAGACGTTTTTCACGTTTTTTACATCCTACATGTTATAACGTTGTGGGAGAGTGTATTTATAACGTTGTGGGATTAATATGGTTATAAAATGAAATAAAATTTTAAGTCTGTACCCGTTAAAAATAAAAGGTTCTTATATTAATAACAAATTAATGAATCGAATATATCTTATAAATGGTTACAACTAATTTAGTAAGGAAAAGGGAATATTTTCTTATGATGGAAAGTAATAAAGTAAAAAGTTACTTTTTTGATTTCCTTTTCACTGGACAATTTGTATAGTATAGTGTAACGAACCTTGATGAACGAACACCACTCCACTATAATTCTTCACTAGCAGTTTTTTTGTCTTGATAACGTCACACACTTTTATTTTTACTTTATCATCTTTCTAATGTTGCAAGCGACCGAGTAACTCCAAATCTAGCGTGGCTCTCCCTTAGGCCTGCCGCCGTCCTTTCGTCTGCCTCCTCAATCGTTGGAACTCTGCCTTATTGATTGTTTATGTCGCTTTGGCGACCTTTATGAAATGGCTTGTCATAATGTATGTGAAAAATTTAAACAATGTTTATAATTCCCAGGCCCTGAAGATGATCTCAATAAAGATCGAAATGGTGGCACGATAAAGAAAACATTTTTCTCAAACCTACGTCACACCAGACCCCATCTCTCGATCTCAAATAGCTATTTATTAGTATGAACGAACGGGCTTATTCCTGATTACCCCACGAAATATCAAGTATTCTGGGGTAGTGTAAATGTAGTCGTTACGAACAGAACGTAATTTATTTGAGCGAGTGATGGGGACATATCCCCAGTTATCCTGAGGAATATTGAGTACACTGAAATAGTGTGAATACTAACCATCTACCATGTTTTATCTTGTCTTTGTTTTTATGAGCATTTGTGCTATTTTAGCTATAAATGACGAGACTCTGCGGAACAGAGAGTCTAGTAACGGGATAAAAAAAAGAAAAATAAACTAACAACATTAACAAAAAGACTGTCAAGAAAGAAAAAAGATGAAAGAGAGGACTGGCGAAACCAGTGTAGTGTATTCTGTCCCTAAAAAAAGTATGGATGACTAACATCTTTCATCACTTTAACCTGATTGCCATTAGGAAAGATATTCAGTAGCGTTGAACAAATAAACGATCCAACAAATGAAACAAAACTATTAGCCCTAACATTCTTTATGCCTACAAATTTATGGCATCTTGTAAAATTTCTATGCAAAAATAAACAAATTTAAATGCGCAACGTGTATTTTATTGATAGGGTGATCATTCATTGGAAAAAGTGATTATCTTTCTTTTAATTGTGTTTCACTGGTGGGATCCAACGAAGGACGAGTTGTACGATTTCCGAGCAAACATCAGTTATGGCATTCAAGAATAACCGGAAGTTTATTTTGGTCAAAATTCATCCACTTGGCCAATCGAACTACAGTTCATCAATGGTGTCACGATCTAGAGCGCAGTCTGACTTCAAATACACGAAACGAAACATTTCTCATAATTGTTTGTTTATCTTATAGATTATTTTTCTGTCAAATTTGCAGTACCATGACGTTTTCTTTGGCTAAGTAAAATATACTGCCAGAGGTCAACGGCAAAAAGCTATTTTCTTCAAATCTAATATTAAAAGTGTGTGGTGATTAGTGACCGTTAATCGATAATTATTCAGAAATCGTGAGATGCGGTCTGGTGTGATGTAGGTTTCAGAAAAACATTTTCTTTATCATGCCAACGTTTCGATCTTTATTGAGATCATCTTCAGGGCCTTGTGTTGAAATTTGTACATAGAATCCCATGTTCTTCGTTCTTCTCGTGTAGAAATATGTGGTGATTAGTTACCGTTAATCGTCACTAATCACCACACATTTCTACACGAGAAGAACGACGAACATGGGATTCTATGACCAAATTTCAACTACATATGGACACGCAGCTCTGTACTCTGAAGGACATCGCCAACAATGAGAAGAAACTCGCATCGGCTATCAACCAGAGAACTTTTTGGCTGAAATGCAGACAACACAAGGCCCTGAAGATGATCTTAATAAAGATCGAAACGTTGGCATGATAAAGAAAATGTTTTTCTGAAACCTACATCACACCAGACCGCATCTCACGATTTCTGAATAATTATCTAATATTAAAAATCAGTCATATGTTTTCATTATAGTATATTGTTTATTTGTGAACAAATAATATTCATAAATTATATAATCATAAGAAAAGATAAAACCTAAAAAAAAATCACCTTTATATGCACACGTGACATTTGGACTGTGGTCCCACAATATCGTTAAGTATGAACAAATATAGTGCATTATTAATTTGGTGGTATAATAAGAGTCATAAAAACATAACCAACTTTTGTTTTAGAAATTGCACACTTATGGGTAAAACTTATATACAAGAAAAACGACACCCAAACACAATAATACAACTAATAAACTAAATATAAATTACTGGTCTTGTTATTTTTTTTCATGGAAGAGTCGGCCAGGGAAGAACTCTTTTGGATTGTTTACAAACAATTTACAAAATTAACAATATTTTCCAAAGTTTCTGCTCTCTTGGAATCATCATAAGGGGATACAAATACGAAATACAGACAGAACAATTTAAAAAAATGTAATTCGCAATTTTTAAATTACATGGTAACTCCCAGATAAGTTGGAAAATATAATGTTTGTCCAACACTAAACAGTTTTCTTTTTCCCTCGACGACCCCTTGATAAAAAGTAACAATGATGATAAATACAAATAATATTCTTTGGGCAAAACTAAAATATTAAAAATAGGTTTTGCCATCTCTGGGCTACTGTGCTACGTATCGTAACTTTGGTTACATCTCCTCATACATCAATTATGGAAATGGACACCTGTCAGTCGGTTCTTCATAGAGAAGAGCGAGGGCGAAAACCGGTTCATAGAGCAAGTGAATTGAGGGAGCATTCCGATAGGAACAACAGGTTCATTGTCCCTTTCTTGCCAACTATTACATTCAAAGGCTACGTTGGTCTTAAATAACCGCCACCTCCGACTATATGGCCTATCCCAATATAATTTAAAATCTCTTCGTAAACTGGGATTAGACCCAGCTACCACCGAGACATCTCTATGACGGAGGTTGAATTAAGACATTCATTAGCGATCCCAAAACCTCTTCTCCCACCTCATCCAACATTCTTCAAACACTGAACTGTGTTTTTTAAAGTATTCACTAGAGAGGAAAGAAAACTTCCCACTCATAATAATAATTCATGAATTGTTGCAGATTTTTAACAGCTTCCTCAGCGTTTCTATATTTATTTTTAATGGTCAATTACAGATAAATGACACAATAGCCAATTGTTCACATTTTTAAAACATTCATCTAAAAAATATCCAAGATAATGCGGTTTTGTCTGCATTGTACTGAGCAGTCCAATTAATTAAGGCATTGATGCTAATTAAAATGATGAAAAAGTTTTGCCCATAGGTTTATCATGGCTTTTCGTATAATTAATCATCTTGATTAATGGCATTCCTTTCAGTTTACATCTTTGAAAAAATCGTCCTAACTCGATAAACTAATTTTTTGCGCATATGAAAAGGGTTGAATTTTATTTTCGGTCATAATACTTTCTCCTACATTAATTCTGTTTGGGTAAAGATTTGTAGATACGTTGCCAAAATTTATGTCCAGCAACATTTTTAGGTTGATTTATATACTTTTACGTAGATTTATTTTTATTTTTGGCAGCCGTAAACGCAATACAAAGCGGCTTTCTAAGTTAATTAAACGCAAGTTCGGTAAACTTTCGGAAACCCTGGTTGTGGATTCGGAAGACAGAATTGTCAACATATGTTCTACAGCATACATCGTCCATGAAATTACTTGTGCAATGTTTTTAACTTTTTTTACTGAATCCCCGTACTCAT
This sequence comes from Cimex lectularius, assembly GCF_000648675.2. NCBI lineage: Eukaryota > Metazoa > Arthropoda > Insecta > Hemiptera > Cimicidae > Cimex > Cimex lectularius. Next base: position 401,627 of record NW_019392753.1, on the reverse strand, counting down.
TGTAGCATCATTACACTGTCTGTATTGCCTGTTCTCGTCGATCTTCAGTCGCTAGTATTTGTACTATTTTGTCAATGTTGCCTAACAACAACTTACATAAATTTGTATAATTGTCCGAGGGTAGAAGTATACTTTAACAAAAACACTGTTAACAATATGAAAAAACTAATGGCTTTAGGCAGATGGGGCTTATCAGGAATTATCCACCTGTACATACGAAACTACTTCTCATTTCAAAATTATTAATTATTATTAAATGAATTTATATACATATCAAACACATTGTCATACATTGTTTATTGATTCATATAAAAAGTGCTTAGATTTCCATAAAAGTAAAGTTTATAATAGAAAATATAATGGTGAGCAATATATTGACAATTTTGCTCATTTCTCACATTAAACTACAAACAAAAAGTCTTTAAATTCCATTGATTAAAAAAGGCACAATCGTTTAATTAATTCACAAAATTAAACTCAAACTTATCTCACCAAGATACAAGAGGAAGGAGGTACAGCCATACGAATTAATGTTACAACTCAACTAATTCAATTTTAACGGTAACTAAAAAATAATTACACAAGAAAGAACTAGAGTAAAGAAAAACCTTTTAATGGTGATTCTTCAGGTTTTTTTCAAAAACCGTAGAGTGCAAATAATCGGAGTCGAGGAATAAATTTGAAGACTGGCCTTCTCCATTGAAATACTGAAAGAACATGAGAGACAGCAGATATGTTGCTGTCAGTAATCTACAAGTATAGTTTTTCCTACTTGGTGAGGAAAGATCGCAAACAATTTCTTACACAAAAGAACCACTAGTCATGCTGTAGAACCTAACTGCCTAAAGCTGACTAGGTAATCAACAAGGTAACAAATATAGAGGGCCAAAAAAGATCTATTTGAGGTGCAAGAGCACTTTATTATCCCTATCCCATGATACAAAAGTTATAACATAAATGAATACGTGTCAGTAAGTCCGTTAGAGTGCTACATCTTAGATATTAAATTAAGACAAGTTGAAAACGAAATATCTACAGGTGTAGAGCAATTTTAGCAGAAAGATTCTCTTGTCTTTGAGGTTCTTCTAAATTTCCTCGGCCAGGTTTGACAGTGAATTGATTATAACTGGCTGTTCAATTATTTAAGTGCTGTCTAGATCTTTGACTGTTGACAACATTGTTCTATCATATAGTAAAGACAGCCAGTGGTTTGGGCGTCCAACTCTTATTTGCCACGCTTGCGGTTTTCAGTTCGAATATGCACAGTCCATGTAATTTTAATTCAGATTAATATGAAAACGGTAAAGTGGTTTGACCCCTTGTGACACCCAACCGAAAGTTAGACGTTTATCCTGTTGGAATTACCATCACCCAGATAAATTACACAAGGAATGAGTAAGTTTGCCCGAAGTATTTGAGTTTCTCTCTGTTCCAATATTCATTCCAATACACATCAAGAACGGGGTTTTTAATTTTTGCACCGTTATTTAGTAATGATTACTTATTTTTCAAAAAAAAATAAAAATAAAATAAAAAGTAACATAGGCCCCATTTAATAGGAATATTTGTGTGAAAGCTGGAGAATAACTTCCGGTGATTTTGCGGGCCCTTGGCACAAAAATCGGACGTTTAACTGCAATCGTCTGCTACCCAGGAATGAGTAAGTTTGCCCGAAGTATTTGAGTTTCTCTCTGTTCCAATATTCATTCCAATACACATCAAGAATGGGGTTTTTAATTTTTGCACCGTTATTTAGTAATGGTTACTTATTTTTCAAAAAAAATAAAATAAAAAGTAACATAGGCCCCATTTAATAGGAATATTTGTGTGAAAGCTGGAGAATAACTTCTGGTGATTTTGCGGGCCCTTAGCACAAAAATCGGACGTTTAACTGCAATCGTCTGCTACCCATTTTTCTCTCTTGGGGTCAACTGGAACACATTTACCCGACCCAACGCAATGCGACGCCACCATGAACAATTTTCCATATTGTATTACCTCGTGCACAAGAAAAAAAATTCGTTAGTTTTAATAAAAAATTTATTTAATTACGATTTTTGACAGAAAATTTATCAAAACACCGGAATATCATTTAGTGATAGAGTGACTTTAACGAACAGCAACTAATACACCATATGGTTTTGCCCATAATAACCCATTGAGAGCAAAACTAGGTAAAAAATGTTAGTTAAATTTTACTCATTCACTACATGATTTTCCGGTATTTTGGTGAATTTTCTTTCAAACCACCATAAATATTTATAAATGTCATCCGAAAATACAATATGTTGAAATACTGAATTTATCAGCACTTTAATAATTTTCCAATACAAAAATCAACGTATGATGTTCACTAGATAAACCTCTAGTGAGGTTCACTTTATGTACCCAAGTTTTTCTGTTCGTCGTTAAAAGCAAACAGATCGCTACTGCTGCCATTACTTCAATGTCTTCCTTTTTCTGAGCGACACATTTTGCAAATATACTGTGAAATGTACTATATTGTCTGTCGCGTGGCGTATGCTTGCGTCGAACAGATGGTCGCTCAGGTGGCGTTGTCTCTGGTCGTGTTGCGTTGCGTCGAGTATGTGTGTTGTCTGCTTTATTCATTCTAGTTTCATATGCCTTCTTTCGTCCGTATGTTACAGCGCTAATTTCTTTCTAAAAATGCTTTTGTTGCCGCTTAAAATTGATATTCGTAGGCTTAAGCGTGGCGATATAATTACAAGATAACTACGTTTTCATAATCTTCTGACAAGCTTTATTATTATAATTATTAGTTTATCCTTGTTTCAAGTGGGCAGAATAGTCTAAAGTACTTTAATGTAATATATGAAGAATGTTGATTACAAGAATACTGACAAGACAGACATAACCTATTTCGTGTTATGACAACTTCAACAACATATTTAACATCAATAATAAAATTGATTGATGAGTATTTATTAGGATTTGACCATTATTATTATTCAACAAGGCCAGTTTGGCATTGAAAAACACGTATTTCAGCGTTGATTTTTGGCGGGCCTTTTAAATGAAACGCGTATGTTTCAACAAATATTTATGATATGACAACCATTTCATTGAGCATTTTATCTTTTCTATTTATATAGAACTTGTCTGATAATGTTTCATGAGAAGCGACTGCTGCTGGGTTGATTGGAATTTTTAAGAAATGATATAAAATATGTTACACCTTATATTAGTTAGCCAAAAGACTGTTTAAACAAGGCCAGGAAACTTGAACTCAAATCACTCAATGTATTACAACCAAGATTCGAATTAAACTTATATGGATACCGGACCCTAAGACCATCTTGATAATGAGAAAGCAGATGACCTTTCCAAAAAGGTTCTGAAATCCGGTTTATTGGTCCCCGACCTGCAATATCCCTTGCTTGAGGGGGGAAATAATTGAAGCCTGCGATAAAGGCCAATTCCTCAGATATTGGAATTTACTACCTACTAGAGGATGGTCGAAATATGATCGCCTCTGAAGAAACGCGTTGTTTATGGCCTATTCTCGTTGTAAATAGGATAGAATTTATTTCGGGAAAATAGACACCAACGATAACGACAATATTTACAATTGTGCCGTTTCTCCCAGCCGGTCATCGGCCTTAGTGTAATAATTTTTTAATAATCAATGTATTACAACTATCCTATATATCAAATTAGCACGTTACATACAGTGGAAAAACTACCTATAGATAAGTTACCTAGTACCTTACAAAATGAGAGAAAAACTCGACTTTGACAGACCCTTCGAAGTCGAATCATAGAGTTGCTTGGAATAAAGGTACCGCCAAGTATCAGAAAGGGGTCCAAATAAGGGTACACATATAGCTCAAAGATGTAACACGGAATTGGTGTAAGGGTAAAAAGGCCGAACTCCTCTCTAGCCCCTTGGACTTATCCCAACAATTTTCCAAGCTGGGGTTCGTGCAATATAACTTTTTGCAAAGGCGTTAATTTCGGAAAATACGAAAGATGCATAAATTTACATACTGTAAGACAATCAGGCAGCCATAAAAGCACTAGATGCATATGCTTTCAACTCAAGATTTGTCTGGGAGGGCCTAAATTACCTAATGACTATGGGAAAACAAAGCAAAATTCCGTCAAAGTGGGTTCCCGGACATGAATTGAAGAAGGAAAACAACAAGCTCTACAACTAGTCAAAAAAGAGGTAGCCCTCTCGCCCATGGGACCAGAACTACAACTAGGCGTACCGGAGTGGTGGTTGAGTTGGAACTGGAAAAATGGCTTGAGACATAAAAACAAACACTGGACAAAAGCACCAGGTATGAGGAAAGCGAAGAGATTTATAAATCTCACAAAAAGGAGGGAGGAAGGAACTCCCCTCACTCTCAGCAGGCACGATTGGAGCAAAATTGTAGGCCTCTATACCGGCCACTGTTTTCTTACCTATCATCTAAAGAAGATGGCCAGATTAGACACATGCCGATCTGTCAGCAGGAACCAGAAACATCGGCACTTGTGCTCTGTGAATGTGAAGCATTAGCCCGGTTACGGTACATCCATTTCGGTAGGACATTTCGTACACCAAAAGAGATGCGCGAAGAAACGGCGAGGAAAGTGGTTAGATTTACAGAAATAAGCGCACTTCGGAATTTAAGGATATTACATGTTATAATTCCCAACAAATATATAGAATTCGCAGTGGAGGAACGGTTTTTTAAATCCTTATTCAGACCCCCCCTCAACCTAAAAAAACAAAAGGGAACATTTAGATTGTTGAGGAGTCTTTTGTTTAATGTGCAGGATTTTTTAAGGATTTTGTATGAGAATTTTGTCCACAAGGGTTTTTGACGTTTTGCTGATCTCACACTTTTAGTTCGTACGTTCATGTTGTTCTACCATGGAGTTATAAAGTGGCCTTTCGTTGGAGAGATATCTAGCCAGTATTATCTTGTCGATTCTCATCCTTGGGTATCGCACCTTGTCCTCCTTTTGAAGAAGAACGTTAAATTAATATAATAGTGGACTAAGTTTCCTAGGAAGGGTAACGGTTAATGGGTGGAGTTTCCGCAGTTAATTTCAACCTTTTTCCTTTGTGGTATGAAATAATGCTAAAGTTTTCGGAAAAAACGTGTATGTTGTAAAAACTCTCATTAAGGTGACGTATTAGTAGTTCTGTAGTACTGAACATTTCTCTACGTAACTACACTTAGGTACAACGGAACAGTAGGAGAAATACAACCATTAAAACAGGGTCTAAGAATCAAAATCCTTGATTTATTGGGAGAATAAACAACAAACATTTGTGTGTGCGACAAAACGGGGTATACAATAGCTCATGAAGGGTATGCCAAATCCCTCCAAATTTTACATCTACGTCAAGATCATCATTAAAAACATGACAGCTGATGACAGTAGAGATAGGGAAAAGTAGAAACGAGGCGGCCTTCATAGCCAACGGCTTCTTGTGTAGGATCTTGCAAGCGGCTTTTTTCTCACAGTTACAATAATCTACACCTACATAGACAACACAAAACGCATAGAATATGTTCTGCGGTCTTCTCTTCTTCCTGGCTGCATATGCACAGTATTTCTTCTGTTAGTACTCCTATTCGGCACATATGCCCTCTTAAGCAGCCTTGTCAGGAGTTCAACCATAATCTTGGTTCCGTTGCAGTTACCTTCCAGTGATTCATTTGTGAGATTTGGGGATAGCCCTTCTATGAATGTCCTCGCGTGCCTCACGTTTGGGGTGTTGCTAACACAATTTGGTTTACCACTAGCATGTGTTAAAGTATAAGGAATCTAGAATTTGATTTATACAATATAATTCTTAATCCGTCCTATGACAGTAGTGCGTTCCATTTTTAAAGGAAATAAATCTTTTTGAGAGTCAAATGCGATAAAAAGTCAAAGTGGTACGATCAACCAAATTAACATTTTACGCTACCATATTATACTATTAACGTACGTTCGTAAACATTATTCTCCAATTATTGCATAAATGTTTAATTCAACAAAATTAGACAGTACCGCTTTTGTTTATAGCTTTATAACTTCCCATTGGGATGAATTAAAAATTACGCCTCGTCACTGCGAAGTTTGAAATTACTTTTAACTAAGTAAGTAATTCCCCGGAAGTAATTATACCTTTCACCCTGTGCCAGAGTGGGCGCAAGAACCAGAAAAAAGTATCTCAGGATGATAAAACGTTATTAATCCCTCCCCTTTTAATATTTGCCCTTTAGTTACTAAAAAAGGGGAAACGTTCTTTTTCCGCAGAACCGTACTTGAAGTAAAGGAAAGTGGTTCGATTCAGGCCGGAAGCATAAAGAATGCAGTGCAAAAATATTGCAACAATGGAATTACATAACAGCTCATATTGAAAATATCATTTATATTTTAGTCACTTTCGTTCCTTTCCTGTAATACACGTCAAAAATGATTTTCACATTAATCTAGCTTCCTTGTTGAAGAGAATCCTTTAAAATATGGGAAAACGTATTACAAGAGAACTTCGCTTTGCAAAGAATTTGTATATTATAAGCTACAAAAATACAACTAATAAATAAATGGGACCAGAAGATCTGCAATTAGTTGAACATTGTAATTACAGTATTGAAGGCATTAAGACCTCATTTATTAAACACACCCCCATTAATTAATGTGCATTTAGAGGTACAGCTGCAGCCTTGTTCTATGTTTTTATCCAACTTGATAATGGTATATATATATATATATGTATTATGTAAAAATGTTGCTTTTTTCAAATAAGCAACGCGGTGACTGAAAGATAACAAGATAAGATAAGCCACACCCTCTTTTATCCGTCAAATTATAGCCGTTAATTTCACATGTTTCCCGTAAAATAACACTTGTTAATTTGAAATTTATCCTTTTTTAGGTTTAAACTAACAATTTTACCTTCCAATTGATAGTTTTAATTTTGTTTTTAATCGACGGTTGATAATTTTAAATTAACCCATTTTCGTTTCTATTTACCCTTTTTTTCATTTCAAATTTACACTTTCTTTAAAACATCAAACAACCTAGGAAATGGAAGGAAGTAAAGAAAAATTCCAGATTTGAAAAATTAATTAATTAAAGAATTGGGTTCTTTAAGACAATATGACATTAATTGCAATTATCATTAAAAATTATGCCAAATAAAATAAAAAAACGAAGGTTCATTTCTTTTAATTTGTGATATGTTTATATGTTTCAGTTTGATTACGAATTTTTTAACCATTAATAAAAAATTAATTTTATTCATTTATTTTTTTATAATTATCAAGTTAATCTGAAATCCATTTTCATGTGGCCTTGTATTCATACTATAAGCCCAATTATTTTCAAAAAGAATTTCAAATATACTGAAATTTTACTGTACAAGGTTATATGTATATCGTACCAACTCCTAAGTTGTTTAATACGTTATGAAAAATTCACTAGTTTTCGTGGTCCGCTTGACCAATTACTACCATTCAATTAATTATGGTTTTTAGTTGAGATAAAAACGTCAGTGTCACGAGCGGGATTCGAACCCACGAACCCAAGTATACTTCACTAAAGCTCTCAGTGGCCATTTCATTTTTCGCCGAGAATCAAAAAGATTACACGACATTTGTAAAATGGCAAAAAGGAGGGAAAATTCAAAAGGTGGGGTTGAGATGGGAAGTTAATGCCCGCGTGGATCGAAGTCAAGATAGTTCAAGTGGTAGAGTAGCGGCGTATCAAGCCGAAGGTCGTGGGTTCGAATCCCGCTTGTGACACTGACTTTTTTTATCTCAACTAAAAACCTTAATTAACTTTATGAAAAAATTAAAAAAGTGTTAAAATTGAAAATAGTTAATTTGCAGTTAAAAGGAAGAATTTGAAATTAAGAATGTGTAATTTGAAACTAAAAAGGGTAATTTAAACTGAAAAGGTTATTTTAAAATTAAAAAATGTTAATTTGAATTTAAGAATTGTTAATTGGAAATTAACAAGTTGTAAGGTGAAATAAAAAAGAAATGGTAATTTGAAATTAAAACGTGGTAATGGAGTGCGAAAAAGGGTTAATTTCACTAAAAAACTACATCTCAAAATCAAGCATAGCCAGAAATAAATATTAATCCGTATCCTTCTTTTTATTGTTTGGATATTTAAGCAAATGTGTAATACTTGTACAAAAATGTTATCTTATTCAGTTTTAATTTGAACTTAAAAAATGTTAATTTGAAATTAATAGTATTTATTTGCAATTAAAAAATGGTAATGTGGTGCCAAAAAGAGGTAATTTCACGGAAAATATTTCTCAAAATTAAGAATAGCTAGAAATAAATTTTAGCCTCTAACCTTCTTTCTAATGCTTGAATATTTCATCAAATATGCAATAGTTCTACATACATAAATGTTAACACATTCAGTTTAAAAAGAAATTGTTCGCAAGTCTTTATTTATTCCTTCAATCATCTTTCCTAATTTGGGATACGAACACAAGTTAAAACAAGCGTGGACAAAGCTTTTGAAGATGAGTATTTTTATTAAAATATCTGCTTTATTTCGTCCCGTACTTGAAAATAATAGTAACATCACATCAACAGGGAAACATTACGGTCCGATTGGAACGAGCGTAGTTCATCATGCCGGGAATGAAGTGTCAGAACGCTTCAAACATTAAGTTCAAACTGTTCATAATTCCAAGAGTGTTGCGACACCCTGCATGGTATTCATCCAGTTTTGACGAGAGGAAATCTGCAATCTGATTTCAGTTGAGGTTCTGGTTTTTTTGAATGTCTACTAAAGTAATGCCTTAATTGAAACAGTACCGAGATGCTGGAGAGTCGCCGGCGGATTGCATCAGTCTGTGCAGAATAAAGGTTTCTTTATTTTCGCAAGGCTTTCTACTAAACTCAACCTCCTATTGACCAATGTCTCCGTTGGGATTAATCACAAACTTTTGACCGAGAAAAATTATTTTCAATCTTCTTTAGTGTCTGATTTTTTTTCTCTGGAGAAGATGAAAAGTTTATCTGACATTTCACTGAGTTATTAGAAAGAAAGTTTTCTTTTAAGATTATTTTGTGCTTTACTTTCATTCGTTTATAACTTTCCGAAGCACTCAGACCTTAATTGTAAGCATATGCCTACCTCTTATCAGCCAACTTTATACCCCATTTGATAGAGATATATATACTATATATATATATATACTATATACTATATACTATATATATATATACTATCTTAGTGATAATATATTCTATTCCCTATTCTCACTCTTTCTCTCTAGCTATCTCTCTCTATTTCATCCATTCACTCTCACGCTCTCCTTCTCCCTCCCCTCTCTCATTATTTTTTCTCTCTCTCTCACTCTCTCTCTCTTCTTTTTTCTTTCTCTTTTTCATTTTCTCACTTTCTTTTTATCGCTCTTTCTTTTTTTCTTTCTGTCGCTCAATCTTTGTATCTCTCTCTCTCTCTCTCTCTCTCTCTCTCTCTCTCTCTCTCTCTCTTTTCGTTCTCGCGCTATTTCTCTTGTTTCTTTCTCACTTTCTCTCTATTGCTCTCTTTTATTGGAGACATGTTGATGTCTTTCATTTCATTAAAAAGAGCCCACCAACTAGCTGTGATTCCTTTAGGACCGTCATTATAATAAACACCAGAAAAATATTTGACTAAATTGTATTTAAAATATATAATGGTTTTCGTTCGGACGTGTCGCCTTTAGCAAAACGCCAGAATCGTGGCATGTCCATTGTACTTCCTATCTCCAACCCCTTTCGTTCAAAGTTTACTATTACCAACCCTCTTTCCTCCAATTTCACCAGAAACCCTCTCTCCCGGCCTTTTTTATTACGTCCTTCTCTTCTTCGCCAGCTCTCGAGGCATCCTCATATCCCCGTGACTTGTCTCTCCCAAAGTGTATCACAACAGTCAGCAATTCATCACCGCGTAAGAACGCCGTGATATCGCCATAAATCAATCAATCATCGCCTCGAAAATATCGTCCGCTTTGTCTTGCGCCTTTTCTTCAATATTTCCATTTTCTTCCGATATCGCTCATACGTTTTGCCTTGTTATCACCTTCTTTAATCATTATACAACCATCATAATCCTCTGGAAAGACTTATTCAACATCTCCCAGTGGCATCGCCAAACGTATCATCAATCGTCAATTACTTTCAATCTAGATCAAACAAATCCAGTTAAAATAGGAAATTATATACTGCCTTATGAGACTAGTGCTGTTTGTCTAGGAATAAGGGTGGAATCTACCGTGTCATGTGATACTCAAGTAAATTACAATATTAAAACAATATATACTCTAATATAAAGATGCAACAAGTTGCTCTTTTATAGATCGCTTAAAATAAAAAATGGATATATCTTTCATTAATTATGCCTCATAGAATTTACAGCATTGTATTTATGAGTGACATGAATTATGAATTAACAAAAAAAAGTCAAAGGCTTATTAATATGTAAGCCAGGTAATATGTATGTAAGGTTCATACTAAATTTAATATATGATGATGGTATTTATTACAAATACGAACCATTAGGAATCCTTAAATTGTCAGATTACAAAATTTTGCACCTTAGTTCCCAAAGTATTTAAATATAAATCTCCGCAATATTTATATAAAAATTGTAAACATTTTTATAATGTACCTACAGTGTATTAATATGTGACATTCAAACAAATTAATTTCACAACCCAAATCAGAAACACATAGCAACTCTTTTTTACTGAAAAGTATTAGAATCATGAACAATATACTATTAGAAATAACATATCTTAAAAACGATACAAATATTCAAAAATAAATTAAAAGAAATACTAATCTCAAATTTGAATACGTTTTCTATTATTATATTTTCTAAATATTTACCTAAATTTACAGTTATGTCTGTACCAAATATTCCTTTGTAACGTGCACAATTCACTTGTTAACTGGTTATTATATATTTATATATTTTCATTTTTTTCTCTGTTAATTTTTGATGTATCTATATAAAAATTTTAATTATTTAATACTATGTTTTTTTACATTTTACTTATTGTAAAATAAAATGGTACAATGTTTTTAATGCAATTAAGCTACATCTGATCAATATTATATAACATGCTACATTTAAAATTTTAGTAAAATTGCATAAATTTATGTTCCGTAATAACTGTTTATGAGTCACTCTCTCCTCTCTCTCTCACTCTCTCCCAACCTTTCTCACTCGTTCTCTCTCTCAGATGACATATATTTCATCCACCCATCACTCACTGATCCATTTTGCGTTATTTATATGTATTAAAATAATTTGAAAAATTTACCCTTTACACAGTCCACACATTTCGTCTATATTATTGTGCGATTTCTTAATTTGTTGATCATCTACGATAAGTTCATCTAATGAAAATATACGATCGACGTGTTAATCGAGGTTATGTTAGGTATATTTATGTGATTAGATTATGGATGAAGTAGATTAAGTTTCGTAGGGTTTGGTTATGAATTTAGTTTAATTATATGTACGATTCAAAGATTTTACGTGAATCAAAAAACTGAAAATGAATAAAAAAATTGTTTTCATTCCTACCTCCTAGCCTACCAAGCTTTTGGTCAGACATATGCGTTCCGTGTCATGCCGTCATAAGTGGTAGGCCTATGTCTGGCAGTACATAACTTTCGCGTATTGTAACACCGAAAGCAAGATTTGTCGCCCCGCAGACCCTAAGAGCCCTAAATTATTTTCTTGTGATTTTTATTTATTTATTTTCATATAGACTAAACTACAATGATTGAAATATTGTTTTATAATATGATGGATGTGGACGAAATAAACCAAGGTTAAAACCAGTTAATTATTTTACTGAAAGAACAAATAGTTCTCGTACAGTCTCGACCGTGTCTGGTGGCATTTTATGCCTTGTTACTAATTAAACCCATAAATGACAAACAAGCAAGGGTAATTGCCACTACTAGTGCCCCGTCAGAGCAGCACGTGCTGTAAATTCCATGTATTTTAGTTTATTATTCGGCCCAATCATGCTGTATAAACAAGATGAAGTGAGCTGCAATAGCTTCTTTAATTTCTTATGTTTCATGAATCCCCTCTTCTGTGAAAAGATACTGTCAAAAACGTAATTTTTCTAGAAGTTATATGGTCAAAAGGAAGAAAACAAAAATTTTTATGAAAAAAGCCGACATGGAAGTTCTAATTTAATTCGTTGAACAGCGTCTTCTTTAATTTCTCAATATATTCGAATATCATCATAAACAAAACAGGAAGAAATTCTACAGGCGAGATAATTTTAGGCAAAGAAAAGATTGGAAAGCCGTGCTAGGAAGACGTGCCTATGCGAAGGAAGATTTTCAAATGAAACAAAGATTGGAGATTAAAGAGGCGAAGTTTTAGACGTTTTTAATGAATAAGTTAAGGTCGACGGAGGTGCGATAACTCGCCGTACGTTAATTAGTTAATTAAAGACGAATCCCAAGTGATACTTTTGTTTTTACGTAAACGTGTATTCCTTACGTTTTCAGGATTAAACTTCACAGAAAATTGGATAGGGCTGATTCAGTTTTACCCTTTCAACTGTTTTTCTTGTTTTTTTTCTGCCGACTCGACACAAGGGCGAAGTAAGTGTAACTTTTTAATAAAACACAGAAGACTCGGCAACACAGGCGCCTTTTTTACTCTTTTCCACACGGTTCGATTAAAATCTAATTAATTATATTTTCTGGATTCATTTTGTGCCACTGCTTTTTTCACACTTTCTTATATATTTATTTCTGACTGTATTGTTAGTATTATAAAACTGGCAAAGTTCGGGTGTTCATGTTTTTTGTCCTCGTTTAACTGTAAATTTCCTTTGATTTTTATTTATTTTTGTAGTTTTTCTATATTGGTACTTACTTTTATCTAATTTTATAAGGTACTCAGTAGTGAAGAATTATAGACAGTAATGGATTATGCTTTTTTAGAACAAACTGTGACAATTTTCAGCCAAAGAGTGACTGACAGACTACTTTAGATTGTACATTAAAATGTAAAATCATGCAAAATATACTAAATTAAACTTTTATTTTATTCAATTAATTAAGGTTTTAAGTCGAGATAAAAAAGTCAGTGTCACGAGCGGGATTCGAACCCACGACCTTCGGCTTGACTTAAAACCTTAATTAATTGAATGTTATTAATTGGTCAAGCGGACCACGAAAAATAGTGAATTTTATTTTATTATTAATTTATTTATTAATATAGGCGGGCAAGAATCCCATTACAAAGATCCAAAAATAATAGCAAATATATGTATAGTTAAAAATCCTAAGACAAATAATATTGGTATAAAAAAATATAAAAAAACACAAAACATAAATAACAAACATATTTAAAAAAAGCATATACCTATACAAAAAGAGAGATAAAAAATTATTTGAATTGTATAGTAGGAAAAAATATTTCGTTATTGCAAGTTTGTTTGTGTTGAACATATCAATGGTAGTATGCTTATTACACACAGTTAAAATTCTAGAAATGCCAGAGTGAAGTAAGTAATTATATTTTTGAGTTTGGGTTGAGAAAGGAAGAAGATTTCTGGAAATGGTGAATGATGGAGTGAATGCGGTGTCCAATCTTTCTTTAAAAAAGGTAGTTCCTACTCACAATAAGTTGTTTCCAACGATCCGGATTTCGAGCCCTTAGCTCATCGTCAGTTTGAAGGATTTCTACAACCACGTCTTTCGACATGAATTGCAAAACTGAACCCGCCGATACCCCGCCAACGCGACGTTCCAATGAGAAACTGTTTTGTTTAATGGCGCTCAATTTGAACGTGCGAAAAGCGGGAATTGTAACACAAGTAAATATTATAATGGTAAATACTGTAAGAAATTAATTATAAATTAGTGATTAAAGATAAAAGATATAAAAATTAGAATAATACCTTAATATTACTAAATTTTTATAAAATAATAACAATTAAAATAATTAATTTAATTATTTTGACGTTTAATTTGTGTACATATTTAAAATGGGAGGTAGATCTAAATCTATTATATTATTAATGGATTTACCTTCATGTTCATTTTTACATTTTTTAATTGCAAATTTCTCAAACCAATCTAGTTCTCTCCCTTTGTTGAAAGTATGTAAGACTCTTGTATTTAAATTTTAATTTAAATTATGTTTTGTTTCTTTTAGATGGTCCTTAAATTCCGAAAATATGTTCGATTTAGACAAGTGTTCTTTTACTCTCGTTTTTATTTCCCTACCGCTTTGTCCTATATATTTAATATCACAACCATTACAATTAAGTTAGTAAACCCCGCTTTTGCTTTTTAATTATTATTTATTTATATTATTTATTTTGCTATTACAATGCTAAAATTTATTTTGCTATTTAAAAGGCTCTATAGAGGAGAAATGAATCAGTTTGCTCCCTTCTAAGGCCCAGTATGCACTGGGATTCTTTGAGTCGACTCTTTGAATCTCCGGAGAGTCTCGGCTATGTCTAGCCTGACACTGGGCCTTAGAACTGCCCCGACTCATTGTTGTGATGAATCTGGTGTGTTGCGGGCTAGCATTTTCGGACTCTTTTGAATCCCATCCCATATGGGATTCTTTGACTCAAGGTTGCGCAACATTTGCCAGTGCGGACGTGATTCGGAACAAGCGCTCTTGTTTCACTTGTTTAGTTGACGTGCTAGTGAGTGTTTTCTTGAAGATTTTGATACTGTCTTGTATAAAGGTATGTTGTGGAGTACCGAGTTGACTTTACAGTCTATTGAAGACATACATTCCCATCGGTGTTTGTGGGATATATCATTCACGGAATACAGAAATCGGGAATTGAAAATACAAACAGTGAACGGTTTAACCCAAAAATTCAGTGTTTCCTTCGCCGAAATTGAGAAAAAATGCACACTTTAAAATGACAGTTTTTTAATCCACTTCCGATTGGATGCACTACGTACAATGCAAAAAAGAGCAAGGGAAATTCCTGAGAGCTAGTTCCCCGTCATTTTCGTAGGCAGTGATGAATGTGAACTGAATCTTGGTCTGGACACGGTTCTTTGTCGCGGAGCAGAGTCGGGGCTGCATCGCAACAATGAATCTATCCAGCCCCGACTCTGCCCCGCAACATGAATCGATAAAGGTAACAGGTTTAGAGTTAAGTACAATTGATGTAAAGAAATATTCCCGGAAGTGATATTTCATTTAAATGCAGCATATTTAATATTTAGTTTGACTCTTTCAAGTTTGGTACATCGATACTTTTGATAGGGTGATTAGATAACACTATGACTAGCATACTCTAAACAACAACGAATTATGGGCCAAAATAAATTTTTTATTGTAAATATGGTTCTAAAGTGCTGAGTATTGCGAACCACAAATCTAAACTGTTTATTACCGTCATTAGTAATATTAATGACATGCTGGGAAAATTCAAGTAAATGTTGCACCAAGATCTTTAAATGTGGTCACAGTTTGTAGTTTAATTTTTTAGCAAAATAGGATGAATTAACTTTTTTTATTACATCTAAAAAATGACATCGCAAAGCATTTATCAAAGTTAAGTTAAAATTTAAAAAAAGCGGTTTGAAGTATTTTTGTATCATTATAATGGTACAGCTTGACATCCTCAGCAACGAGCAAGAATTTTATATTTTGAGGGAAAAATTCAGCACCATCATTAATAAAGAGCAGAAATAATAAAGGGCCTAAATGAGAACCCTAGGGCACTCCAGATTTTGCGTCGTTAAATTTAGACAAAGAATTATTAATTTTTGCTTGAAGCTATCTTCGATGCAAACAACTATGAAACCAAAACAATATGTGCCCATGGAAGCCCAGGACATTTAATTTCGATAAAAGCTAATTAAAATTGACACAATCCGCCACACAGTCAGCCATTCTAATGTCCGTATAAATTACATCAACTTGTTTATTGTGGAAAAAAGCATTTAGTAACAAATTTTCAAACAGCAGGGGATTTGAGGTGGTTGTTTTGTTAGGTTGAAAACCATGTTGTTCAGGTATAACAAATTTGTTACACAGAGGAGCAATGGTATTACAGTCAAGAGATTCAAAAAGTTTAGCAATGGTAAACTCATGGCAAATGGGACGAGAATTAGTAACTTCAGATGAACAGCCAAAATGTATAAGTTGTTTAATGTAACTAAGTTTCTATTTTTTCTGGAAAAATACCGGCATCCAAAGATTTCTTAAAAATAAGCTAATAAAGTAAAGGGAAAGCCAACGTTTCGACGTTCTTAGGAAAGTACAGATGGAATTTTTCTGGACCGATACAATTAGTTGGCTTCAAAGATTTAACATTTGTAACGACATTAGGCAAGTATAATTGTATTAAGGAAAGATTTAGATCGTTCAAAGATAAACTATTCGGCGTAATAAATTGGTTGGGGTGAATAAACACTTGCAAAAAATCAGCTAATAGATCAACTGCAGAACCTTCAGAGGTACTAGTGTTTTTCAAATAGCGAACATGGTTAGGAATGACAGGATTAAATATTTCAAATTCTTTGTGTAAGACCACAATTTACTAGGATCATTAGAAATAGAATCTTCAATCCATTCACTAAGACATATACTGTTAGTATTTCTGAATTCATTATTTAAGTAATATTTTTTTAGTTAGTAAGTTGAATCCAGCCTCAGCATTGAACCATTGTGGAGAGAAATTATTAGCAGTAACAATCTGTGGCTCACATTTATCAATAACATCAAATAAGGCATAAAATATTTCCATACAGTCATTAACATTTATATCTTCCAACATCGGATTCCAATTGACTAGAAAATTACATTCATTAAATACTGAAAAATTAGTGGCTTTAATTTGACAATGAAGGTTCTAATATAATCTGAATATATTGGAACAGTGAAATTCAACTAAAAATTAGAAACTCATGTAATTCTAACATCCGCAAAGATTTTGAATCAATATTACTACAAATCCACTCTTAAATATGTTCATTATTATTAGACATCAACACATCATTGCTTAAGATTAAGAAAATGTTTAAGTTCAATAAGTTGGTTGACGACATAAAGACAACAGTTTTCTTTCCTAATTGATCCTTATTCATTCAACTCAATTAAAGGAATATTATAATCTCCAAATATTATAACATTAGAAATATTATTATCCATAATAATTTGTTCAATTTGGTTAAAATGCTTCTCATAAACAAAACTAGGAGAGTGCGAGGAATATAACAACAAACTTAAAGTATTTTGTAAGAACTCAAATTAAGATAAATAAATAAATGTTCAATAGATTTATCAATAATAGGACATCGACTACTTGATATGTTTGTACTAACAGCCAATAAAACACCACCACATTTTGATTTGTCACTATTGTCATGAGATCGATCATAACGATATATCACGTAATTATTAAAACCTAATTCTCTTGAATTAATTTATTTTGACAGCCAAGCTTCAGTTGAAGCAAAAACATCATAAACATCATTATTAGTGAAGCTTCTACAGCCGATCCAGTTTAGTTCTCCAGCCTCTGACGTTCTGGTTGTAAGATGAAATTAGGCACTCCGTCCATTTTTTGAAACTGTAATTTTAAAGATTTTCGGATGTCAATTAAAATATTTAATGGTAAATTTTTCTCCAGCATCATTCCAACTAGTATTTGGAGATCGTGTGATGCGCTCTTGTGTGATGTACGTTTGTAAAAACATTTTCTTTATTGTGCCATCGTTGCGATCTTTATTGATCCATCTTCAGGTACTGGGATTTATAAACATTGTTTGGATTATAGAAATACATGTAAGATTGAAAATGAATTTATACAATGATGTACGCAATATAGAAATTTTAGGTTTTTTCAAAGTATTGTACTCACTCAATGTGTGTGTTTTCTGTGTAGATATGTCAGGGTTGTGTGTCGTGTTACGAGTGTTAGTAAGATGTAAATGTTTTTTTTTTGTATATGTTTGATTTTGAAGGAGTGTGATAGGAAGTAGGGATGGAATTTCATTTTTCTATGAGGAGTCGGCTTCTTTGAGATGAAAGGGGCCGACAAAGGGGAAAGAAGGTTTTTCGTTTGAGCTTAGTTATCTTTTCAGGATTATTATAGACGGCATTATTAGGGAAAGGAAGGATAAATTGTTGGGGTTCTAGACCATGTAGAAATTGTTTGATGTGTCGAGTGTAATGATCGTTTTAGATGTTGAATTGTATATTTTGCGCGTTATTAATATCGAATTTGATTTATGATATTAGCGTAGCTGCGGCTGAGTTTAACATGTGTCTGTCCAGTAATTGATGCTGTGTTTATCTCTGTTAATGTAAAGCATTTCTAAAAAGTTACGTTTATGTTTGTTTTGTTCTGTGCTTAATATTTTTGGATTGTTGAAATCGAAATTGTGTTTGTGTTCAAAATGGTGGGTAGCCAGTGCTCTAGCATTTTGTTTCGGTTTTTTGCAATCATAAATATGTTGTTTTCCCTCTTATCCAGATATTTGGATGTGATTCGGATGTAAGTTGCCGGACGATTTTTATAACTGATTTTGTAAATGACATCAGACTTATCTGTTACATATGTGGGTTCTTTAATTTTGGAAAAAAGAGTATGAATAGTTTTGTAGTTTTTGAAGGCTATTTTAAAATTATCAGAAGAAAGAAATGTGTTTAATTTGTGGGATAGGCCGTGAACGAATGGAGTGGATATGTATGTTGGTTGTGGTATGTTTGTGATGGTATATGTGTTTCATAGAATTGATGTACTGTTATTAGTAATAGTGGATGGTGTTAGTGTTGAGTTGTAGTAGTTGATTACTCCGTTGATTATGTGTTTAGAGTAGTGATTGTTATGAAGGATATGTTTGAATATCTTGGTGTTCTGTGGTGAAAAGATTCATGACGCAGGGTAATAATTCTGTGAAGTAGCCCTTTGGCCGTGTTTATTATTGTATGAAGGGGATGATGTGATGTAAAGTTGAGGGAGCGATCTGTGTTTTTAGGTTTAAAGATCGAAACTTTGGCACAACAAAGAAAATGTTTTTCTATACCTACATCACACAAAACCGCATCTCACGATCTCCATATAATCATTATTAATGGTCACTAAGTACTACATAACGATTCTAACTTTCAATTCATTTCGCAGGGCAGAGAAAATATGTCTTTTCTTTACAGTCGGGACTTTTATCAAAATAAAATTTTTGACTTCTGCAATCTCCAATAAGGGTCTATTTTTGGTTGGAAAACTTTTGCCAAGTCTGAAGGATGTAAACAATATTAGCTTCCTTTAGGTCTTCTTCCGCCAAAATGGTGTTAATAATTATTTTAATATTATTTTTAATAATATTTTTATCATAGTCCGTGCGCTCATTTACAACAACAGAAGAGGACTGTAACTTTAAAAATAAACCAATTGTTTTTACGCCTTACTTTCTTCCGATACTTAATTCCGAAAAGAAACTGTCTATTTTAAAGATGTCGCGTTTTGTAGTTAGGTCCTCAAATGGTTTTTTCAAGTCATCCAATTGTTTTACAATTCCAGAGTGGTCAGATCTCCTTGCAAAGCACATAAACCACTGGTAAAATACTTTATAATTGTTATTGTTTTTTTCTTTTTAAGAATCTCACAAAGTTCTTCATCATTGTTGTGCACACGTTGTATGAGACGGGAACTTAGAGTTGTCAACAAATAATAAGTGTATCACTTCTCATCAAGTCCTTACTACACTCAGAACAAGTACGTAATACTAGCATGATTTATAAAAACCTACACGGAATATTTAACATCAAAATATAATTAATTATTTGATAGCACACAACAACCAAAATGTTTATACTTGGCAAGTTATAATCTCTCAATGGTTATAAAGTTTATAACCTCGACAACCAGCTTCCATGCATTTCTTCTAGCGTGTACCATTTCAGGCGAGTGAGTATTGATGGGCTAATAATGCTTATATCAATAGTAGAAAGTTTACCGAACCTAGCACAAAAATGTGTGGAGAAATATTTAAATTGCATTGATGGATGAATTGCTCGATAGTGTTGCTACCAACATCCGTGTCGTCCCCTCCCCATAAACGGTTGTGGCAATGTAAGTCAAGAATCATATTTGGTTTGGGAAGTTGTTGCCATATATTTTTTTTTCGTTGCTATCCAGATGAAATGCTAGACGGAGGTATAAAGAACATATCGTGCACTGGAACGGGTTATATATCTTACAGCTACAATTTGTAGGTTCGTGTTAATGTTAATGTTAGTGAAAGGAATTTCGATTGTTATTACCAAACACACTCCTCCACATGCAATTCGTCCACCTAAATAATCTTTTCGGATTATATAGTAATTTCTAATGTCGAAGTGGTGTTCTGTTTTTAAATTGGTTTCTTGTAAGCATAGAATTGATGTAATCTAGTTTTTAAGTAGACATAAGATTTCGTTTCTGCGATAAATCTCTCCGTTTATGTTCATTGAAGTATAAATGTATGTAGTTAATGGTTTTTATGTTAGTATAATTATTTATTTTGCTGATATTTTAGTTATTTTAATATGTTAGATGTTCGGCGAATTTTACTATGATTATGCACACGCTAGCACATTCATAATCATGCACACACACATTACTTCTCAAGCATCAGGATTTTGCCGGTTTGTCGGTAGTTAGTACCGTTTTGGCCCAGGTTTTGTCGGTTCTTGGATCTGGTTGATGTAGATTTTAGATTAAATTGGAAGCTATGTTATCCCCTTTTGTGGACTCACGTGCTCTGTCAACCGACTGTTCATTTGTGTCTATAGAAGGTTTGGTCACTGTTTGTGAGTTTCGAGTTTTTTGTGCTTTCCAGATTGAGGTTACTTGTGTCTTTAACTTGCGATGAATTGCCAGAATTTCGTATTAGAGCATTTTCTAAGCAACGTCGTTTCATCAGCTGTTTCGTTAATTTATATGCTATATTGGCATTGGATATTCATGCTGAGTAGAAGTATCCTAGGGTATCGGCGAAGAGCCACAGAGAGATTGTGAATGAGGAGAAATATTAGTTCCAGCTATTGTTTCAGAGTATGAGAGAATGCCGTGTGTTTTGGTGCTTGAGATCTAGTACAAGTTCTGTATTTCGTACGAAACCTTTTCAGACGTTCAAATTTTTACTATCTTTTTCACGTATATTATACAGGACATATCTTGTCAAATGCCGGATGCGGGCCACTGCAATTATGCAATTGAGGTTTTTCTTGCATCCTCCGGTTTCGGTTGAATTTTCATCGCATTTTCCACAGGTTTTAATATGGCAAAATTTGCATATGTTCCTATATAAAAAGCATGAGAAGAAATTAATCTGTGGGCCATAGCTTTTAATGGATTTATATGTTTTACATGAACTGAAATCGTTAAACGTTTTATTTTGAGTATTATCTTCAAGACGCATAATAACGACTTAATTTCCTACCCATTGTGTTTTTGTTTTCATTCGGTCGATCGTTCCCTTATCAGGTGGCTACGGTTGGGAGACGGGTCCATGTTGTTCAGCAGGTCTATGAACGGTCATTTTGATTAGCAAATACCTCACCTTATTTCCTTTACAGAAATAATTAAGACCAAAAAGACGATAGGTACTTCGTGGAAGAATAGTTCAAGGAAAACCTAGAATTTACTGGATTCACTTTGATATTAACTAGAACGACGTTTACTCTGCGGAGTGTAAACACTGACGACTGAATAAAAAATCTGTCTTTTAACGGAAGTACGCTTTCTCTGTAGTTACTGTTATTGTCGGAGCGAATATTCCTGTAAAAATTTCAGGTACCAGCAGGACAGATTTTGTACGGACCATTTTCTTGAATAATTCTTAACAGTAGCCATAAGCTGTCATCAAGCATTCATATCAATTCTTCTTGTTCTTATGTTAAAGCTTTACACGGCTATTTCCTTAATAAAATCCAAAATATTAAAATCCTTCAAATGAAAAATTAGGGACCGTGGCGGCATAGTGGTTAAGGGTTCCGACCCGTATTTGCCAAGCGTATGGTTCTGGTCAGTCCTTTGGAATTTCATTTGAGATTAATTTAGAAAAAGTATTGAAAAACGGTTCTGACGGGTAGCTGGACGTCAACCTCTCCTGGATATCAGTAATTACTTTACTTTTTGATGTATGACGAATTTATTAAAAAAATTGCCAAATGAGTAAATTGTGTAAGAACATAAAGCAATTTTTGCATTATTGGTGCTTGGTTCTGTTGAATAAATTCTAAAAGACCATATTTGTAGATAAAACTTGTGCTTGAGCACCATTTGCATCATGGCTATGTACCCGAACCCAAGCCCTAAAGTCTCATTTACACTGCCTGCGATTCGATGAGATATCGCGCGAGTAGAAGCTGAAATTCCGAGAGAGAGATATCATCAAGTTAGCATGGAACGTCGTGCGACCTGTTTACACTGCTCGCGATCCCCTTTGATTCCGCTCGATAACCTTGCTGTAGTTGCAAATCCCTAACATCGCTAACTCGTCCTTACAATAATCCTAAACCCATGGGTCCATTTACACTGCATCTGATGCGAGGGGCCACCCATGGGCACTCCCGTGTAAATAATTACGAAAAAAAAGATTTTTTATACAGTCCAAAAACGTGTTTATTTTAAAATACGAAGGAAGGATAAAACCGATAAAATCTATGTCAGAGAGGCTTTATATTAACAAAATATTTAGTCATCAATAAATTTCTATAAATTAGGTCTTTAGAATGAATTTCACTCCGTTTTCTTTACTGCTGCTACAAAGAAAACGGTTAAAAAAGGACTTTTTGTTAGGTGAGGTGTGAAAAGAGGCGCACCAAGGAACGCACAATAATCGGCAAGGAATTGTAATTAGGGTTGGTTCGGCAACAGGGCGCGGAACAATGGATTTGAAACAGTTGCTTCCTACAGGAACACACCGTCTCTGGTTGACTTGCTTCTGATTGACAACGGGACTTTACGGTGTGCCGAGCCGACTCCCCCCCGACTGACCGATGCGTGCTTGTGGGTGCGTGCGGCCGAGTGCTCACCGATGAGAGAACGTTACGCATCATCCAACCCGGCTTACTCATATGACATTTGATGTCGACTCCCCACCCTTTCTTCAATGCATTAGCCGGAAAATTTACCACGGTCAAGTGGAGCCAATTGGTTTTGATTGGCCGGTTTGAAATATCCTCTGTATCTCCACGAAGATTATATGTTTATCGAAATCCAGCGATCTACTTTGAAACGCTGGCGACAACAGATTATACCCACTAACTGTTCATCAGGTATTAGTTGTGATAATCGATGATTTGTCTCAAAGTGGACTAATTTAATGGGATGTCACTTAATGTTTTTTCTGTTTTTCAACTAATTTACAATTATAATATTTTATATGATAAGCATACGTAAGTATTCTAAACTATTTACTGCATATTTTTGATGATTTTCAAGTTTTATGGATAAATCCGAGCATCAACTAGCCTCAAGGTTTAATTTTTCACTATGAAAACCAGTTGATTTAAAATATATTTCTAACAACGATCTATAATTCGATAGTCACATAAGATAATTTTTCATTTTTTAATTTCAATTCGTCTCAGTCGTATCCTATAAAAATGAATGTTTATTTATATTTGCGAGCTTCTTGATGAGATCCACAGGGCGATGAGCCTCTAGAATCGACTTTACCCCTAATTAAAGCTCGCCATCAATTTACTGTGTACATCACCTCACACCCCAATATTTTATGGATTAAGTACCCCATTTGCAATAGATTATGGACTTTTTACACTGTATCAGATGTATACGCTTTCAATCAGTCACAATTTACCCGATTTCTCAACGAGTTATTCGCACATGGAAAAAACCGATCACTCTCTCTTCCGATTTTCAAAAATTTTGAACCGTACTGTTTTCGCAAATTTTACGCCCCACAACTTTTGTAACGAGGACTTTTTAAAAACATAAAAAGGGAAGGGAAAATTTTTATTTTATCTTACTTTGACCTTTTAGGATGCGGAATGCTTTGCTGTCAATAAACACTTCTTTACCTCATCACGGAAATTCAACTTTTCCTTCCCATTTCACAGGTTTTATGGCAGTTTGGCTTTGAATAACATATTGGAACAATAGGTTTATGTATGGTAGAGAGAGTGATCTGTTTTTTTCCATGAGCACGATTTTCTTTTAAGTCCTTGGTCGATGTCAAGTAGTTTTGAACCATTTGTGAGAATTTTTGTCCATTAGCCGCGTACATAATAATTTAAAATTCGTCGTTTTTCATCACTATTATTTTTAGCGGGAATCACAGATACATTGCTCCATTGTTCACCAAAAATGTTTGTTTTCTGTGTTGATCTGTAACAAACACTCTTAATGTGCGACTAAAATGAATTTGAGCAGCATTTGTCGTCAGGAGCTTTACATTTATCTGGCCTACACTTACTTCCAAATAAGTACTGTACCAATTATATCAGTAATAAAAGTATTTGCCATTTTCTTCATACCTTCCGCTACTTTGACTTCGGCTTCAACTTCTATTCTTTTGGCACCGACTGAGGCATTTAATGTCTTTTTCCATTGACTCTATCTTTGGAATCAGTTGGCCCATTGAAAAAGAATCAATTTTTGTTTGAATGGTTGCTGGTGGTTCTTGCACTTCTTCCCAAGAATTCTGTTACTTGTCTCCCAAACACGGTCACCTCTATCCGCTAATTTATTTAAATTAACATCTCTGATTGTCAAAACATTTCTTATTTGTTGTGATAGGTAATTTGTCGAGCCATACGCTGTTTGAGCCTTGAGGGACGCCAAAAATGATTTACTTGGGAAAGGATGGTGGGTTATGTTGGACGGAGTCTACTTGTGATCAGTATAGAAAAAAGAAATCCAGCCGAGAACATTGTGTAAGAAAGATAAGGATTCAACGTATCCAGCAAGGTGAAAGAAATGATCTACGGTATCAAAGGCTTCAGAAAAATCGAGAAGGACAATATTGGTAATTTTACACTAGTCAGTAGTCTTTGTATGTCGTTGAAGGTTTTTAAAACAGCATTATGTGGGAAAGCCATGCCAGATGCCAGATTGGATGGGATTTTAGTTTCTTTTTTCAAAATGCAAATTTGTTGGTACCTGCTTTGATTACTTTAGACTTTACTACTTATGCTATAGCTTTCCCAAAGTCATAGCATAATTCAGTTCTCCTATTCTTTTATAATATATATTTTCTATTATATTTAATGCTTAATGTAACTACTTACATAACGAAATATTTTCCTTGAGATAATAAAATGTTCAAAATGATTTTATATCCCATTGAAGTTATATCTATAATTAGTATTCTTAAATGCTAGAAAATTTAAGTTCAGTTTAACTCTACGGTAGTTTGGCCATTTTTCTCTTCAGCAATTGGACATTTTTCTTTTCACAAGGAAGATATTTTGTCTATAAAGGCTGACACATTTCGTTATATGCTCTTAGACTAATTCTTTTATGATTCATTTAAAATTTGGTACAGCCCAAAACCTGGCAGATCAAGCAACTATAACAGAACACGATGATCGAAAAGGTCAAATAATTATTAAAACTCAAAATTTTCTAAATCTTGAAAAAAAGCCGCTGAAAGCTTGAAAATATTTCCATGTTATGTTAAATTTTATAATATTTAAATATTATGAATGTTCTAGATATAAATAAAATATTATTGCGAAATTATTTTGAGATGTTACTTATAGCAAACTGTTTTCCAAAACTGAATTCTCAATAGTAGAATTAATTAACAGTAGGCAAGTTAAAAAATGATGAATTTAATACCGGAATTTCGAACAGGTAGTCAAAAGCTAAGTTCCGTTCAGAGTGACGATAGATCAATTATTAGCATCTTTACAGTCATTGTTCTCCTAGGAACATTGGTTTCATTCTTTTTCATACACGAATATAATTTTGTTATTTTACACTTTAAAGTGTACGGTAATTCAGGTAAAGAATTCAGGCAGTAAACGGAAACCAAAGCGTTCCTAAAAAATATATATTCCTTTAATAAATAGTTTAGATTGCGGGATGATGAGAAACGAGCGTCTATTTATAACAGCTCTTGTCAGAAATCGACTTTTCATCATTTTCCTGAAATCTATAGTCCGCCAGTCAGCCCAGTGACGGAAAGCTAACAGGCAATTAAGAAAATCATCGAAACATGTTATTATTAAAACGAATTAGTTCGATAACGGGCAAAACAACTTGGCAAACAACTCATTTGTTGAATTATCTAAGAAGATAAACAAGCCTTCAAGTCGAACTTTTAATAAAGCTTTCTTGGCCACAATATATAACACCAGGCCATCCGCAGACTGGTGAACCATTTTTAAAAAATTTCTCGATCTTCATAAGTCATGACTCAGCTCTGCTTAAAATATAATTACCAATAACAGTCCACACATAAAATTGAATGGAATCCAATAGGTTTAAAGTACAGGGAAATTCTTGGGGAAGGGTTTTCCAATTCAACAATCAATACGAACTGAATTGGGGTAAAATTAAAGTTAAAAACAGGGTGTCAACGTACTACTGTCACCACTGGTTCTCTCCAAACCTACTCAATTTATGAAAAAAGTAAAAACAGATCTTTTCTTTATAAAACTTAATACCCAGACTTTCAAATTCACAGAGATAATATGTTATTCAGTACACGAAATTCACACATAAAGCTTTCAAAATTTGTATAATAATGATTCAAATTGAATGGTAAATCTTAACCGTTGATCAATTATTATGTCTAGATACTTTATTAAAAAACGTAAGCCTTACATAGGTGCTTTGAAGTGTTGGATTATTAATAGCTTAACAACAGTATTGTTGTTTACTGGACAAAAAACTTTACAAAGTTAAAGACCACAGTCCTTGAATATCAAAAATGGCATATCATCGGTGTGTCAAAGATGACGTTATAAGCAATTATGGACAAGAAACCTGTTTTCACCTTCTCATTATGGACCATTTTCAACCGAAAACTATTCAGCATTGGGTCATAAAATTGGAGGTAACAGACAAATAGATTTTGAGAAAATGGTAGCGCAAAATAGAACTTTTGGGAACTCTTTTAACAACAAAGTGACCTTGAAAATCGCTGATAAAGTTTAAAGTTTGGTAGTTAAACAGAAAGTATAGACTCTATTGTTAAAGAAATATGTATCATAATTAGGATTAGTTATAGTTAATAGTTGTATATACGAAAAACGGCGCTGCTTTCTTAAAAAGTTATAATGACCTGCAGTTTCAATTGGAGATTCATCACCAATTTTATTATGTCAACAAATGAATTTTAGTTCAATTTTCTATTTTTGTTTTAGTGCTCTAGAATTATCTCTTTTAATAATTACATTTAAGCTTATCTTGCCTTAGCATTCATATTTTCTGTACATCAACTTTCATCTGTACACCGTTCTTCTAAACATCATATGAATGGATACTATTATGCAAATATACTAAGAGATAAAGTTTTCCCCCGTAGAGAAATCTAATTGAGATATTTACGTAAGCAAATATCACGTTTAGCACTTTTTCTCTTTTAGCTTTTTGGCAATAAACGTCTGAAATGTAGGCAATAGGAGCTAGTTTTAATAACGTCGCTGTTATTATGCCCGCAGTGTTTTTCTTCCAACCTCCTCTCGGCTAGGCAATAAATCCCCTCTCGATATAAAACATATTAAAGGGTATAAAAGATATTCCGTTATAACTGCAGCGTCTATAAAAAGAAGTACACCCGCCTGGAATTCTGATGTGGTCAGGATTGCATCCCTGCCACGTTGAAGACTTTCCTAGCTTCGGCTTATTATTGGCCAGTCATTTGAAGTGATCTCTCCTCGCGATAAGAATAAATCATTAAAAGTAAGAAAACATTATTTTTGAGATGATGAGTCATAAAAGAGGATCTTAAGAGCTACACTTGGGCGTATTGGATGAGTAAAGTGTTATTTTATATCAAACCGATGAGATGATTACCTCTTAAAAACCACCACAGTGTATAAAAAGGTCAAAGAGATCTACAAAGACTTATTTCGATTTAAATGTACATTTAGAAATGTTTTTTGATCAATCGATTATACTTCGAACTCAAAGAATTCGACTATTTCATGAAAAAGAAATGTATTGCAGCTTTCAGAAATTCATTTTTATTCATTTATATTGGACTAGCCCTGTTAGAAACCGAGAGAACCAACAGTAAAAAGAATGAATGGTCCAAAGCCGTCAGCCGTCAGCCGTCCGATGTGTCGTCCGATTCATAAATAAATGAACGATGGGAATATCATCCAGAAAAAAAAAGAAAAAACATATTAATGCAACCGATGACTAGTTTGATGTTAACAATATAACTGAAGCATATTTATATTTTAAATATGTTTTAAAAAGATGAAATGAAGAAATAATCTAGATGTACCCATGATTCGAATGGGGCGTGCATACGTTAATCGAAGCGAAGGGCTTAAATAGAATAAAAAGGAGGTATGAATAGGGCGGGGAGGCAATGAACCCGTCGGCCCTTTCAAAATCAAGGCCCAGCCCTTCATAGTCACGGCCCTTAATCTTATTTTATTTCCACTTGTACGCCTGCCCTACAGCTAGTATAAAAAATTGTTTTGTATACCCGTCTATAGTCGGTCTTAGAAGCTAGGAAAGGAATGCTGAAACTGATATTTCTTTATCAATTACGTCCTGCATCAATATCTGCAGATTAGCATTTCGGACATATCTGTTCAACTGTTTGAGAATTATCAGCGTACGTTTTGTTGCTCTCGTACGGCCCAAGGAAAATAGACGAAAATAAATTAGCATATTGATGAATATACTTTATGTTTGATACCAGACAAAAAAAAAACTTGAATCGACATAAAGTTATAGTTTAGAAATGTCTATTTTATTATCATCTGTCTTTATTATTATTTACCCTGTATATTTATTGTTTTAAAAACAGGAACAACGTTCTATTCTCAACATCCCATTTCCAGCCAGTTAAAATTATTCGTCTTGCCTTAACATTAAATGTTCTTCCTCGGTCGCTGCTTCAGAGTGAGGTGTGGCAACGAGGTAATTAGACCGGTACAAGTTGACGTCCCACAAGGGAGCATTCTTAGCTCGATCCTTTATATCATCTACACTGATGACCAACCTTTACATACCAATACCATCATCGCACCACCTACGTGGACGGTACCGCAATTTTGTCAGCTAACTCGAATCCAATTCAAGCTAATTCCAACATCCAAGCATACACAGTAATGACACATCTACACCGAAAACAAACACTTTGAACCCCTGAAGGTGATCTTAATAAAGATCGAAACGTTGGCCCGATAAAGAAAATGTTTTTCTAAACCTACATCACACCAGACCGCATCTCACGACAAGGCTTAATGGAGAAAAATGTAGTCAGTGTACATTTCATTTTTTACATTTTCAGTCACATTTAAAATACAGTCTTACCCTCCACCGTACATCAACTACAAAGAGATGCCGACTTTAAGTCAAATATTTAGGTCTATACCTAGACGACAGGCTTACGTGGAATCCTTACACAAGAGTTAAGAGACAAGTTAACAGAATACTTGGACTACTTTGTTGATTTTAACAGCCAAAATAAATTTTTACCATTAAAACTCAACTAACCAGGTACTCGACATTACCAAGATGCCTCTTGGACATACGGATTTGATCAGTGAGATTCTGGCAAGATACCCAATGTCCAGTGCATCCAATCCTTCCAATTAAATGTTCTCAGACAAATAGTCCATGCCTCTTAATATCTCTACATTACTTCTGTCAGCAACGAGTTGTCAGATAATAGAGTAATACGTGCCGGAGTACCACAAAGGAACATTCTAGGACCCATTATATATTCCATTGGTACCATTGACCATTGTACTTTCTTTAATCAAACAGAAACTTAGGGTTATACTTCCAGAAAGACGAGGAAATTCCGATAACCTTCGAGGCAACTCTTAACAGAAGACCTCTGAACTAACTCTATACAAGTCCTGACTGCGCTCAGATTGGAGACCCGGAATAGATCTGTGGGGTTGCACCCAAGTATTCAAATAACCAACGCATCCAATCCTTTCAACTAAACGTTCTCAGACAAATAGTCAAAGCTGTCCTATTACATCCACAACGATCTCAACATTCCTTTTGTCAACGAACTGATCCGATCCCGATTTAAAATGTCCATATCAGTCTCTCGATCCATCCTAACCACCTTGCTAAAACCTCTCTGCACTTTCCGAACCCGGGAAAATGCTCACTTCTTTTGAAACGACGATGGATACTAGGCATACTAATTAGTCCCTCCAACATCTTTGCCAGCGATGACTGCTTTCTCCTAACAAGTGCCCTCCGACTGCAGTGTAATATTGTAGTATCAATGTTGTCACCGAGAGGTAAAAAAACATGTTCGCACATATTTGTAATATGTATTGACAAGTACAGACTATAAATAAATTATTATTAAATTGTATATTGAAGGAAAGATGAAGTAATAACAAAATGGAATAGGCTACCTAGCCTAGTTAACGAATACTCTTTTCTAGCTCATCTAGTCATCCTGCTCTGCCTTGTTTCTTATGTTTGACGAAGTTTATCAACCTATACTACTGGCAACTATTTTTTAATTTAATTGTCAGTATTTCCCAAATCCACTTTATCTCAGATCCATATTAATTTCAGGATTTAATTGTTCATTGTTACTTAAATTGATGTTAAAAAAATTAGTGATTTATAATTATAAATTAATTCATTCCTTTTTGTGTTAATGTTGGGAATACTTTTATCTTTGCCCTAATTCCTTCCAGGAAGTATTTCTAAATTGAATTAAAGTGGGAGGCCTTCGCGTTCCTCAATGGATGTGTTAAATTAAGCGTACGCAATAGGCTAAGTGGGTTGCTTTTAATGAATGGGTGAAATGACGTGGTGAATTATGGTAAATTATATAATTCCGTCACTTATCGAATTTAGTCCCTGTTTCACGACGTTCCATCATCTACCATTTTAACTTCGTTGAACATTGTAGAAGTCCTTGCACTCTGAGTATAGAAGTGCAACATTGTTTATTTAATCTATCAGACTTTGTAAAACATTAAAAAAGATGAAATAATGCAGTTGAACAAATAAATCCTCTATTGTTTGGACGGCAGATGAAAAATACGTGTACTTTTTGGCTTAAAACATCAAAACATGGTGGACGGTATTCAATTTGTGTAAAACAATTGAACCTTTTACTTGATAGCTGTTTAAAAGCGAGACGTACTCGAAGTCTTTTATGGACTTCTTTAAGGAGGAGTATGTCTCTAATTTTGTATTCCCTGTGGACCAATTTTTACCCTTAAGAACATATTCTGAGCCAGTTTTAATAACTTATATACAATGTAAAATGAATACATTCTCTGAAAAATAAATTTAAAAAACTGTACTTCCTAATTAATACACGATCTATTTTAAGTTATTTCGACATACGAAATCTATCAAAATCGTTGTTTCTTAGTATCTCAGAAACATCAGCAGTCCAACAGACAGTACAGAAACCGTGAGCTTTTTTCATAATATTTTTTTTATTAGAATATTTTGATCTAGACACAGCGGACACGACTTCAGTCTGGGCTAAGGCTAATCCTGTTTCGCAATGAGTCACGTCGTAGCGGTTCATGGCCAAGGTTGTCCAGTAATGCGTCACATCTGCCCACTTCTGACAACTTTCCTACTCAAAAAAAGCTTTTTTAATGTAAAAACTCAGAAATTTACTCTTTTGTATGAATAAATTTGATATTGTTCATACTATGCGAACTAACAGATAATAATATTGAAAAAACATAAACGTTCATTTTTAACAGACAAACGTGAAAATAATGGTTTTATAACAATATTTAGGAAAATTGTTTAACAAATTAACTTACAAGCGAGTTACTTTTTTCCTCTTGAGCATTTTAGTCAGCTAGCATATATCCAATACATGCTGTACATTACTGATTTCATTATTACTTTTTAGATATTAGTCTACATGGGCTTGATAATTTTCTGTTTACACACGAGATTAAGTTTATACTGCAGTAAGTCTACAGCTTTGAGCAAGACTTTCTTAAGCATACTTTTGCATACATTTGTTCTGGTATTTTGTTCTAGGTTGTTTTTTGGCTATTGCTCCGTTTGTCCTAACTTTAAAAAATCACGAAAATTACAATTCTCAACCAATCAGGCTGGCTTTAGTCTTATTCTACGCATGAATTCTTATTCTATGAATGTTGTTTCGAGTTGTTTTATGGTAGTAGTAGCGGTTTACTTACCATTTCACAAATAAGGGCAGAAAACGTGTTTTTTAGCCCTAGATCTGTATTGAAGGCTTTCCGGACCCAGGTTTATAGGACTTTTTTTATTTAGTGTTCAATTTCCCATAAAAACTTTTATTTATGACCTATGATTTGGGGCCACCCTGTGTATATATATGTATGTCTTTCTAAAATCATTAAACCTGCTGATAGAAACAGCACAACAAATACGATGATTTTATTTAAAATCCAATTCATGTTATAACCAATTATAACGGTTGAATTCATACCTGTGCAGAATAATACGGAGAAAGAACAACAGTGGAGCAAACGCGGGATTTGAGCCAGACGAATTTAAATAGTAGTGGTAGTGGAATTTAAACAGCATACAGACTAAGTGGGGATTTTCGATTGAATGCTCAATTTTGTGGTTTATTCTTTGAAGAGGGCAGTTAAACGTTACAACTGATAGCCGTTATATCAATGGAAGAAGTTATTTAAAAATAATATTCCTTAAGTTCTTAAACAGAAAAGAGTAAAGATAGAAAATATGGAA
Source organism: Cimex lectularius (assembly GCF_000648675.2). NCBI lineage: Eukaryota > Metazoa > Arthropoda > Insecta > Hemiptera > Cimicidae > Cimex > Cimex lectularius. The sequence goes on along the minus strand of NW_019392753.1, from coordinate 368,794 downwards.
AGTCAGACAATATCAATGCCATAAATGTTTTTAATCTCAATAAAATTTAAGTAAGAAAAACTTTCAGTTCAGTAGTATAGAAAATTTGAAATATATGCGCAATTTTACAGACGGTAGTACAGTCAATTGTAGTCAATTATTTCTTTTGCTAAGGCCATTCTTTCGCACAGTATTGAAATAAACATCAAAATGGATTTTTCTCCCAGTCTATAAATGCCAGTCATGACACATGAACGTCAAGGCTGAACTACTTTAGAAAACTGATTCCGTTTCGCTTCCGTCATATCTAGCAGTAGCTCGTTGTGGAAGCTTAATGGAACTTTATAAAGTGATTTAATACTCATGGTAAACAGAATAACTGCCTTCCCTTTATTCCATGGGCTGGCTCAGATCCTTTTATCATCTCTCACTGTATAATCACGAGTACGATGAGACGTTCATCTTATTTGAAATCTTGGCTTTATTTTAAAAACAACAAGTGATGTGGGACATTAATTTACTATGCAAATTGAAATAAATGTCTCTTGTTTTTTTAAGGGCAGACAAGGCCCAAAAATAATTATAAAATGCGACTTTTTTTTCTTCTGTTTACTTGAACAAAGCATGAGTAATGTTTTAACATGTCAAAACATTACTTATGCTTTGGTGCATATAATGGGTTTTTTGAAAAATAAATAAATAAATAAATCCGAGCTCTAGAAGTTTTTATTTTTTCTTAATTACCATTCTTATTGTTAGATTCGGAAGATGTAAGGTACAAGATTATTACCAATTTGGTTTTTTCATATAACTTTTCTATTCTTACTTATTTTCTCTTCAAAAAATTTTTTAAATTTTTTTAAAATTTCTTAGAAATTTTATATCGTAATATCATATATTAGATCTTTCCAGGCTCGGGAAAGTAGTAGCTGATGAGGGGGCGTGGGATTCCCGAAATAACCACGAATTAATAAAAAAAAGAAGTTGTTTCGTTCCTTGCTTTCAACAAACCTGACTACAGATACAACAATTTTGGAAAATATTGGATAAATCTACAATATATTATTTATTCAGAATATTTTTTAGAACCCTCCAGTGGTATATGAAGGCTTACTTTCAGCTTTCTCCTACATAAATTCCTTCGGGGTGATTAATTTTCACGCTTTTTGGCGTTCAGTCGGCCTAGAAGAATTCTGTAATTCGTATTCGTTCTATGATCAATTTTGGCGTGCTACGTAACATTTACAGTTTGGCTGCTAGGAAATCAAGGACCAGAGCGTCTAATGGGGTTCTACTGTGATAAACTACTCTAAATCATCGAAGCCCCTTAATTCACCAATCAATACATTATACTGACGTTTTTCCGGCAAGGATTGGATCTTTTTCAGAGAATTGCCTATCATAAAAAGTTAATTATTGCCGGAATACGTACGTCATATATTCCTGCGTATTGTCCGCTGCCTTGGGCGTATCGCCAAAAGAAAAACATTCAATCCACATCCATACTTAACTAAAAACAGGAATCGTCTAGACGTAACGAAACAATTTCAAAGTTTCTGTACAAACGATCAAAACTGATGATGCACAACAAACGATTTGTATACAAGACGATAATAAAACCCATTTAGACATAAAACATCGGCTTGCGCAAACAAACATTACAATTATAATCGCATCCACATTTCTCGGTCCAAACTTCTCCGAAAAATCAGACAATCTACTATCCAGATTTCTTATGTGAAAGATGTCATACAATCCCGATACAATAAATTCCACTCCTTTCATTTAATACTAATCCTTTAGTTTTTTAGTAGCCTCGCCCATATGTTGGGCAGTGGGACGTAGTCAATACTAGTCGGGTCACCGCTGGGTGATCTTTCCTTCTACTGAGCCAGATTGTTTTTATTTTACATAACCAGATTTTTGTTTCAAGTACATATCAAAGCTTTTGCTTGTAGTACATACAAATAAATAATATTGTTAAAACAGAAACGTTTTTGCCTTTTATGAAAAACCATGTTTTCGCGATTTCATTACACGTTTCTCTAACTATTTTAGAACACAATGGCCATGGGACTGTAAAAATAATTGGTTGTTTCTGAGAACAAAATTTCTAGTTAAAAAAAAAATCAACAGTTTTTTTTTACAAATTTCCCATTCTTAACATATTCAGACTACTATTTGTATGAAAATTTTGTTAACCCCAACTATTTTTCATTCATTCATAAACACGAATACAAAATATTATTAAGATTTATTAAGTGGTTTTTTGAGAAAAGACTCATGTGAACCGGTTGTTCTTATATTTAATCTCTTATCAGCTCTTTTTTCCATCCATTTTCTATCTTTACTAATCCATTGTATAACTTAACAATTTCAAATCCTTCTCGGTACAAGATATCTTTAATATTAGCTCGTTAATAAAACGCGCTTTTACTACTTTCAATGATGCCCACTTTATTGGCAAAATACATTTAATAGGGTTTATCAAAAAATAACTGTTTGATCAAAGGACGGTAAATCAGTTCATTCCATTCAATTTTTACCAATAGTTTCTTTTATATTGTAGAGCTCAACTTAAAGTTGTTTATAAATATTAGATTGGCTCACTAAAGATTTCATGGGATCAATGGCAGGGGGATATGGTTAATTCTCTCATCATGATATAATCAGGTGTATTTTGAATGTTAATTTTTATTTAAAATAAAAATAACTTATTTTTCTTATTTTGTTTTTCTTTGTTTAATGAATGTTAAAAAAAGGGTTTGTCTTATTTTAAAAGGACAACGCAGAAGGTGGTTAAAACGTTACATATTGTTTGATCGATTTAGTCGATTTAGTAAATAATGTAATAGATGTTATTGGGTATTATTTCATTATATTGCTATATTTTATTATCATACTATAATAAACAAATTTTACTTCATAATTTTCTAGATGTCGTAAGAGAAAATATCTATAATTTGTAAGGTTTGTAAAATGCTTATAATTAAAGTGCAGGGTGAATCAATGTTTTTTATTTTACTTCTGCTGAGTTCATCCCAGCTTTGTGATGACATTTTCTGACCCCTCGTAGCTTTTATTAACTTGAACTTTTGGTTAATCCGGAAAACAAGAAAAATTTGAGAAAATCTTTGTTCTATTACTGTTATTCAGAAGGGGAATTCCAATGGAATGTCACGTTGTAATCACAGTTTTTATCATTTCTTTTTCCAAATGTTATCATTTAAATATAAAATTTAACACAAGGCCGACCAACGCTGACATATCTCCCGCTTTAAGAAACCGGTTTTCTACGTGTTCAATTCACATTCCTTTCAAAGACCTTCAAAAAGAAAGCCTATCCGAAAATCATATATTAAGAGAGGTCGGGTTCATCCGATGAATTTTCAATAGGATTAATGTAAAATACTTAAAATGTATGTTTTATATAGACTCTTTTTGTCTTGAACAACTCACTTGTCACAGAAGGGTTTCTTCTACGGCTTATGGGGTCAGCCCACCAGTAAAGAAATCAGATTGTTAACAATTGTTTAAACAGACGCCTCTTACTAATTAACGATACGAATAATTAAAGTATTATTCCGTTCATTTTCTTTGAAGCAGCCTAATCCAAAATAAATTAACCGTCAACTGAACAATCACGATTTCACGGTTCAACTTTCACAGGAGTCGTCGGTAGACATTTATGGACAGAGATAATTTCATACTTCTCTGATATCTGCCCAAGAATGCAGAATGTGGTGTACGTAGTACAAGAGCGACGACGGCATTACATCAAGTACCCTCAGGAGTAGTTGTGAATGTGTAATTATATGTGTAATGTCTGATGATGGAATTTCGAGTACTCAATCGTTCTACTTGATTGAATAGTATGTAAATATTTTTAAAATTAAATTTATTTATTAAAACTGATCTTATTAGACCAACAATTAATTTTAAAATAATATTATAGAATAAATAAATGTTTACATTCTTATAAACCCATTGGTACAATAAAATTTACATTTCACTATTCGCTATTCATTTTTAACTACACAAGTTCATATGGCTCTGTTCTTTTTAATCTTCTAACCATGTTTCGGTTATGTAAGAGTTTGGTCGTTTCCACATTCTCGTGCTGGCTGAGGCGAGTCTGGTGTTTGGCGGTAAATCTTTGTATTTCCGTCGTGACTTCAGGAATATTAAGATTTATGCTGATTTACCTTGATTTTCTTTTTTTTTTTTTGTTTATTCTTTATCTTATTACATGCATTTTGGAGGATTTTGGTTGAATGGGTGATAGTCGGTCCTAGTGATATCACCGCTGGATCATCTGCAAATGTAGCAATTTTAAATCCATCTATTTTCGGAAAATCACTGGAGTATAACAAGTAAAGCAGTGAACCTAATATGCTACCTTGTGGCACTCCTGCATTTACTGTTTTTAATTTTGAATATTGATCTTCTTGTTTGACTCTAAACAGTCTGTCAGTTAGGTAGGAACTGATAATATCGACATACTGCTTTGTTAGCATACCTTTTAGTTTATTGATGAGTACTTTGTGCCAGACCTTGTCAAAAGCTTGTGAGATAAATTTGTTTTTCTTCAAGAGATTTTTCTATTACGTCCGTTACTCGGTGAATTTGGTCTATTGTTGAATGTCTTGTTCGGAATCCAAATTGGTGGTCACGAATGATTTTATTTTTTCTACAATGGGTTTTATTTGTTTTAATAATAACTTTTCGAAGAGTTTAGACAATGTCGGTAGTAGCGATATTGGTCTATATGATTTGACCTCGTTCGCCGGTTTTCCCGTTTTTTTTTTTTTTATCATAATGACTTCTGCGAATTTCCAGATATTTCAGTCTGATTGTAGCATTAAATAGGTATGTTAGTTTTCAAATGTCGTATAATCTATTTGATTCTCGGCGACAAATGAAATGGCCACGGAGAGCTTTCGTGAAGATATACTTCAGTTTAATTATTAAATCCATTACAGTTCGTGGTCCGCTTGACCAATTAACTTTTTTCAATTAATTAATATTTATGAAAGGTATTGGTTGAGATAAAAAAGGGAAAAAAGGAGAGAACATTCGAGAGGTGAGGTTGAGATGGGAAGCTAGTGTCCGATCGGATCGAAGTCACGATACCTCCAGTGGTAGAGCAGCGGCGTATTTAGCCTTGGGTCGTGGGTTCGAATCCCGTTCGTGACAATGACTTTTTTATCTCAACCAATACCGTTCATAAATATTAATTAATTGAAAAAAGTTAATTGGTCAATCGGACCACGAACTGTAATGGATTTATTATGGAGTTTAAAGCCGCCTGGAATAGCAAGACGAAGTAATAGAACAGTATCTAGACTCATGCTGAACACTAATGCAAAAGAACAATTACAAATACAAACTTACAAAATAAAGTAACAATATATACATTTTGAACATACACTAAAAACGTAGTATATACAATTAAAAGAGACGATTATGTTCAATAATACAGATGATTTAGTAATAATTTATCAATTAGGGCAACTGTAATAAGTTGCAAAGGCAGGATGTAATTAAATAGACGGGACTTAGGACCAGTTGCACCAACTTCGTTTAACCTTGGTTCAGTACTGAAGGAGTTCAACACAAAAATCGGCATTTCTCAATCTCTATTGATCCAACATCAAGTGATGAACGTTTATCAATTCAGAACGGACATTCATAATGTCAAAAATGCAGTGAGCTTTGTGTCACAGAAAATAAGAAATACAATAACTCATTGAAATCTATATTACGATTCATTAATAAGGACGAGAAATCCTCGGAGAGATCGTACGGTCGCTATACTTGCTATTGGAATGAAGAGGAATTTTAATTTGGATGAGCCAATAGTAGGAACTGCAGTGTTGCATAATGTAGCATGTATTTTAAAAGAACCAGTTCCACTCATCAATGATGACATACAAATAAAAATTATTAAACTAAAGTTTGATTAAATTGGAGAAGTACTTCATGATGGGAATGCAAGATTTTCATTTATTGAATATAATTAATATATATTTATATAAAAGATAAATAATTATTTAGTGTAAAGAACATACTGAAAATGTAATGTAATGTAAATTAAAATAAATATTTGACGACACTACACTACCCGTTTCCACCAGTCATTTGGGTCAGATGGTATGACTCTTTACTTCTGGAAATGTTATGAATGTAAACTACTTATTTAACGTAGTGAAGAAGTAAGAATTATGTAATAACATGCAGTTGACGAAATCAAAACCAGAGTACAAAGACAACCATGATTTCCTGTGAAATTTACGACAATGGCCGTTTTTCTGACATCTCTCTGAATTTATTTTCCATGTAAACTTATTGCTAGAAACCCAATTTTCTTTGTTTGAAATAGCGTGTGGAGGCTTGTTGAATATGAAATACGGGAAGTTGGTTAATCAAGTTTTCACTTTGAGGCTTTCGGCCAGGAATCGCTGATTACTTAGGAATAATTTCAAACAAATCAAAATTGCATCAAGCGGAATAGCATTTCCTCGACAGATTATTACGACTCCCATGTGATTTCTCTCGTTATGGTTGTTTTAAAAAAGAAATCAATCAACGTGAAAAAGGAAAATTCCTTTTAAGAATTCTGTGCCGCCTACAAAAGGTTTTATTTTTTATGTAATTAAATATTTCGAAAAGAGTAATTATTTTTATAAGGTGAATAATGAACAGCTTTTTTGAGAAATATGAGAAGAAGACAAAATTGGTTTATTTATCTGTTTGGAAATAAAAGAAAGCCTTACTCTTTGATAAGACCCTTTCATAATTGTTAATTAAATTAAAACTGATCTCCCAAATTTTGAACACAAAAGTCCGATAGGCCTTCTGTCTTGAATGGTAGGAAATTGAGCTATCGAATTTCTTTACAGTTGGGGACCGCGGTAGCCGAGTGGTTAGCATGAGAGACTCACGCCGCGGTCGTGGGTTCGATTCCCACCGTCGCCTCTGGCCCTTTTTTCCCGATAACCCCCAATTTGAACAACATCTATAAGAATTCGTCATGGCTAATATGCAAAGATCATAAGGCAAAAAAAAAAATTTCTTTACAGTCAAACATGTCAGGAGCTCACCAGAGCGCCCAACGTAACCCATGAAATCATTTGCTCTAGCTTACATTGACTTGTGAAGACGTAGATGCTAAGCAAATTGTAAATTGACCGACGGTAGCAGGCTTCAGCGTCTAAACATTTTCGTTTCATTGCCTTCAGTGTACAAAGCAGAGAGATCGTACCAGTGACTGCACCAAATGACCCTCTTCCATTGACGTGAAAAGTGAAAACCAACAATAGGTGAAGTCTTGTGTTTGGAGTATTTTTTTAAGCTTTTTGAGCAATCATTCGACAGGGGCACTTAATGTTTCATCAACGAACGCAGTACAACTTTTACGACCAGCCTCCGCTGCCCTATTACTGAGATAAAATCCAGACAATAAGCACGAATGAATTATGTATTTTGAATCCATGACAAACATAATATTTTATAATTTACTGTGAACTGTACAAATGCTTTTACTTTATTGAACTGATGCATTATCCTCTTAATATTACGTGATGGAAACACCTAATTTTCCTGTGTAAATTTCTAAATGTTGATTAACGGCAATCGGTCTTGGTTAACGGTATTAAAACATCCAATATGACAGGTGGTAAAATAAAAAAAGCTCTAAAACTGCTGCAAAGTAAACAGTTTTCCGTGTATTTCTGATTAAATTAAGCCCCGTGGAATGGGAGGTAAAAAAAAGTCGGCCCAGAGCACCATCATCTGTCTTTAATGCCCCATTTAAGACTGACATAGGCTACATATTGAGTAAAAAAGTTAAGAACAATATGAGCAGATATAAACTTGTAGCAAAAGGGTACACTAACTCAGTTCGTCCCTACAGGTGAGGTACTGATTTACATAACCTCAAATCTACATACGCATGTACATATATAAAGTGTGGATGGAGTTGAGCCTATCGCAGTCCACCTGCAATTCCAGCTTTGTAATTAATAGCAAATTACCGGAAGACTTCGAGAATCACCATCGCGAGTTTTTGCAGTCCGGGGTCAGGCGTCGGTCCGATCCGTCCGGCCGCCGTTGGGCTTCATGGGCTGTCAACAGCTAGGCCATTTCAGCCCCCAAAGCAATCAGGTCCTAAATCCAAATATTCAATCTATTCACACACTCACTCACTCTTTCGAGATTTTGTGTGCCACCAGCTAAAAGTGCTTTAGTGACTAGTAACAAATGTGAACACTTGTTCACGTTGAAATTTAAACTGGACTTTGACAAGATGAAATTACATCGTTACACGCCATGTAAGACAATTTTATAGGGTCAATATCTTTTTAATAGTGAATAATCACGTTTCCATGTATAAGAGTCTGTCGAAAGAGGGTAAGAGTAAGGCTGAATGAGTAGATTAGTGCCGATGGGATCCGCCATTGCCAAACGATTTTACAAGGTCTACTGCTCACTGAATTACTACTGATGGCTATTAAATCGCCACAATGACCTCTAAGGTTAGACAAACTTTTAACTTGTTCCTCGATCGCCAATATCGTCGATACCGGGCAATAAAAGATTCGAACTTTTTCGAATTAAGTGTAAATGGGTATTACAGTGTTAGGAAGAGTTACGGCACTCTCATAAAATATTTTGCTAGAATTTAAAAAGAAAATTTTTTTGTTGTCTTTATTAATTAAATATATAATGTTAATTTTTTCTAAACCTCTTACCCTTCTTGAGTCGTGTGTCTTGTAAGAATAAGTGTGGTTCATCAATAAAACCCGAGATTCAGAAGCATCAAAATATTAAGCAAAATAGGTTTTATAAATTTATTTAAATATAAATTATTTAGTAATACCTTAATGGATAATTTTAGTCTGAAAAAATTTCGTATAATGTGTAATGAACTCGAAACAATAAAACGACCTATGTTCATCTTAAGTTAATTAAACAACTTCAGTTTAGGCTTTTATTTATGCTCTTTTTGACGGAAATGCTGAAATTTGTTCCTTGCAGTAGAGTTCATTCTCTCTCAGCGCCTTAGTGGATGAAAGGATAAAATAAACGGCGTTTGATATGTGAGGGTCGGAAGACGCAAGATAAGAAGGCCTGAGTTGAGCCGTTTAGCCGCAAGGTAAGCAACAGACCTCTATTATTAGATGGGGAGAAATCAGGTTCAAACCACAGCCTTGAACTCACCGATTCACACACCAACTATTTCTAGCCCGGCCGGGTTATAACTAGCTGGCTCATAGGAAAAACGTCGGATATAGTTTTACTCATCATCCAAACTGCGACTTTTTAATTAGGATTTTATGAAGGAAAATGAGTATGTCAAATTATTCGACCCTGAGCATTTTACTGGGTCTGCTTATTCTGGCTGGTTAACGATTCCATCTTCAAGGAGGAACTGTCATATAAAAATTAAAAACAGCCTTTATTTCTGGTTCAAGTTATATATTTTATTTAAATATTACATTAATCGATTTGGGTGGGAGGAAAGCGACCTCTGGACCTGCACCAGTGACCTATCATCCACATAAAACCCAAATATTTCAACGCTTTCGGATTACACTACATCTCAATCAGTGGAAAACAGTATTGAACCATCAACAATAAAAGTGCATAATTTGAGACACCTTATTGACAGATGATCGCTTTAAATTAAAAACGGTCTGCACTTAAAAATCAGCGTCAAATACCCTTTAAAACAATGTACAAATACATGAGTATGTTGGCATTTGGAATAGGCAAGTTCCTATCCTTATATGTTGTCAAGTTACGTCAAAACTTGTTGGGTCTTAAAAACTAGAAAAAATTACGTGCTTCGAGTTTAGCAAATGCCCCAAAAAGGAAATCGATATAATATAAATAAATCTATCTGGATTTGGTTTCATGGCATTAAGGGGGTGGCATAAAAGTAATAGAGTTGTGTTAAAACAGTTGAAAAATATTAAGGAGCACAGCAAATTCCTCGTGATACAAAATACATTGACAGGCAAAACATTCCACCCAACTGATTTTCATTTTCTCGATAAAAGAAAATTCTGCCCTTAATTTGCCACATTGTTTTTACCATTAGATATTTGTTTATGCTGTATTTTAAATTAGGAATATCAATTAGACGTAAACACACACCTTAATCCAAAACGAGGATAAAGGATTTTTCAATATTACTTTTTACGGAATTCAAAATGTTTATTCAGTCTGATTTGAATTCTGAAACAATAAACTGTTTAGTTTTCATCATTCGTTTCTTAATTTCAATTTTTAAACTTAAAAATGTCATTTAGTGCTGAGGATGTTGAGCGTGGTGTGGCTCTTTATGGTGATGGACGTTTTTGAGAAACGGGGTCCTACCATAGAAGGCCCGGTTCTGAACGCACTAGAGTAACAGAACCAGAAGATGACCGTTTTTTGACTTGAGAATTTTGTGAAATCGACATCTTACTGTTGTTCAGCCGATTCGTTCATCAGCTCCAGGAAGTTCGAGGTGGACAAATTTCTGAACGCATTTCTGCTCGAAGAAGATTAAATCAGTATTGAATGATGGCTCGCATTTGCTCCAGAACGCATTGGTCTTTGGACGATTGGTCTGCTGTACTTTTTACAGATGAGTGAAGATTTACTCTACGATCTACAGATGGGCGTGAATGAGGTGGAGAAGGCGAAATGAAAATTACGAAGCTTGTAATTTTTCTCGGAGCCAACCTTTTCAACGTAGCTCAGGGATGGTGTGGGCGGGAATTTAAATAGACAGTCGCACAGAGTTGGTTGTTGTGTGTAGAAAATCTTTGACGGCCACTCGCTATGTGAATGAAATTTTGGAACATTATCCGTTGCCTACCCTCGCTGAAATCAACGACAATCCTATTCTATCTAATGCACGATAATGCCCGTCCGCATGCCGCTCGCATAGTACAGACGTACCTTCAACAGCATAACATCAGGGTCTTAGCATGGCCGGCCCGTTCTCCAGACTTGAACCCCATCGAACATTTATGGGCAAAAGAAGAATAAGAGCCCGTCCGTACTTCCTGATACAGTCCACGATTTAGAAAGAACTCTTCGTGAAGAATGGGCTAACCTTCAAGAGACATTTCCAGATTGGTAGAAAGTATGCCGATGCGTCTTCGAGTTGTAATTAAGGCAAGAGGAGGAAATACGCGATATTGTCTGTCCATCTGTTTTTTTTTTCGTTTTCCTTAGCAATTTACATTTTTTTTACTTTCTTAGACAAAGACTCAATTATTAAACGTTAAAAAATTTGAAACTTTGATATATAAAAATATATTTACAAATCAAGTTATAGTACAGGAGGGTGGAATTGTTTGCTTGTCAGTGTTCAAATATTGCATATTTGATGAACTATTCAAACATTAGGAAGAAGGTTACATTATAAAATTTATTTCTAGCAATTCTTAATTTTGAGAAATAACTTTTTTCCGTGAAATTGACGTGAATTTGAATTTTAAAAAATGCAATTAATACAATATAATTCAATTACAAAAATAATTAACCGGAACTTATTTGGTGTACGAAAGGATAAACCCTTATATTTAAGTAAAAAAAATTAGTTCGGTTCATCCCCCTAGATGGTCGAGCAGTATACTCTTTTCAGATAAAGCTTACTATTTTATAGTGACCAACATTCATGAATATATAAGTAAGCCTACTTGAAAATGGCTGTTATTTTGGTTATTGTTTTTTTATTCCTGAATGTCGGATAACTTCATTTACTGCTAGAAATTAATTATAGCAAATATTCAAAAAGTAAGAACTATTTTTAGCGCCTATGGTAATGAGGCGCTTTATGAGAAAGTACCGTCCACATACGTCCCACTCGGTCCGACAGCAAGAATTTCAATTCCCACCGTTGATGAACAAATCACGAAACTGTCACATTTCACGAATTTCGTGCTCTAAAAAACGCCTTATTCGATTCCCAGGTGGTGAATTTTTTATACACAATTATGCGAGAAATTAATAATTTACTAATTTAGAATTTTTTAAATCCTATACATGAAATATTTACATTAAAAATTGTTAAAATCCAGGGGGAAATATTAATCCTACGGCCAGTACTGCAACCGGAGGACACGTGTGAAAGGCAATGCTGTAACTCAGTTTGTTATCGGTTTAACGCGACGAGGTCTCTGGACAATCGAGGCGACAGGGTTCTTGGAATGGCAACTAGTGGAGAGGGCTAGAACAGTAGGGTTAGGAGTTAGGATGAATTGAAAGATGGGAGTGACACTGGAGGAAGCGGTAACGGATCAATTCTTTGACGAAGAGAATGTTAAGGTCATTGTGGATTCTGAGGTTAAAAACATAGTAAGGAGTTTGTTGAATTGTTCTGAGGATTTTTAAGTAGAATGCTTGACTTCATTGGACGTTATATGGCTCGGTGGTACCCCACAGCTATAGCCTCCGCCGTAGCCTAACCCCGTCGGTAAGGAAGTGACGATAATAACTAAGAAGTAGTAACTTCCTCACGCCTGGGCAATCGTTATTTTCGCATTCATCTACACTGAGAAGCAAAAACAAGGCCACCTTTAATATTTTTAATTATCTCTTAGACAGTCCTCCATTGAATACATTACAACAATATTTGGTTAGGTTTAAAAATCTACAGTTAAATAAAACACAGATAAAATCTCCCACTTGTGTTTGCGACTGGATGTAAATAAATTTTTGAATAATCATTCCCTACTTAGCTGGTTTTTCTATAACCCGTGGCTACGCTAACATAGTTCAAATTCAATATAAGTAACATGCACATAATAGACAAAAAAATAATGCAACATATAAAAAATCCATTGCACTCTACATAATCTAATTCTCCAACAAATTATCTCTCCTTTTTCTAATAATCCCGTCTATATTAATCCTGAACCGCTAACCAGGCCAGAACAAGAAATAATTTCGTATTTTTTCCATTGTCGGACCCTTTCACCTCAAAGAAGCCGACTCCTCATAGAAAAATGAATTTCTATCCCTATTTCTTTCCCCACGCCTTAAAAATCAAACATATATAAACAAAAAACATTAATCAGTGACACATCTTCACAGAAATCACACTTCCAGTGAGTACAAATACTTTGATTAAAACTAAAGTTTCTGTATTGTGTACATCATTGTACAAATTCAAATTAACATATTATATGCCCAGGCCAGCTGATCTCAATCAAGATCGAAACGTTAGCACGATAAAGAAAATTTTTCTAAACCTACATCACACCAGACCGCATCTTACGATCTCTAAATAAAGATTAATTTAAGGTCACTAAATATTAAACATTAGTTTACAGTTTTCCTTTATTTTATGATCGACGGACGTAGAAAAGTATGTTAAAATATTTTTATTTATTTATTTATTTTGCAAGAAACAATGTTGACAGTCGTTTCTAACGTCCTGGACATACGGTTTTCTGTCATGTTCGGACAACAAAATTATTTTATCTTTTTGTTCTTCGTCCCTTTTAGAATGGATCCTAAATGATTAGTTAATTGATCCTACAATTAAAATGGTATAAAAGTAATGCTTTGGATTCATATGCTTGATATTATTTTGGGCCTAAGTTGGGATGTGTAATAATAAAAAAATAAACAAGGAGCATACTAAATTTTAAACAATAATAAAAATAGACAGTCATAGTTTAACACAATTGAGTACATTCAGCTGTTGAACAACTAATTCCAATTATGTTTACTTTGGTTGAAGGGAGTTGTTCAGATTCTTTTTTCGTGTTTGCTATTGAGGTCAAAATCGATTTTGGCCACCAAAGCCGACAAAACAAATAGCCTGGGCAGATAGGGTGAAGTTATAAACGTTGAAAGTGTTACAAATGGAAATCAATTCTCTTTAAAAAATCATTATGTGGATTGACTTAAAAAGTCAGTACCTAGTTCTGACCATTTGAATTATATTTCAATAACTCAAATGTACAAACGGTCTACATAAGAATCACTTAAATAGAAACGATAAAGGCACCTTCGTTATTTATTCAATGCGGTAAACAATTACGAAAAATTCCGTCTTTTCTATCAACGCCCAATTTGCATGTCTAAAATTTGAAAGGAAAAGACTCATTTAAGCATATTTATTAATCTCAAATCCGTTGTTGCTGATGAAGGTCGGTATTTCATTAATATTTTATTTTTAAATTTTTTTTCCTTCCTTATCGTCCTTAATAATTAACTTCCTTGAATGCCGAATCGCAAATCCAATCCAGAAAATCCCCATTCTCGACTTCCTTTCAGTTAAATAAAACCGCCTAGGATCAAAGAAAATTTCTCAGATTTACCGCGTCCCTAACCCTGTCACAATCATATAAAAACAGTAGAACTCAAATTCACGTTTTACACCACTTTCACATAACACTAATATGACACCACAAGAATACTACCACGCTTTATGTGAGTATGAAATATTTGGTTCAAAATTTATATTTACATCTTAAATTGTATATTTTTCAATCGACATATGTTTTGTAATTTACTCAGGCCCTGAAGATGACCCGAATAAAGGTCGATACGTTGGCAAAAACATGAAAAAGGTGTTTACGAAACTCCTCATTATTGACCGCTCCTCACGACTTCAACAAATTATGAAACAACAGGTCACTAAGAAATCAAAGAGTATAACTTTTCACACAAATGTTACCCTGATAAATCCTTATATATTCGTGAGTAAGTGTAATAATTAGTGCAAAACGCATGAAACCAAGGACATTATATTTGGTGGAATAATGTTAAATACTTTGTCTAAACAAAAAGGGACCAATTTTCTATCTGTGAAAAAGTCTACGAAATGTGAAAAAGATGAGCGTTTTATTTTTTTCATTAGTGAAGTAGTCAACAGGTAACCTAATGTTGACAATATATGAAAACCTAGGATGTGGTCCAAAAGGAATAGTATTATTTTGTATTAATATATTGATTGAAAGAGGCCGTGGTTGGGGGTGATTGTAAAAGCCCAAAAACTTTAAAAAAAGAAGCACATGACTAACTCCAACCATGCAAAGGCTGAATACAACAATTAATAATGAAACAAACATTACAGTAGCAAACAGAAGCATTTAAAAGTTGAAATTTTGAATAAAAAATATAATATTTCCATGATTTTGGTATTTCCAAAGGTAATCACTTTCCTAAGCCATAATGATGTATTAATAGTTCCTCTCGTGAAAGAATACTCTTGAAAGAATCTTTCACTTAATTCTTTAATGCAGGGACACACCACACATATTGCAAAGGGAACATAAATCCTTGAATGCCTTGACGGATCCCTAAACATACTACAATTTAGGAACAGCCGCTCACCTCTTCGTTTGATTATCCAACTTATATAATTAATTCGTACTTTGTCAATCACGTAATTTATATCCTTTAAGTTAAAATTCAATTATTCATAAATGCAAGGCTCTTGAAATATAATTTTTTCCAGCCGATTCTCTTATTTTACATTCTATAATTTTTTAAATTAATTAGATTGCCAACTATTCATGTTACTTAAACTAAATTTAATTACTTAACTAAATTCTGATATGATATTATTCACTTGCCTAAATCCAAAGTGCATTGCGTTGTATAATTTCAAAAGTAAGTAATTTATCTACGCTCTGGGTATAAAATTGTTTTACAGATGTAATTTAGTAGCTGGAAGTACGGTAAGGCAGGGTTTCCAAATAAATAGATTAATATTAAATGTTAAATTAAAGAGCTTCGATATAATTAAAAAGCATTGGAATTTACTTTATTCCTCATTTTGTTTGTATCCTCAAATTTGGGCACCCTATAGCACAGTATAGATGGAATACCGATTACATAACGCGCATTTGCGATGTGTATGGAAATTTTTATTCTTAATGATATTATGCCAAAGTTCAGTATGAAAAGCCGTTTTTGTGCATATCATAGCGAACCAACCGATATGGAAAAACGCAAAATCATTTCTGAAGCACTGTAATGCATCATTTTTACTTAATTGTTCGATCTGATTGTAAGATTTCACCTATTTTCGAATAGAAATGTTACATATTTTAGGTCTAAAACTTATTTAAATTTTTATAAAAGTTCAGTAAGTGACGGAGGCTTATAAAGTACTGATACATCAAACAATACTATTTTACAACACATACCTGTTCCGTTGTACGTTAGTTTCTTAAATTGTTTTATGTTTTCATAATATATGATATGTTTATTTTTATTAGTATAACTTACGTGTGTCGACTATTTCGACCGCGTTTGGCACCCGGCTTGATGTTTCTGTTCAAGAACATCTTCCGACTTATTAAATGGTCGGCCTCGTCCGTCCTCTCAACATCCTCTCACCAAGTAACACAGATCTATATATCATCTCCACTCGAAACTTTTAACATCTCCCCTCTGCTCCCGTTACCGCAAATTAAAAGGAAAAAAAGCCTCCCAACATTCATAAATCCTTTAATACAAAAAATTTCCTCAAACACCCTCATCGACTGAACAGACAATGGCCGCGTGGTCCCCTATAACAGTGATAGTGACACTAGTCTCGATTAAACAGTGAAAATAAATTGTTGTTTCATTGTAGTAGTACCAATGACAGTTTCTTCAGTCTTGTTCTAATTCTATACATATATGCTTTGCTGCTTATATCATCGTTACTTTTTACTTAATTGAAGGTAGCTGTAATGAACTGTAAATAAAAAAATGCGTGTTCACTGCTCCATTGAGGCATATTGCTATAAGAGCTGTAATAAAAATAGTTAAATAAACGATTTGTTAATTTTTGTTTGAATCAACAAAATGTGAATTTTTCCCTGAAAAATATGGCACCTCCTTTATTATAAAAATAATCAACAAGGTTAAAGAATTTATCCGGTTCTTTAGAAATGCAATACATGTCCGCCAAAAACCGATAGTTTAAATCGAAAAAAAGACTGGAAAGAAAGTACAGCGATATAAAAAAATATATATTTCATACTTCGTCAAAATTAAAGGCCATTGGTTTTAGGCAATGAAAGAAAATTGTGTAATTGCGACGGGTAAAGACAAACGGAACGAAGGCATAGTTTGTGATTTTCTAAGCCGTGCCGCCGTTCAATATAAACCACAGCTGTGGTTCCAGCAAGATGGAGCTAAGGCTTGCACAAAAGGGTCAACAATGGTACTGTCAAAACATAATTTCTAAGTTAAATTGAATTTCCACCGTGGTTTCCAAAATTAACACCGCCACGAACAATTGCAGGCCTATATCCCAGAATTAACGACGTACTAACTAATCCATTAAGGAAAATGCCTTCTGCAACGAGCTGAATTATGGGCATCTTAAAAACGAAGACAATATTTTTAATTTATTATACATTTATATTTTTCTTCAGTTAGACATATACATTTTCAGCCATGTGGTTTTAAAAGTTGTTTTTATAATTAAAGTATAATTTACCATCGTAACTTTAATTAAAAAAGTTAAGGCACGTCAAGGATAATCACTTTCATACTACTGGCAATCTTCAATTAACGTTTGCATGAAATGTCTTTTCACAACAATGAGTTAGTTAAATAATTAATTTTACTTTATTATCTATTATTAGAAATAAATAATAACTAAACAAAAATAAATTAGTTAATTTTCAAGTTGTGAGCTTTTTCATAACACATAAATAAAACTGTTCAAAAACATTATTTTACTAGCGATTGGCGCCCAATGAAATCTCTTGAGTGTATCAATAATGATGATGACAGTGGACGCAACGGTTTAGGGGTTGACACGGGGCTCACGCTCTTCACACGTAAAGGTCCCGGGTTTGAATCCAGCGGCCATGGCGTTTTTTTCGAAAGAACCGACACCACGAGTGTTGACATGTCCTGTGGTGTTGCGAACTCTCGTTAAAAAAGTTCATATCTTGTAAAGTAAATATTAAAGTCTAATAATAAAGTGCAAGTAATAAAACCGGCGGGAAAATGATGGGATTTGGAGGAAATGAAAAAAAAATTCATATTGCATCGCTTGCACGAAGCTGACACATCGGCATCTCCTCGCCATAGAAAGACCACGGAGATCCCCTTTATACCTGTAAAACATATATTAACAAAATGTGAGGAATTAGAGCCGCATAGAGTAAGGTAATTTCAAATAACTTTTAAAACACAGTAGTGGTTATAATAACAACATAATCGATACGTGAAACAGATAAACGAGTAGGGATATAGGGAGCTCGTTCATAAGTTGGTTGAAATAATATCCTTAATTTGATCAACTATATTTATTAGCGTGAACGTTGGAGTATGTTTGGATTACCAAAATGTTTTATAATATTTGCAATGTGGTAGGGGGTAGTCATTGGCCATCTAATCACATCAAAATTAGGCTGTGAATGCATCCAAAAACTCTAAAACATGGTATATTAGAACAATCTGATGTGTTTTGGGTACCAAGACACAAAGGAATTTCGGGTAACAAAAACAGAATTCTCTACCACAAATTGAATTTAAAAAAAGTCAAAAGGAGAAGTGTACAAACTCTAGATGTGCTAGACGCAGTAAGTTTATGCTAAAGACTTTGTAAGATTCGCAAACTCAGTGCTACAGTTAGGGAGAGATAAACTGAGAGGAGTGGTAGGACTATCTACTTCTCACTGGGATATGAGAAAACATCTACACAACTTGGGTGTATTCAATGATAACCCCGGGTTATGCAATGAGGAGGAAGAAACGCCTCACGTCATCTTCGAATGCTAAGCAACCGCTCAATGGACCCATAACCTGGGATACAAAGAAAACCCTTGGAAAGTAATTGTAGCAACACCACTCAATGACCTAGCACTTCTTAGGGGAAAGATCGAGTGATAGTCGGGTAGATGTTCTGGTGCAATATCAAGAACCCTTACATCTACCCAATTATTTTAATGTATTTGTTTGTTTGAGTGATTAAGCGTATGGTTAGTTACTGTAATACTGAGTACCCACAGACCTGTCGAACCAATTTGGTTCACTTAGGATAGTGAATGCGTGATTTTTACTATGTGTGAATGTATTTATTGGCGTAAATGTCGGAAAAACGCCTTGCTGCCCTTCCAACCGTAGTTTAGTTTGTACAGATTTGTAGTTGTAGGGAGAATCTTGAGTATTTTAATTGACTTAAAACATTTTAATCGCGTGTGGAAGGGTTAAACATCAAAGATAGAGGTAATTAAAAAAATGCGAGCTGGACCAAAATGGAAAAGGCAATAGCCGAGCAGCTAGCTGGCCGAAAAAATGTTATTAAATAAACGGTTATCAGTACAATTGTGTGATTTCCCTGTGTTGTTTGCCTAGTGTTGAACCTGTAAGTTGGTCGTTACTGATCATTTTGGTATACTTTTCAGGATCAAGTGTACTTTTTTAATTATTTTTTTTATGGCGTCCGTCTGGTATTTGTCATGCTAGCGGTTGTATGTTTCAATCTTGGCACAGCTACCGCTTTATAATTAGGAATAGTCTGAAAAATATAAAGTATAATTAATTTAATTAATTAACTTAATTTAATTTACTTCTATTCTAAGTCAGCTATAAATTCATATCTGATGCTATAAAGCTCTGACTCCAAATATTCACTCATTTATCCAATCTATCATATTTGCATCCAAAACTTTAATTATTCCTTTTAAAATAAATAATTGGGAAAGCCAAATATATGCAAAAA
Organism: Cimex lectularius; assembly: GCF_000648675.2. Classification (NCBI taxonomy): domain Eukaryota; kingdom Metazoa; phylum Arthropoda; class Insecta; order Hemiptera; family Cimicidae; genus Cimex; species Cimex lectularius. Next base: position 349,125 of record NW_019392753.1, on the reverse strand, counting down.
AATAATTATCACATTTATTCCTCTTCTTTAATTAGAATTTCAAATTGTTGTTCCATAATTGAAACATTTCCCTTAAGCCGGGAACGCACCCGATGCAACGCTATGCGACGCTACCCGATGCTTTTTGGTTTTACGGTGGTGTGGTTTTGGTAGGGTGTGCACATCTATCCGACGTCAAACGTACGCCACGTACAGTCAGTCACAAAGCGTGTATCACAAATCATTATCACAATCGCAACGCCTCTTTTGTTCTTAATGCATTATTTTGAGCAAAACCATGTAATAAATTGTTAGTTAAATGGTGTTTGGATAAATTTTATGCCTAACCATCATAATTAAATAATTTTTATAAAAATTCATGAATTTTTGATCTCGTTTAATTTGGTATATATTAAAATAAGAATGTTGTAATTAATGTAACGACAAAATTACATATACACAGTTGGAAATAAACTGCAAAAAGTATGAGTGTGTTGTTTTGACGCTACCCAGACGAAAATGGTGTAGTTGTAGCAAAACCATGAAATAATAATAATAATGGAGTCAGACCAGCAAAAAGTATCAGCATGAGTGCAGACTCATCGTTCTCCATTTATTCTTCCATTCAAATACTCAAAAAACACAATAAGGTTCTTTTTCTTTGTTTTGGAAGGGCTGTTTTAAAATGATAGTTCCTACTCACAGTAAGTTGTTTCCAACGATCCGGTTTTTGAACCTATAGCTCATCACCGGGTTGAAGGAGTTCTACAACCATCTCTCTCATTACATAGAGACGTGGTTGTACACCTCCTTCAACCTGATGATGTGCTATAAGCTCAAAATCCGAACGTCGAAAACAACTTACTGTGAGTAGGAGCTATATTTTTAAAAAGATTGAACAACACACTCACTCCACCATTTATCATTTCTGTTCTCTACACCAATTTCATTTTTGGACCATCCGTATAAATTGGGAAAGCCATTTAAAATTCGAAACAATTTGCCCTTATCATCAGAGAAGGTGTTTCTCTTATGTTCAATAAGGCCAGATCTTCGATAATTGTGACAGTAGGTTAGTATAGAATATGTTATCCCCTCCTACTCTCAACATTTCATTATCGGAGATTCCCAAAGGTCACGTCCTAGTTCTTTCGAATGAGTATATATCTTGACGGAGGTTTATGAAAAACTGAAAGAAATAGGGAATGAAAAAGCTAATACCAAAGCCAAATTATCATCTTATCCCAATCTCCAATGCGGGTATTCCATTTGGGACAAAATTCAAAATCCATATTACGAATATGAGACTATATTTTAGTGGCAAGGTGATCACTTTGAACATCCATTTCTAGGACGTTCCATTCAAAAGTTGTCGCTAGGGAGGGAGAAACAATCGTCAGATCTATTGCACTAACTGAGGTGGTATATAATTGTTATTATTATTACAATTAATTAAGGTTTTTAGTTGAGATGAAAAAAAGTTAATGGCACGAGAGGGATTCGAACCCACGACCTTCGGCTAGATACGCCGCTGCTCTACCACCTGAGCTATCGTGACCTCGATCCACTCGGACATCAACTCCCCATCTCAACCCCACCTTATGAGTTTTCCCTCCTTTTGCCATTTTTCAAATGTCGTGTAATCGGTTTGGATTCTCCTATTCAAATTCTTCCAAACCGACAATATAAACAATAACAATAAAATATAACAATATTTTTAGAGGAACAACATGTAACGAAATGAAATAGGCAAACATTCCATGCATTATATCAAGAATTTATTTATTTATTTTTTATTCGCGTTATTTATAGTGAGCAAGAGACGAAAAATTGTTTCTTTGTGACTTATAGCTTTTTGTTTTGTTTCCAACTACTGTCGAATGAATAAGATACAATTTTCACTTTTTACATGCGTACACTATGGATCAAGATATAGCATTGAAGAAGAAGAATTTAGTTGCTAATGCTAAGCTTTCTATCTACTTTAAGGTCATCATCAGGGCATTCTCACTCTTTTGGTCAAAAACTGAATTGTGCGAATAATTATATATATATATATATTGGGTTGTCCGGAAAATAATGCAGGATTTTAAGTTTTCATTAAAAAAAATCTATATAAAATATTCTGTTTACGTTTACAGGNGAGGGAGAGAGAGAGAGTTTTCACACTAAGCAGCACATGCTTCTGGAATGTAGTGCAAAGAGAGCTTTCCGAATTTTAAGAAATAACGACTACCCAAAGGCATTGGTCAATAGATTGTTAGATATTAATTCAAGGAAGGTAATAAATGGTTAAAACCATCGATAAACAATCCTTTCACGTTCAAGAGTATAACGTACGTCCCAGTGATTTCGCACAAATTTAAATATTTGATTAAGTAATGCATTCCCGCCATCAATTGTTCCAATAAATGCAAGAATGAAATGACTACTTTACATAAAGAAGAGAAGTTGAATTTATCAAATATAGATTCAAACAACTCTGTTTAGGTACAAAACAGAGAATAAAAAATAGAGATCGCCTGTAAAAACTTAAATATGCCAATCTGTAGACCTATTTACGGTTGCTTTGTAAGTTCTATATAGTTATAGTGATCGTTAAATCAATTGTACAAATATGTTTTTCATAATGTGAAATTAATATAGGCCCTGATGACGACCTTAAAATAGGTCGAAAGCTTAGCATGAGCAGCCAAATTTGCTTCTTCTTCTTCAAGATCGTACCTTAATCCAGATTGTTCGTAAGTGGAAACGTGGTCACTAATTCTACTAGTGAAAACATAGCCTAAGTTTAAGTTTTTCTCACAGTTCAGTTTTTCGTTGACGAGACTTCTCAGTTTACATTGACGGGATATTTACAGTCATCATGAGAGGAAGATTTACGCTTTCTAATTTATAAATGGGAATGTTATTTTTTTACTAAAAGAAAAGTTTGAATTAGAAAGTTATCTTTTGTTGTACTCTTAATTTTGTTTTCACTTTTTTCTTTTTTCCTTTTTTTAATGAGCACGCCAAATCTTGCCAATCTCGCTGAAAAAATGTGATTCGTGAAAACCTTTGAATCTGATTGATTAAATAGAAATGGTTGGACATAATAGAAAGATTCCCAAATCCTATGACCAAATTTTTTTAAACTGCCTCCTGTTCTGCTCGTTTGCTTTTAAAATAAATTTTAGGATAACTAGTTTGTAGCGATAATATGTATGTACAAAAAGTGTAAAAAACCATCTTAAGCAATTTTCGACAATTTTTAAATAAAAATTATAGCCTAGAGAAAAATATTATGATGAATTCATATTTACAAGGGCAAACTTACAACTACACGTGGTTATAAACATTACTCTTAAAATTATTGGCGGTTTTCCAAGATAATTACAAGATCATATGATTCTAAGGATAACAAAATACGTTTGTGTCTTAACGGAAAGATTTTATTACATTTATTTAGATAGTCCATATGTACATATTGAAATGTTTTAGAGTTATCACAAGAACGATTTATGACACTCCAACGATAAGTATAAGATACTAAAACTAATTCGTAAAAGTTATTATAATTTCTCAGTTATTGCGCTATCTGTTTGTTTATAAATTTGTTGATAGTTTGTGTGCTTTCTCTGTAATTAAACACTTTCTTTTGCCTAGCCTATGAATTTTGTTTGCATTATTTATTATTTTTATTGTCTTTATTATTAATTACTATTATTGTCTATTTATTTTTTTAATTATTTATTTTTGTAAAGGCCTTATCAATTATCCTACTTATTTACTTATTCTAAAATCACTTTCATTGTAGAACTGTAAGAATGGATGATTTTTTAGTTATTAATATGTGTACCAAATGAATATACATTGAGCAAATATTATAGATAATTATACACAAATCTGAAAGAACTGTAAGACTAGAAGGTGGTAGTGATAGCAACAGCGAGTGCTGAAACTTTCTTTTATTTAATTGGGAGTGTAAAATATATGAGGTCACGAGGCCATCGTCGTTTTAGACGGTGTGGAGGATTACATCGTCTAAATAAGTGTGGTACTTTGAGTTCGAGCTGGTGGGTTAGAGCACAAGAGGTATAGCTTCGAGTGGAAATTGAAGAAGCGTGTTCCGATAAGATCCTTCACGAATGGGATTTTAAGATTTTCATGATCATTTGATTGGTGACGTAAAATGGATCGTTGCGGATACGGCAGAGATCTTCGGATTTTATGTATTGTTTAATGAAAAAATAAAACAGATAATGGGGTAAGTAACGCCTTTTTGATTACAGGGACCTAGTAGTTAAGATGAATGGTATTTTGCAAGGATTGCTGGGGGGGGGTTCGAATCCTGGCATAGCTCATGGTTTTTTTTATTGATTGTAATAAGAAAAAATATTGCAAAATGGATCTGACCCATCTCTGCGAACACAACTTTGGACGATAAGCTATCCTGTATTTCAGGAATTACTTTATTTACCGCCTTTTAGATATGAAAAACTGGTCTCAATTTTCACGAAATTAAGCTGACGATTTTAAATCTTCTGTCTTTTATCAATGATAATAATGATTTAGCCATGTTGCAAAATCCACTTTATTTTCAAAAGCATATTCCGTGTTATATGTGATAATGGGCGAACTCCGAAATTGGTGATTAATTAAACAGAAAATAAGAATTCACTTGGTAGGTGATTTTCCCCATTCTTGTTTTTATTTTTGTATTTAGTATCATTGTAACATGTTATCAAATTGAAGGTAGTTGTAATGTACTAAAAATTAAATGAATTAACAAAAAAATGGGTTAGCGGGGATTCATACTCCGAACCATTCGCGTGGCGAATATGATAAGGATGTCATAACCACTCTTCTTACGTGGTCCCTGTTAACAATATTAATTAAATAGTATTCTGTCCCTCAAAGGATTTAACAATGTGCGTTCAAATCATTTGTTTTAAACATTTTGATTTCCAAAATTTTCACCTGACTTGAGAAACTGATAATCTCGACTTTTCCCCTTCTTCGCATGCTTTGTGCAGAAGTGACTGTTCAGGAACCAAGGCTTCCCGTTCATCACATATTCATCAACAAATCGATGGAGCGAGGTGAAAATTACAAAATCCCACCTATTGGATAAAAGGAAAGGTCGGCCGACGTGTACGGGACAAAAGGGAAATTGCCCAAAATAAACCGGCTGTGATATTGCCTCGATTTACCGCACGTAAATGTCCGTGTTCCAAAATGGAATACAACTAATCGAACCACGCAGCCCTTTATTTGGGCATTTATAACTCGTCAAACAATAGTTATAGCACAGATTAAACGACCTATTAATAGCAAGTGTTTCCTAAATGCCGTACCCCCCTAAAATACCAAACAGCTTGTATATACAAAATTTGATTATTTCTGTAAGAAATTAAAACTTTTTTTACCATTCAATGGAAAAATGTAAAGTAGTTAAATCACAGTCTTCAACTGCCCACGGGACTCAATAGCATATTTTTAATAAGTAACATGACGAATAATAATATAATAAATATGAGTTACTTCTGTGAACAATTTTATTATATTGATATATTTTATAGGACTTTTTGTTACTTATTGCCATAAAAAATATTCTTATCTGTATTAACTTAAATCAGCACCATTAACAATGGTACTTTAACGATAAAAAACCTTTAAAGTACCAAAGAATGACAAATAAATCCTACTAGCCCATTAAAAATCCATTAGTCGGTTGGCGACAAATCGAAATATTTGCAAAGTATAAAAATAAATTATCAAAACTTTAATGAGGCGAGATCTGACCAATTCCCTTTCTTTGTCGAGCACGCAACGGAGCAATTCGACAGTAATATTGACCTTGCCTGGTCTTAAACCCTCGATGCAATTTAGTGCGACAATGTCTCATTTTTTCTTTGTTAGAAGGTCCGCGAGTGGGTAAACACGTCGTCAGAATTAATGATCAGCCGTCCATCCAATCTCGCAACTCTTCGAGTGAGAAGGATAGGCAGAAATGACAGCCTTATTACATGCGGCATTTTCAACACGACGCATTGAACAATAATTGATTTTGATCTCAGACATCAGCTACTCTCCCAAACAAAACCACGACTTTTCCTTCTTGTTTTTCATTATATTGTAATGCAACCGTAAGCTCTATAAAATAATATCTAAATTGAAAGCCTAATATTCTAAGAGGTTGATAAGAAATTTACCTCGAAATCTCATTTACAACACTATAATATACAGAAAACGCTTGGATAAAACTTAACGTAAAACGTCTAAGATGTTCCATAGCACATTAAACTGGTGGACTAAAGCACAATAAAAACAATTTATCCAATAATTAGGTAGTGTGCGAATATTATGCATCACATGGGCAATCACAACCCCTGAGCTGCTTTAAAAATCATATACAAAAGGAGAAACTAAGATAAGTTCATAGAGACTCCAGAAGTAAATACATTGCCTGGGACATTTAAGGCATAAAGGAAGACAAATAAAATCGGACACATATTCCTGGAAATGAGGACGGAAATATGATTCGTAAAATTCTTCTAAACATTCCATAAAATTTAAATAGACTACAAAGGGTTAGAAGAAAACTCAAAAAGAAAATTAATTTGCGTGCCAACATACTTGTATCCTAACGTCAACAACCTACAATTTTTAGGGTAGGGGATGTATCTATTACGATTGAGAGTATAAGTGCAGGTCATATATTGACAAAAGAAATGTATAGGTCTCATTTAATTAATGCCTATTTAAGAATAAAAATACGTATCAACAAAAAACAGGTGTTAAATTCATGGACGCCATGTTTGTTACCTACGTCCTAGCGGCTAACAATGTGATTACACCGCTATTCGATTCGACTTAGGGATATTCACGATCTTTCTGTTGACCCTGGAAACTTTGATAGGTCGTGTTAGAACGGAAAAATGATGACGTAGACTTATAAGAATATAAGAAGAATAAGAGAACAAGAACATTCCTCAATCTAACAACGGTAGGGCCAATGTTAGATGTTATGAAATTCACTAATTTCGTGGTCCGCTTGACCAATTAATATATTACAATGTACTTCTGACAACAGTGTTAGTGCTCGGACTGTATGAAAAAAAAGACACGGTTTCACGTGTGAAATATACACACAATGATTCATAATATGTACTAATATGTATAATACAAAAATAAAGTAATTAAATTTTTTTTCTAAAACTAGGCAATAATTAAACGTAATTTTAATAGGGTTAGCACAATAGAATATATAGCAAACTGAAAAACGGAAACTGGCAATATATAATTTTATTTATGACAAGACGATAATTTAGAATATTTAGTTCGAATAATCCCCAGGGCAGTTTATATGCTTTTACAAAGTCCAACTCCTTGTTTTGGCAGCAAAGATATCGTCATGTAGTTATGTTTTCCTTCCTTTGAAAAATTTTCCTTTTTTTGAAAAATGGCAAAAAGGAGGGAAAATTCAAAAGGAGGGGTTGAGATGAGATGTTAGTGTCCGAGTGGATCGAGGTCACGATAGCTCAAGTGGTAGAGCAGCGGCGTATCTAGCCGAAGATCGTGGGTTCGAATCCCGCTCGTGCCATTGACTTTTTTATCTCAACTAAAAAACCTTAATTATTTGATAGATGTTATGTCAAATTCCCAACACTGAAGATGAGTAAATCGATCTGACATAACAAGCCAGGGAAGTCAGGCGGACCAAAATAATCGGGAACGATCAAATGTTCAACAAATTTATTTGTACTCACAAAGAAGTAGGAAAGATACAGCAATCGCTCTTTTAACTTTTCGATTTTAACATTTTACCCGATCTTTCTCGCGTTTTAAACCTACTAATTTTCTTTACTGCTTTTCCAGCCAAGTGTGATGACTTTATGATATAACGGTAACCAACTCTCTCATGTCTTTTTCCTATTGCTAGCCTCTCTGTACCCCAGGGCCTCGTCAATTTTGGATAATATGACACATTTAAAAAAACGAAAATACACAGAAGCAAAATAAGAACAAAATAGTCTGGGTAGTATTTACTCTACTCCATATTCCTCGGAATAGTTGGAATATGCCGCTCCATTCTCGCTAATAAATTACATAAACATACCAGACTTCGTTCACACTACTCAGAGTATTCGATGTACCTCGGGGCAAATGGCGATTAGCAGTTTTATTCACGCTAATGAATTACATTCACACATTCATTCTCACTATCCCATAGTACTCGATATAATTTGTGGTAGTTGAGTACGCATTTTGCTATTTGATATGCCGCAGACGGGTTCTGGATCGATAGGTGTCCTCTGCTCTATATGCACTGGTTAAACTACTACAAACAATGGTAATAATATAGTTTTCCCCAGAGACTTGATTCAATCCCATATGGCCCAATTTTACCGATGAGATAGTAGCTTTTAATGCTAGAAAGATCAAACGTGACCGCTAACGATCAAAGTTCATCACTTAAATTATTTTATCATAAACGTTTTAACATAAACCTTTATGATAAAACATTATAATTCAAACAAAAAATACGTGTACGATCGTTTTTTGAGAACAAAACTTTGCTTATCTATTACGTTTTTTTGACTTTTTATGATGCGTCCGATATATACTGCAGACAAAATTGGCAATAACGACAAGGAAAATGATGTTTATTACAAAAGGGTTTTCCTCTCCGGAAGATCAAATGGCTCCTTGGAAGGAAGGTGGAAAAGGTAAAAAAAACGTGCTTTGTCGGCCAAACGCTCGAACTGGGCAAAAATGAAAAGAACCGTCTTTTGAGAGCAATGAATCTAACAAAAAACTTCCAGGGCGAGACAGTTAAGGTTAATGTTAAATGAAAAATGTAAAACATGTATGATCGAGAAGAAAGGGGTTCTTGTAAACTTTGCTTACAATTGTTTGCGATATTAATAATTTAAATTATTCGATCGAAGTAAGAATAACTGGACTTAGATTTATATTTAATTTTGAAGCAAACTTACTGAGAATATAGAAGGCAAAAAATGAACAAACATTTGGTTAAAATTAATTTTAAAATATTTTCCATCAACTCGTATTTTATCCAAGCTACGTTCAACATCAATGAACACCTTCAGCTTATCGAAGACGGGTGCAAAAAATGAAGACGAGACAGAATGAAGAAAAATGTAATCAGTGCACGTTCACATTGAAAAAATATTCTTGCCCTCTACTGAACATTAACGACAAAGAGATGTAAATTTGCATTGAAGTAAAATACTTCAGACTAGACCCCAGACCCCCCCCCATCACAAGACTTAAGAGACAACAACTTAAGAGAAGTCGTGGACAACTACGAAGACTTCAAGGACTGAAATCTATCTTGACCGTCAAAACTACACCAATCTTATACAAGATTTACTACGACCACTTTGGACACACTGAGTGGAACTGTGGGTTTCTGCCACGCCATTCAACGTCTAGTCCTTCCAATCCTTCCAATCAAAAGTCCTCAGACAAATCGTCAAAGCACCTACGTCACTAACCTCACTATACACAGCGACTTCAAAGTTCCTTTTGTCAACGAACTGATCCGTTCCCGATTCCAAGTTTCAAACGAACCACTGGATTCATCCTAACCCTTCTACTCTTCACCCATCCCCAGAACCCGCCACGACGCCTTAATCGACGATAGCCTCTAGACCACCTTGCTTAATCCTCAACCCCCAAACTTAGTGCCAACATTGGCTGGTTTCTCATGGTATCTTTCCTCCGGGTGTACCTCTGACAACAGTGTTAGTGCACGGACTATATGAAAAAAAACAGACACGGTTTCACGTGTGAAATATGCACACAATGATTCGTAATATGTACTAATATGTATAGTACACAAATAAAGTAATTCAAAAAAAAAATTTTTTTTAAACTAGACAATAATTAAACGTAATTTTAATAGGGTTAGCACAATGGAATCTATAAAAAAACTGAAAAACGGAAACTGGCAATATATAATTTTATTTATGACAAGACGATAATTTAGAATATTTAGTTTGAATAATCCCCAGGGCAGTTTATATGCTTTTACAAAGTCCAACTCCTTGTTTTGGCAGCAAAGATATCGTCATGTTGTGTTTGCCCAAGTTTTGAAGATTTACTCATTGTCTAATATATATTTAATTTTTTTTTGCCTGTTTGGCTGTCTTAAGTATGTCACTGCCTCTTTTAAGAGTTTACATGGCACAAGACCCTACAAACTATTCTTGGTGAACTTTGTGAAACTCTACAAAATGAATGTCTATACGCAAATCTGTACCTAATATCGAATTAAAATCGTACATTTAATATGTATTATCAAACCTAATATCAACGTTACTAAAAGCAAAGCATTTAGCATGTTTAATCCAACAGTGATGGATCCACTGGCCGTCTTCATAAACGCCATTCAGCGTATACTAGTAATAAGGAAAAAACACTAGATGGAAAAAAGGATAGGGCCTGAGTAAGCCCCCCATGACCCTTGAATTAGGCCGCCCGAAAAAAATGATGGCATGACATAGTGGGAAATGTGTGAAACAATATTTTTATGTTTCAATAGAAAAAAAAACGTAAGTAAATCCCAATTAAATCTTGATTGTTGGTTATATACACCGTACAACATTTCGAACTTTCATTGGAGTATTTTTTTAAATTCCAGTCGTGCAAATCCTATTCCGAGAAGTTATCGGAACGTTTTAGTCTATTCAGACTTTTTCATGCTAAAACTGCGAACCCATTCGATCTCCGATTAACGGATTCACACATAACAATAGCTAAATTTCTCCTGTTCAAATTAGAACACATATGTATTTTATATATTCATGATGGAGGGTAGTTAGTGGAACGATCCAGTTAATAGTTGTTGAGCCTTAAACGTTTCGCTGTTCCTGATGAAATCATAAAAGAGTAAAAGTAAAAATGAACAGTTCTTACATAATTAAGAATTCTTAAGCATTTTTGATACATCTCTTAACGTGGAAATATTTACAATTTTAAGTAAAATCCGCAGAGAAATTTAAGCCAAATCATTTTAACTTAATCGACAATAATAACCAGGTTAGTTCATTTCAATTATCCATCGGTTTTAAGATCAGTTTGGGCGATAAATTTAAAAGAAAAAGATGTTTCTGTATGTACAAATAAATAGCAAAGAAAGGATTCGCTGTCAAAATAATGTTGGAAAATAATTTCAATTTACTCTGGTGTGATGTCGTAGATTAGTGAAAGAAAGGTGAATGGTAAGTCCAATCCCAGTTATGATGTGGTAGATTTAGAGAAAGAAATGGGTGGTCAATAGCAGGGAGATACAGAGAGACGCATATCTCAGAAATTCGATCATTTGTCAGGATTGGCTTTCCTTCTGAATCCGTCATTGGGGCGATAATAAAGTAATCCAGGTCTTCTTTACGTAGCAACATTTATTAATTAAAATCCGCAAAGGATGTATTGAAGCCGAAGGCAGACACTCCCCATCCAAAGCACGTTCATTCCATAAAAAGCTAACAAACGTCTAGCCCACCTATCTTCGCAACCAACTGACCAGTCTGTACAAGTGTCAACTGATTCGTGACTACCTTTTTGTAGCTCTGGTTTTTTGCCAAAACTTCCCCGAAGGGTATTAGGTGAAGCTTTATTCCCCGTGGCAGCTACTACCCTATGGCTTCAATTACTTTGGAGGGGATTATAGAGCGTCCAAGGATGTGTTACATCGTCCTTTACACATCCTCATTCTATTCTAATATTTCACTACACTTAACGTAATAATTCTTACACACTTAATTATTAATTAGCTACTCAAATACTACATACAAAGAAACATCCGACACGATTTACCATCGGTAAGAAAAATACCAATCCAACAATGAAAAACTAAAAGGAATATGTTCTAACTAAATAATCACGCTTTGCAACAACTTTCATTCATATCATACCACGCCAACTAGACAATTAGAAAATATGAAAATGCTATGATGATTTATTCACTGTAGATTTTCCATCTATTTCATACTATGACATTCAATCAACGTTATTTTTATTACAATTAATTAAGGTTTTTAGTTGAGATGAAAAAAAGTTAATGGCACGAGCGGGATTCGAACCCACGATCTTCGGCTTGATACGCCGCTGCTCTACCACTTGAGCTATCGTGACCTCGATCCACTCGGACATCAAATTCCTATCTCAACCCACCTTATGAGTTTTCCCTCCTTTTTGCTATTTTTCAAAAGTTATTATTTTATTAAGTTATTTTTATGGCACAATTCAAAAGACTTTCATCAATTTTTCGTAAAGTTCGACACTAACTTTCATCGAGTTATAAATTCGTACAATTTGGTATATGGCCACAGTCTGATCACAATGAACAAACAGTCAAACTAACGAAATCACTCAGGCAAACATTTAAATTATAATTAGCAAAATGAAGCATTCTCATCAACGTTAATTAATAAATAAATTGTATTTTAAGACAAAGTAAAGTGAAAGTGAACCGGCAAATCGAAACACGATAAAAACACACTCCTGGTTGACAAGAAGCCGTGTGATACAGTACTTATAATTAATTGTTACCTTAACCAATCTTCTTTGCATAAAATATATAAGTAATGCGCATTGTACATGCAACTCATTTGTGCTTCGGTGAAAATGTCAGACACCCTTGACATCTCCGTTTTTAAATGGTTGTATTAATCCACCCCCTTTTAAACTGATTAATTGAAGACTACTGGCAAGGGGGTCTCAGCAAAAACAACTTCAGGCATAAACAGCCGTTTATAAAGAGCATGCTGTTTTCTTAGCAATTTAGCTTCCTTTTTCTCTAATTTCCTACAGTTGAGGAAAAGCTCCTAATTGGTGGGGTGTTGTTTTCCACATCCGTCCTTATTTTTTTATTTACAGGTTCGGCATAGTATAAAGAAAATTGGTTGGCCATGCCTTTGTCCGTTTTATTCACACGGTTTTTTTGCCTTATAATGAATAACTATTAAAAAAAGTCTCATCTTCAGAATACCTAACCTAAGACATAACCTACGCACATTAAATGAATTTACAAGTATCACGTTTATTATTGAATTTAGTCTCTAAAAAAGGAACAATGGGAAATTCCTTTTTTCAAGGTTAAGGTAAGACGTTGGAAGATAGTATGAAATTGTTTTGGTATTGACTTAATAATACTGGAATTCTCATCCACAAAGCAAGGACATCACAGTGAGTTCCGAAAGATTCTTCGGCCCATTTTCGAATACCACTTATTTTCATGGCAAACATTTGTCTGTAACCAAGTATTTTCTTTTAAACAATGAAGATATTGATTGAAAAATTCAATGTAATTTCTAAAATTATAATTTTTATGTAGATTTTTGAAACTTAGGAAGACCCTACACTTTGGGAGCTACGATATTGTGTGCCTTTAATGTATAAATGACTTTTTTCTTAAACACAGTTCTACTCTGATGCCTAATTTTTTCCAGATTGTGTAAATATTTCGTTTTTTTTTTTAAACATTTATCTATATTTTTATACCATTTTTTAATAGAATTATCGCGACAAAAATCCATCCTATTAGCAACACATTAGAATCCACCTTTAGTCGACATCGAGATATAAATATTGTACGTCATGCATAAATAGACAAGACTAAATGAGCAAAATGTACTCAATGTACATTTGCAATGCAAAAATACTCCTGCCATCCGCCATGACTTTTAGTTAAGTCTATACTTAGGAGTATACATGTACATAAGAAACTGACATGTCCACACTAGACAACAACAAACAGTGAAGACAAGAAAAATTTAGAAGCATTTTAGGAGCGAAATTTGTTCACCATTAACTACCTAATAAGTTGATGACATTATTCAGTTCATTTCTGTTTATTTATTTTAATGTACTGAGGAAAGTTATTTCTTTGAGGTTTGAGCACACTTACACTCGTTTTAGTCAAACTGAATCAAAATAGTGCCGGGTACTCTCCCACGCACACACCTCACTTGCGAGATAGTTGAAGGGTGAGATATTGATGCCGATAGGGAAATCCTCTCAGATGTTCCCCGATAAGAGAGTCATTCCGAAAGCTAGAATTGCAATGCTTGAACGTGTGATACTAATTTATACCAAGAATTTCCAAAGGTAAGAATTTTATGCATACAAAAGTAATGATACAATAAAGTAATGGAGTAAGATCAATGCAAATTTCGTGTAAAAATTATATAAATCCTATTGATTATTGCAACAGTAACTTGTAACGTATGTACAATTAATATTATTTTATTAATTATCGTCATCATCGGTGGTTTGTTTGAGATGTGAGCATAGGTAAATCTAGTTTGAGGTTTACCTAGAAAAGCAACTAGGTATCAAGTTGCTTTTATTAACCCCTTCGGCATAAGCAATTACGAACTAACATTACTTCTCATGTGTTGTTTAATAAGGTCGCTTAAATTGTAAAAAAGCATCACGTTATTTAAGATACCATTTATCAATCAGTAGAAATTTTATTTAGTTTCAATCTCACACACAAAAAAAAGTAAACTAGTGCAATCGTTCGTGCAAGTTAAGTCGTGTTTAACTTCGTTCCTAAAGTAGACGAGATGCGCAGTGGCCGAAAGTCACTTGTGTCATTCATGAGTTGGTACCTGGTCAGCGCTTTATTTTTCATGCTTCAAAGCACGCCCTATCCGTCTCCCCTACAGGCTCAACAGGTCTGTGCACGGACTTTTCTTTTGATTTTAAATTACAAGTGTTTTCTTACACGGTGAGGCCTAAATTACAAGACAAAACACAGTTTCTAAACGGCCTACTACCTGCAATAAATAACACAGAATCCTTCGCTCCAATATATTACAACGTAAATCACCTAGGAGTTCAAAATCTCAACTTAAATGTGCTATCAACTCTTTTTCAAGCTGGACTTTTAACAAAAAATTATCTTTAAAAGAGAAAAATTCTTGAGAAATATATTAAACTTAGGAAAAAATTGGCATGACAAAAATCTGTAGTTCTTAAATAAAAAGAAGTACGATCTTATAACATGATCAATCAAACTCAGTTCATTGACACCTCGGTCTTTCAAGCTAAAATTCATACTACCAATGCTAGAGCCTTAGAAAATCTTAAAATATGGTATGCTGCCCCAAAAACTCCTTATATGATCTGATAGCCAAGGAGCAATTAAAGCATTAGCGTGTAAAAAACTCACATAAAAACTAGTCAGTGAATGCATGCAAAATCTTCAACTTCAAAACCTGGGAAAACACAACAACCTGATATCTTGGGTACCAGGGAATATTGGGTAACAAAAAAGCAAACACACTGGCCAGAGGAGGATCTCCAAGACCTGCATAGACCCTGAACCTATTTTTGGGATAACAAAAACGAACATAGAATCCTCCATCTTATAATGGATCAAAAAAAATAAAAAAGAGAAGTGGATAAACTGTAGGTGTGCAGGCCACAGTAAGCTTATGCTAAAACAACGCTCATTAAGACGGGCAAACCTACTGCTACAATAGAGAGGGCTTCTCTGAGGCCTGATAGGACTACTTACCGGTAATTGGCATCTAACAAAACATCTACATATTATGAGTACATTCAATGATGCCTCCATTTGTAGATTATGCAATGGAAGAAACAGCAAACCAAACCATCTTCGAATGTGAAGCAACCGTTAAATGGACACATAACCTGGAATACAAAGAAAACCCAGAGAAAGAAATTGTAGCATCGAGAGTCAATGACCTAATACTTTTTACAAGGGTCGAATCGTTCGGCAGAACTAAGGAACTGTGAAAGTAGAATACCCCAGAATGCAGTGCTTGGGGAATACAAACCAGCACTTCCTACAATCCTGTCATAATCATCATCACCAATCAAAAAGAGAAAAAATGATATAAAGGGAATATAATCGAACCCATGAGAACCAAACATTTATCATCATTTCATATATCTAATCTATAATTAACTATAAAAGTAGGGATAGGGATAGAGATAAAAGAGGCGCAACAAGGCCTACTGCACCTCGACCTGAATAGATCTATTGTGCTTCTCTCTTATTTATAACTCACTGGCCAGCTTCAGGCTATTAACCAGTCTCTACAGCTTTTCCTGCGGTTCCTTGGTGTAGGATCTTGCTTGGGCTTCTTCTTGTCCTAGTTGTACGAACCTGCACTTACAAACTATAAAAGTAACAGAAACATATAAAATCTAAAACAAAAACTATTTCTTCGCTTATTTGTTTTTTTTGCCTTATGATCTTTGCATATTAGCCATGACGAATTCTTATATATGTTGTTCAAATTGGGGGTTATCGGGAAAAAAGGGCCAGAGGCGACGGTGGGAATCGAACCCACGACCGCGGCGTGAGAGTCTCTCATGCTAACCACTCGGCTACCGCGGTCCCCCGCTTATATGTTTTTATTGCATAAAAAAATGTATTTCTCATTAAGTACCTATGAATGTGCTACTTGGACGTTAAAAGACGGCTTAAACGGGTTATAGTACTGAATTTTCCTTTAATTTGAATTGAAGCTCTCATTTCCTGTCTTGTCGCAAAATTAGGATTTTCACTGCTTTTAAATTCACGAAGAAGAAAATTCACTGAGTAAATCAACATTAAAATCAGTTTAAGAATGAAGATTTGGTTTTAATAAACGAATTGCTTTAAGGTGAGTACGGGGTGGATTAGGATTTGAAACCGTTTTTAGGCTGTTTAATGAAAATCGCATCAAAAGCTACAGGTGAAAGATTGGAATTTCCTGAGCGGCATAAATTATTTAGAGGGAAATCGAAGTCAAATGAATGCCGAATGCTGGGAGAAGGAGATGAAATAATATCAAACCAGTATATTATAAGATCGGGTGTCCCGAAAATAACAAGTGTCATTTTATCAATATAACCAATATTGGATCTTCTGAAATATTCGCACAACTCTACCAAAATCACTTGCGTATGGAAATCGATAGAAAATACATATAACTTGTTCATTCGAGAAAAAGCTAGAAAACCCCCATCAAGGTTATTTTATTTCTCTCAGCGGTCACAATTACAGACAAAGAGATATTTACGCCCCGTGGCCTTGTGATATCTCATTCTCGGTAATCCGAAATATAAACTATTATCAACAGATCCAGTCCAAGTTTGGTAGTAAAGTATTGAATAAAATAGAACCGGCATTATTTAATGTCCATTGTCCCAAAGGATTCCGCAGGGGAACTACAAAACTCTTACCAACTGTTTTCCTTCTCCCTCACCGAGAGCTGGGAAATATTTAAATGCCTTTCTCAAAAATGCAACTCTGATGAAGTTTTTAAAATAAATAATAAATTTAATACTGTTCTGTATTCCCTGAACGGACCCAGGAGGTTAAACATGGACAAGGTTCTTCCACTTGCTGTACAGCGGAGGTAATCCTTTTGAATCCCTGATTCACAAGATCAATAATAACTTGAGAAATATTATTTGTCCAATTACAGGAATTTTCACATGAAAATACACATACATACGTATATAAAATATTTTTGCGACACTTATTGATCATAAATGGGTAAAAGAAGTTCGCGAAAAGTGAATGAGGCGTCAAAAACTTAAAAAAATTATTTTGGCTTTAAGTATATCATTTATATGTAGTTTTTTAGTTGTCCTATTGTGGTTATGTGTGGGTTTTTATGTATATAATTTTATTTCAGACAACGGAGCTATATTAATTACATGTCAACCCACATCTAAGCAGTTTGTAAAGCTAATGTTCTCATCAATTCCATAGTTATCTAATACCAAATTATTTTTGGACCATGTCAGTACGTAGTAGTATTGTGATGCTACAATCGTTTTACAGACTAGTTGCGGATAAAGCTGTTGCAAGAATTAAAAAAAAAAATTTTAGTCAAAGTTTTTCTTAGTCATGCTTTAACCTTTACAAGCCTAATTTATGAATATGATCAACACCTTCAACCAACTTTGTCGGGAATTGACCAAAAAATAAACTTTATTAACATTAACAACTTGCGTTACTCGACTCCAGGTTTCTTTAGTGATTACAATTTTCTACAGTTTGCCATGCAAGGTAAAAGCAAGAATCCTACACAATTTGAAGCTTAATCCCCCCCCCACACAAGAAGAAAAAAACTGCCAAAAGTATTAGAATACTTTTTCTTGATGGGGGAGGAACGATACCATGTTCGTAATAGCAATATCAAACAATATTATTAAGATTAGCATGTTTATTTAATGAGCACATTTGAAAAAATAAGATTTTTTTCATTGTATTTATCTTTTGACCAGGAGCGCATTAATGCGAATAATTCAAAATAGATCTATTTCCCTGATCCATTATGAAGATGAGATCCTGCTCCTATTTAAATCAGAAATTGAATTTCGTATCAGCGGGAGGAGAGTCCCTTTCTTAAATATTCTTTATAAATAATATAAAAATTCTTGTTTTAATTTTTAAAGAATACTATCTACTATGTACTGGTGGCCATCCATACCGGCGTCCGTGATGCGTGGGATAGGGGGATGGGGAACGGTGACGTGCAACACATAACATATCCCGTTCCAGCGGAATTTCGCCTACTCGTGGCGCCACTGTTAGGCGTAACTCACGTTACCTGGGTTCGACTGTCTTCCGTTCTGTTAGGTGGTGGCGAACGGCGGCGAGAAAAATATAGGTAATTCTTACCGGGGCACAAAACAGGTGTCCCCGTTGTCTGAATTCGACTGTTTGACTGCTTCCGTTCTGTGGCTGGGGGAGAATTGGGCCCTCTCCCCCTTTTCCTTCGTGTGCGGTTCTGGGTTCGAATCGCTGAGGAATAGCTCTCAGATGGGTACTGAGGGTGAATAAGTCGACAGGGAGTTGCCCTTTGGAGGATTTCAGTGGAATACCGCAGAACAGGAGTGATTTCTTGAGTTCAGCCTTTGAAAAATGAAGTCGAGCGAGTGTAATTAGTATTGATGTTAAAATTAATATTAATAATAATATTAAGGGATCTTGATTCGCCCATTCAAAAACTTCGCTGCGGGTTTGGCCGCAGAGGAGAATGAAACCAAATGGAAACTGCAAAGAAATACTTCCAGTTCGGGCCCGAGGCCTGCACAAGGGAGGACCTGGCTCTCGAGAAGGCGTTCTGTAGCCCTTGGGCTAGTAGCGGCTGGCCGTGATGGCTTTCCTGCGAAGGCCTGAGGGTTGTGGTAGTAAAAAATGGAGAGAGTATATACCGGTATCCTATCAATTCTCCAATGTGGTCATAGCTTGGCGGTGGGGGACTGTCTCTTGGCTCTGGGGGCGGCGTTTGGCCCTGGGAAAGTAGCGGGCACCCGTAGGGGTGGCCTTGTGAAATTCTGAGGTCCCCGTCGCTCACCGAAGGGCAGCCATCGAGGATTATTGAACTGATTAACAAAGCCTCAAGTCACCGAACTCGTGAGAGACTCTACAAACTTGCGAGTGGGTGTTGGAATAACCCTTGGGTAGTAGGAGGCACCTACGGGAACCTGCGAGGCTTCTGTTGGGGTTCCGGGCCCATGAGGAGCAATTGCGAAGAAAGGGAGCCTATGACGGCGAGTAGTATCGACGGGTGCCCCCGCGCTCGGTTCGGCTATCTGGCTGCTCCGGGTCTCACGAGGGACAGCAAAAGGCGTGGCTCACGTTATCTGAGTTCGACTGTTCGGCTGTTCCCGTTTCTGACGTTGGGGGAGAATTGAACACCTCCCCCTTGCCTCAATGTGCGATTCAGGGTTCGAATCGCTGAGGAAGAGTCTCTCAAGCCCAGGTGTGAGCGACACTCGGCCTTCGGGGAGTAGCAGGGAACCGTAAGGGAAACTGCGAAAGCCTGAGGAACCGGTCGCCCACCGCGAGCGCATGATTGTGAAGAGTGGATACATGCGATTGAGGTTCCCAATCCGACCTGCGGGATTGAGTTTCCGCAAACTCGGATTCATCCCTCTGAGACGACTGGCTGGCATAGGGCCGACTTGTTCGGCTCATGAAAGGTCATCTCATCTACCCACCCTGGGAGTCGTGGCCCACTATGTGTGGAACTACGGCGACGACGGGTGGTATAGTGTGGTTTGAGACTCGAGACCCTGAAACGGCTCACCTCGTGTTCTCATCCACGGCCCTTTTTCTCAATCCAAGTTCTTTCATTCTATCCTGTGACCCCTCGCAACCCTTGCACAATCCGGGCACAAAATAAAGGTGCAGCCCTGAGGGCGTGGCAACCTCTCTAAAGCACAAGCTGTACTCGTGTCAGCCTAGGGTCGGCATGGGCGGCGGGTGCCATAGCAGAGTCACACGACGGCCAGTGCACTAGATCCTGTCTGCACAGACAGGGGAGGGTGTATGGCCATCTGTACCACGGGATAACTTAAATGTTTCAAATCAGCCCAAGTTACTCTGGCAACGGTTTCGTGGTGGCGCGTGATCCCTGGCGGGAACTTAGAAAGAGGCTGTCTTCTATTTGTGACCTTCGTGAAGCTTGCGTATGGCCAGCGTTATTACCCCCGGCCTCACGGGAGACGTTGCGACGGGACGACAGCGTGTAAGCGTTGAGGACGCGAAGATTATGCTGAATAGTCCCACGAATGAATGGGTAAGCGAACGGAAACGGGTAGTGAATCGGTTACTCTGACTCGAGTGTGCTTTGCATTGTTGTGCGTATGACCGGCGTGGTACCCTTGGGGAAGCGAAGGATCGGACCACCTAGGCTGAGCCTATGGCGTCCCTCGAATGCGCATGGCAGGTGTAGGCTGAGCTCGAATAAGAGACTTTTTACCGTGGGCGGTGCTCATCTTGGTTAGCAATTCCACTTTAAACTAAACCGCTGCCGGGGCGTTCCCGGAAGTTTCTACGCTAGGGGAGCCCCTATACTCATGGAGATAGAGTGGCCTTCTCTATCTAGGGAGTACGCGGGAGAACAGGCTGATGTATTTCGGTCTGTTAGCCCTTTGCGTGCGGCATACGACCCGATGCACAATGCGGGCCCGACCATTCGTAGTGGACAAGCGGAGAGCGAGGTTGTATTGGCCCTTAGGGGTTGGGGCGCCTCTACACCAATGCTACGGCGATAACATTATTCCGTCGTATGCGGAGGTGCGTCAGCTCTCATCTTGAGAATCAAAACGTCCAATAAGGCCGAAAAGGCCAGGTGCGGACGCTAAAGATCCTCTTGTCTTGTTGACGATGAATTTTCGGGAACGAACTACTATGTACTATTTCATACTTTTATGCAAGATCTTGTATACCGTAATTCTGTTTCCCAAACTCAAGAGGAGCTAATTTAAAAAAATAAATAAATAAATCGGTTGCTGACTTTTCCGTCAAAACAAATGTTAGAAAAATTGGTTACAACTGATTATGTTTCCCGTTACCAATAAAGAAATTAAACTATATAAATAATTTACAACTTTTCTTGCTTAATTATTCAGTTTGTTGAATATGAGACTTGAGTAGCTTTTTACTTTAAACAAAAGTTGAGCTGAGTGCTGTGTTCTTTGTGAAACTGGAAGCTGAAAGTTGCCTATTTTGTACTTTACATTATTTCAGTTAATTAAAGAAATTTTAACTAGCTGTATATATATTAAATATTGTTACCTTTTATTATCTGAACTTTGTACGTGCCGCTTTTATAAACATTTTAGAGTTTTTATTCTATTCGTAGTTTCGTAATACTGATTGATGTTATGAACTAAGCAGGTATTTTTCAGTCTATATTTGTTAGATTCTTTATTTTTTTTTAGTAATAGTGCTCGTATTTATTAATTTAACTTTGTATGTAAAATACAAATGTTGTTGTATAAATTTTAAAAATTGCTCCATGTACGCTAATAAATAAGGGCATAGATAATAATTGAAAATATTGGGAAAACGCATTACTTACAATGGACGGCTGCAAATGTGAGAGCACCGATTTTAATTAAACTTTTTAGCTAATACTAACGCAAACATTATTATACCGTTCTTGCTAATGGACACTAAGAGCTGAATACAAATAATTTAAATATTTTTGAAAAGCAACTCTAGAGTCTTACTCGATTTCGAACAAGCTTTTGATCGAGTCTGGCACCTGGGTTTGCTTTGGAAACTCAAGGGTATCATACCCCCTACAAACTATCATCCTTAAATCCCTACCTGGCCGAGATATACTTTAGATTATGGGTCGTATCATCTTCGTCACGCTCTTTTGTAAATAGTGGACACGGAAGTCCGTCAGGATAGCATCCTCGGCCCAATACTATACTTAGTATATACTGCTGATCACCCTTCCCATCCCGACATATGCTGATGACACTGCCATTCTACCCTCCCACTCCGACCTCGAGGCAGTTCAGCATACCTATGTATTGAAGCTTAACACTGCAAAGGCCCAAAACATATCCTTCACCCCCCACCTGATCACTGTATCTCCATTCTGTTATAACCTCGCCCTCTTTCTACCGAAAACGTCATCCGATACCTAGGCTTGTTTCTAGACAAACGAATAATCTCGAATTCCCATACGAAAGGATAGAACTGAACCAACGATACCTATTACTTAGAGGAAAATTATAAAATAGAACGAAAATTGATACTTGATAGCTATGTACTCACATTCAACTGAATACAGAAACCAATATGGATATTGGTTATGTTGGGATATGTTTGGGGTTCAGCCAAACATTCCCTTCTCCGCAGAATACAAACTTTACAGTCACGAACGTTAACAACCAGTTTTACTACTTTTTAAAAGGATAGTTCATACTCACAGTAAGTACTTACTGTGAGTAGGAACTATCCTTTTAAAAAGTATTGAACACCAAACTCACTCCATCATTTATCATTTCTACCAGTTTTACTTTCTAACCGCATCATCTATAACGACCTAAATGTTTCCTTTTTAAATGAAGTTTAAAAAAAGTCTAGACTAACAGCCAATCCCACTCTCCTTACGTACAACTACTTTCCTCCCGATCTTTTACTAGCACTCCTCAAAAGGCAGTGGCCCTGTTACTGTCACCTATGTATGACAAAAAAGTTAATGAAAAAAATGAAGCGTAAATGTAGAAGCGACATCAATGTCCTAATACTTCTCAGAAGAACGATTAAGTCTATTGCACTGAACTAGGGAACGAGGAAGGAACGGCTGTGCCCACAACACGCACTCTCAACACGACACGCAAGAATGGCACAATTACACAGAAGACAAACACTTTCAACTCTGAAGATGATCTCAATAAAGATCGAAACGTAGGCACGATAAAGAAAATGTTTTTCTGAAACCTACATCACACCAGACCGTATCTTACGATTTCTGAATAGTTTTTATTTTATGTCCATATAAATTAAAAAGGCAGGGATGTAATCAAACCCCCCCCCAAGATTTTCTTTTATATCTCCAGTTTTAATTTATTAAACTCCCCTTGTTAATAATATATTTCAATTATACTAAAAGAGAGATTACTTTTTATAATAGATACGCGTAAATATTATATAACGTATTCGTTTTGGCCCAATATAAAAATGTGTCCTTCCACTGACAAGCCTTTTGCTTTTAAATAATGTTAGCCAGCTAAAAATGACCTGGACTTTAAAACATTATGGCAAAATACCTTTTAAAATTGTGTATTACACATTTTTATCTTGATGCAGTTTAATTTTTATTTTTAATTTCTTAACTTTTTTTGAAAATGTAGAACAACACTAATACTTGATATCTCACATGTCTTATCGAAGTTGTAGGAGTAATTAAAATTAATTATTATTATTAAATGTCTTCCTCCTTTAACTTCACACTTTATTATTTGTACTTCTACAATAAAAATATCTATTCCGTAATATTTATAATATAACTGAGATGGAGAAGATATTCCATTATACCGAATCCCTCCAGTACAAGTAATTTTTTTCGCCATAAATTAAATTCTAACAGGATCTAAGATCAAGAATGATTAGGATGACGGAGTTAAAATCATAATTAACTTAATAAAACTGAACAACTATGAAAATGGTTGAATAGGCTAGTTTGGAGTAATTTCTGCCTTGTTTCTAGAGGAAATTCTAACCTGTAATTATTTCTGACCGGTTTGATAATTTGATAAATAAACTGTAAACACCGCAGTGCGCATCGCTGTGAGCTTTTTCACGGCTGGGTATCCGTCTTCAAATCGGTATATCCCAATTCAAATGAATATATAAATAAAAAAGTGATCCGGTAAATCGTTTACACGTTTTCTCGTGAACGGAATGTGCTTGAAAAATAAAAGGACGATGTGGCCCGGCTATAATTAATTGGAATTGAACTGATACATGACGTTTTCACCTCGTTATACCGGTAGAATTACACATCCCACACTGTGAAGGAGCCCTATATGTTTCAACAAGTAATATAGGAATGGATTTGTATTTATTTCTATTATAATTTTAAGCAACGCGAGGGTAGTGATGAGTTGGAAAAAAAAATTCGAAAAAAGAAATGATCATTGAATGTTGTACATGAACGCAATGTCTTACATACTACCATCATTGTACCGGACTGTGTAAATATTAAATTAAAAAGAAAGAGGAGAATGATAAGCAGTGAAAGAAGGTGTTAAAGATTCCACAGAAGAGATTTCTCTATATTTCGGGTTCCAGGGCGTCCATTCACTCGGTTGACGACATAACAGAGGGTGAACCGGTTAAACAGTAAGAGGCGAAAAGACACGTGTAAGGAAAACAGAAGGAGAAGTCAGAAAATTGCAAGTGGGACACCGGCCAGGGGGGGTGCGGTTTTACACGATGTAAACAACAGATGAGTGGTCGGCTTCGATTAATCGAATTCAAACAGAGGGCGCGCTGGTAAGACCACTTTCTTCGGGAAGGGGCCCTTGAAATTAACAGCGCGACCGAACACTCATAGTTTTGTTCATTTCATTTATGCCAATATTTATTTTGACTAATTATTTAATTATAGTGGGCTTGGGTTTGTTTATAAAAGTCATTCAAAACGAAACGGCCATGTAGTAAAAAAAACCTGAAGCTGGCCACTGAAGAAATATAAGCCATAAAAAATATGTGAAGGGACTTCGATACACGGCGACTGGTCGTTGTAAGACAAAAGTCTCGTGTTGAAATCCAGTGGCCCTGAATTGGATTGAACCCGATATACTTACATAATACATCAAAAATAATCATTTTATTAATTTTTTTATAAATTTATTTTTTTGCGGAGGTTCGCAACAGCAGAGGTTATATCAACCCTCGGGGTACCCGTGTTTATGAAAAAAGCCCATTTGTAAGTATGTCGGGTTCGAATGCAGGGCTGCTGGATTCGAACCCGGGACCTTCACCTTAAAGTGATGAGCGCCGTGTCAACGCCTAAACCGTTGCGGCCATCGACGCCCCTCATAAATAACCCATATAGACATAATAAATAAAAGTCATACAACAAATATTTCATTCATTTGTGCCCGAATAATCGATATTCTTCGAGGATTATAGGGTACGGCCCTTCCATTCTCTCTACTAAATATATATATATATATATTCAGATTAAAACATTCATGAGCTTGTGGTATTGGATTAGCGATTTGTGGTGATTTTCGATTGTGATAAATTGAGCTGTTTTATGGTTTAGTTACGATAGAAAATAACAATAAAACATAGGATTTAAATTTTTTCACAAATATAATGCAACATTCGTCATTTCTGATCATAGTTTAGTTGGCTGTATAAAATAGGAAATATAGTAAATTGTATCTTTGGATTGCGTTAAATTAACTAAATTGGTCAAGTACTTTTGACTTTTCAATGAGAATACTGTTACAAGCGAAAATGAGAAGAAAAAAAAATTTTTTGCACTGGGGTGACCAGACTCGGGCAGAGACGAGGGTGCTCTCGGCAAGGTTGAGCGAGGCCTGGAAGAGGCCGAAGACGCGCGGGTGGTAGTTGGAAGCTGAAGGAGGCTCAGCCAGGGCTCAGCGGTGACACTGGCGAAGAGTGGGCCCCGATCGGCGTGAACAAGGAGGCTCGAGCTGAGACTCGTCGGTGTGGACGAGCCGGGCGAAAAAGTAAAAAAGGAACGTGATAGTGTTTTAGTTAATTATTTTGGGACTTCTTCTCATCGTCGTGGAGTGAAGGGTTCGCGTGTGCGAGGAGAGACCCGCTCTGGAACGAGAAGGAAAAGAACGAAGTTCGAGCTTTTAATTTATATTATAAAATTGGTGTCTGGACAGTTTTTTTTAAATTTTATTTTATTTTTATTTTTTTTTTAAGACATTTGTTTTATTTCTTTTTTTGTTTTACATTTTATTCACAATCCAGAGGACATTGATATTTTACTTTCTTATTTTGTTTTTATTTTTTATCTTGCTATTTCACCCCGAGGGTTTCACTGTTTTCCGAAAAGAAGGGAAAAAATATAAAAACCGTGTGGCGCCCGATTATTTTACTTTTGGAGACGAAGCGGCTACGAGAAAAAAAATCCATTGAGCCCCAGGTACCCGGCGACCGGGTGAATTGCCAACGGTCCGGCGAGGAACCGGTAACAATACACTATCAGCAGAATAATGTTGGTTAATGTTTAATGTTAATGGTTAATGAGTTATTATGGAGATAGTGTTCTTAACAACCAGCTCAACCTACAATATTATCGGCATCACAGAAGGAAATCAGAAAAGTATTGATAAGAGCCGGCGGCCAAAATATGCATTACGGTGTTGGCCGCCAGAAGGTCCGTGTTACCTCATGGCTTAAATTACCTTCGGAATCAACATCACACCCGGCAATTTCACCATTTAGCCAATCGTTCCCGTGCCGCGAAATGGATTCTTGCGTGTTTATTCGAGATTCATGCTTTTGTCCTAGATCTGTCCCTGTTGTATTTTTCCCGCTCGCACTAGAAGATCGGCCACAATCTTGAATCTGAATTCCCCATGGAAATGTAATCGTAATTCTACCCAATTGAGCAACAACGGTGAGGTAATTTTTCGTTTACCGTATTTTTCTGTTTTGTAAATTCTATGCGGTAGTTTTCCAAGTATGAAGAATGATTCCCTCATGCATTTTAAAGGTGTAAATTTTGCTGTGATTGATGCTATTGTTATTCCGCACTGTTTCCCTTCCTTTTTGTATGTTTTCTTTCAATAAACTGCAAAATATTTACACAATTATTCTGTCGGTTGTCCCACGGGGCATGTAATGTAATTTAAAAGAAGAAATTTGACATGTCTGACCACTCTAATGTGAAATACTATTTCCGATTTTTTAAAATCAAACTAAAGAATAAATTCATTCCAGGAGAACCTACGGACATAGGATCAACAAATTTAATGAAACTTCTGTTTGTGATAAACATAAGGTTGAACATGCCTGAGAAAATGAAAAATTCTAGAAGCAGAAGGAACAAAATTTTAAGTTATTTACAGTTTTTTTTTTTTTTTTAATTTTAGTTGTACATATGTTTCAAGGTTATTATATTCATATCAATAGATTCACTTTGTACCGTAGGATAGGAAAATAATATGCAGGATTTCGGCCACTACGTGAAAATAGTATTATAGGTTAGGTATTGTAAATATTGAAATATATAATTTGTGACCGAGCGATGTGGCAAATTAGAATACTTGATTTTGGCCAGAAAAAGAGTTCAAGAAATATTCGTTTTCGGAACCCCCAAAAATTACAAACCAAATACTAATTTTGGGGAAAAAAGTCTCTGATTTTCTTAAAAAACAGAAATATGCATATTTATAAATTATACTTTATAACTCAACGGGAAATTTTACAAGGGTATATAACTCTATAAACTATGCATTGTATTTAACAAATAATTTATTTGTACCCTGTACATATGTGCGTATATAATTTTTTTATCCTAGTCACAACCGTGACCCGCACTGCTCCTAGAGAACTCAGGCTAGCACTCAGCTAACGGTGGTATTTGGATTGTGCCGTAGGAGTAGGATGGAAAGCATGTCTAAAGGAACGTTTAGATCGATGTGGAAAATGATGTTGATGACATAGTATAGAGCTATGAAAATTTGTCTGAGGACTTTAATTGGAGGATTGGATGCGCTGGATGTATGGCTAGACAGAACCTCACAATGAAACTATGCCAAAAGTGATTACAGTAAGTCTTTCATAGTATTGGTTTAGTTTTTACGATCAAAATCGATTTCGGACTTTTTTTGTAGTTTCTCTAATTCGTCTATTAAGTTGTTCTCTTATAAGTCTTGTGTGGGGATTCCACATCAGCCTGCTGACTATCTGACTTGAATGATGATGATGTACACTGGAGAGCAAGACCGTTTGTAACATTGCAACGGTACATTTTTCATCATTCATTCTTGTCCTCATTGGATGTTGGATATCGCTGGGAAAGAATTCAGGCTAGAAGACGGGATTGCAATCATAAGCATAGGTTGTCATATGTGTAGGGGAAGGATGTGGCAAAAAAATTGATTGGTCTGCTAATTGAAAGTCGATGCCGCACCACACTCTGAAACAGCGGTCAGTTAAAAAGAATTCGAGGATAAGGCAATAAAGGGTGGGGAGGAAAAGTTTAAAATTTTTAATTAAAATAATTATTATCAATGCCTGGGTGTAAGACCCTATCAAATAAACTACACATAATGGCACAAACTTCGTGCATCCGTGTTCTTATCTCTTACAACGATATAAAATCTAAAACTTGTCCATGAGCAGAAAAAAGAAAGGTTAGGCTTTCCAAGTTCTGAATGCCTTGAATGGAATTACATTAAGTAGTTAATAATGTTTCTAATTGTCAGTCAAAATCAATGTCTATTTTACAGACAAAAATATCAATAAACAATGTCTTTCTTGAATATTTATTGTTTTAAGGATTTTTATCTTTATTTCACGATTAAAACATTGACAGACAATAAAATTAAACGACTTAGTTACTTAAAAGTTTTGTATTTATCAATTTTTATTACACTGAATATTGGAATAGTTCAAGTGTCATTTAGTTGTGAACTATTGTGACAACAGTTTTATTTATTATCTTATTTAAATTAATTTATATTTAACATCGTCGAAATAATTTTATAGAGATGACAGAAATATGCCTTGTATACGAATAACCGTTAAGATATATAAAAAAAGGCATTATACGGTTAGTAGAAGCGAGCCCTTGCTGGCTCGAAATGGCTATTTTCTATCTCAAAGAAGGGAATTAGGAGGCTGATAGGTATCCTGACGGGCCACTGCCCACTGAGAAGACACCTCTATGTAAAGGGTTTTCTACCAGATCCCTTTTGCCGTTTTTGCAAAATAAAAGAAGAAACGGCAAGGCACTACATCGCAGAGTGTGATAGGTATGCTAGGTCTAGATTTGAAACTTTTGAAGGAGAGGACATCACCAAGTCACTCCCCGAAATTAAATGGTCCAAAATCTTGGGGTTTGTGAACAGGTCCAAGAGGTTTATGCAGGACACGTGAGCCGACCAAGTCCCGGACCTTTTAGCCTTTTAGGGATGGGGTACGAGTCTACCCAGGCATTTAACCCCTCGGGTCTTGGTCGCCCACCCTGTGTATATATAATGACAACAGTTTTATTTATTATCTTATTTCATTTTAATTTCTATTTATTTATATTTAAAATCGTCGAAATAATTTTATAGAGAAGACAGAAATATGCCTTGTATACGAATAACCGTTAAGATATAATAAAAAAGGCATTATACGGTTAGTAGAAGCGAGTCCCGTGATAAGTGGTCTTCAATCAATCATTCACTAGGAACTACTCAACCCACAACCTCAGAATTTTCCCTTTACAGAGAGAAAAACATGCTCTCTCGACTGTGGGAACAGAAGGATACCCTGTTATAAGAACTTAAGCTGGTCTGCCACGAAAAAATGTACAAATTATAACCTTCAAGCACATTTTATAGGATTGTAACATCGATTACTAGAGTTTTGGCCTAATTGAATATGGAGTCACTTCTACCTCTGCGCCGCACTGCTACCTTAAAAATAATATGTAAATTTACCACATTGCTGTATCTTTCTTAACAAAAAATGAACTAAAGGGAATGCAAGAACCAGGGTAAACTGACCTTCTTACTATCATGAAATTTCAAACTATATTATATACAATTATGTACCTGCCTTCATAAAACTGTGAGCCCGTATACAAGTTGTTAATTTACTCCACTATAAGAACCTTACTACCTCATGTTGATTACTCGGGTATGACTGTTAAGGTTGATCTACTGTTTCCTATTTTATATTTTACTCTACTTAGGTAGTCGTTTATATGTGGTTTGCGTACATTTAAGCCACTTTTTCTGGTTGTACCACACTTTAAACGCCATGGATTTTACAAATTAAGAAGAATTCCCGTATTCCCTTCTCTAATTTCCTATTTTAATCATAACACCAACTGCAAAAAGAGTTCTACTGTCTAGAAGGCAGATGAGTAAAGAAGACGCAGCTAGTTGGCAGATGAATGTATGAACTAACTTCTTATAATATTTTTTTAAAAATAATAAACGGTTTCTAAGAGTTATCCCAAGCAACTTGCTGAAGATCACTCAATTTCAAACCCTGATGATTATTAGAATCGTTTTATTCGGGCAAATAACGGCGTGCTAAGTGGCAAAAGAAGAAAACGAAAAACCCAGACTCGGATCGTCGGTCCAATTGTTAA
This sequence comes from Cimex lectularius, assembly GCF_000648675.2. Taxonomy (NCBI): domain Eukaryota; kingdom Metazoa; phylum Arthropoda; class Insecta; order Hemiptera; family Cimicidae; genus Cimex; species Cimex lectularius. The sequence goes on along the minus strand of NW_019392753.1, from coordinate 318,541 downwards.
ATGAAAGTTAATAAGAGCAGGAGAGGCGGTGCATCCTCCCGGAGTATAGGACACCAGGTCTTAATAGGAGGATATGACGTCACGACAGCATACTGCTTTAAATCAAGTGTAAAAGGACTGCCCAGGCTCCAACCCACCCTTTATATCGGACGGTCACGAACCGGCCACTAAGAAATTTCAGCTGTCAAAGGATTTAAACCGGATCCCATTCTCTTCGGTGCGAATGAACCGGCGTCACCGGCCCGTATATTCGAGATCACGCTACTTAACGCTACACTGCCCACGTTCAGGGCTGACAGGGCCTTTCTGTCTGTTAGATGTACGATTTTTTCGGCCATCGTTCTTATATATGAAAATTCTTTCCCACAGAGATGAACAAAGTTCCATATAAGTACAGCAGAAAAAGTAAATTAAGAAATTATGTAGACTTTAAAGCTCGTCAGAATTTAAGGTGTTAACAAGCAACTTGTTTGAACAGATTTTAATAAATTGACATTTTTTCTTTACCTTTTTTTATGCAGGTTGCAATATTTCTTTTATACACCTACATATTTAAAAACATCTCTCATACATTTCACAAGCAGAAGGTTAATAATGTTAATAGTCTAAAATGAAATTTATCCTATTGTCACAACAGTAATTATTCCTGAACGACATGGGTTCATGAAAAATAAGTCAGTTTTTCTAATTTATTAATTTACCAAATCTATATTACTGAATCCTTTGACCACCATTTTCGATACTCACTGACTTCTTGACACGGTTTTTTTCTTTTTTACAACTGCATTCTTCTGATGCAACACGTATATACATACAAACAGTAACATGAACACAAGAACATCTACCATCCAGTGATGATAACCGTTATTATATCAACGTAATCAGCGAGGTTACCTAGATCCTCACAGGAGACCCATGTCAAGTAGGGAGGTTGTTGAGGAGCCGCCGACACTTCAGTCTCCTGTGAGGATCATTACGGAATGCGGAAGAAGACAAGTTTTGAACGAAAGGGTTCGGATGATGGGATAGTTTGGAATGGAACATTTAGTAGCGGGATTGGGCTAGATGAGAGGAACATTAGGTCAGTATGGATGTTGTGATTGTAAATATAAAAGGGACATTGTTCAGAGGATTTAAGATTGGATGGGTTGGATTCAATTACGGTTGGAGAGCTTAGAAGTCCCGTAGAAGTCAAGCCCGCATGCCCAAAAAGGTCTATTGTAATGTTTTTTTTCAATGTGAGTTTACATCGTCTGTTGAGTAATCATTTTACATGACAAACGCATGTTACAGTCTGCGCGCCTGTGTGGAGGAATAGTCGTGTATGGTTGTTCCACGTCAGTCGTTTGTCCAGGTAGAGTTCGGGGTATAGTGGATAGTTCGCACCAGGGATGAGAATATTGTTGATATACACTGGTGAGAGCGTTTTCTTATTTGATGTGAATATTACGTATTTTTATTTAGTTTCGTTAACATTGATTCTCCAAAGTCGGAGATGGAATTGATGAGGGGAGAGTGGTAGAGGAGATTTAGGTCTTCTTCAATGATTGTATTGCTGTCGTGATCTTTCAGGTCAGGGCGAGGCGTGAAAACGCTCAATAGATAGGAGGCGAATAAGTCGGCTTTTTCTTCGCCAGACGAGGCCCATGAGCCATCATCTCGAGGAAGGAAAGAAGTAACGGATTTGTAAGTTAGGATTCTGTGTGTTGCTGTCCAAAAGAATTTGCCCTCCGTAGACAGGGGGAGTGTGTAATCTTGAAATCTTTGTTGCCTCAGGGTCTGCAGTTCATTTCTTAGTAAATGAGTTACTCGGTTGTATATAGATTTGTCAAATGGATAATGAGTGCGCTGACACTTGGCAATTGCGACGTTCCTCCGTAAAGATGGCCTGTATACCCTGTATACCTCTTTATCCGGTACCACAGTGGTCTAAGATAGTATTTTGTATAGTTTCAGTAAAAGAGTGTACAACGTTATCTATATCGTTAGGTGATTTCCGTAATAGTCACCCCGGTTAAGAACGTAGGACGAATTCGTTTGAAGAAATTAGCTTGTTTGGAGGACAGTATACAGTTGCCGGACTAAAGGAGAATGAATAAGTACTTTGGGAAATGACTGTAGCTTGGAGTAAATCTTTAGACGTTGTTGGAAGCAGGTGATACTTAAGGGAGTAACTGATTAGGATACTGACAGCAAGGGCAGTGTCGGCGGTCGGAACTGTACGTTCTGTAGTCAGAAGTGTAACAGTGTGATCGGGTTGTAATGTGCGTTTCTGTTATCAGTGCAACGTCATTGCGTTTGCCGCGTATAGCATGCCAACTTCGCCTCGGTGAGAGTTCAATCCATTTGCGTTCCAGAGGAGTTCACATGACGGAGAGGAATTTATTGGGATAATGAGAAAGAAGGTCGCAAACTGGGTTGTTTAGAAGGTTAATGAGAGGAGTAAACAGGGATTCTATTTTATACTACACAAGAAGGAATTTAGGAATGAAGTTTTGTCGGTTAGATTGGAATCGTATGTTGTGTATTGGCATCGTTACATGTGCCTAGGATGACGTCTGATGGTGTAGTGATTGATACCGCTGTGACTGAGGAAAAGTAGAAGTCTTTGTGTGTAGAAGAGGTGGAAAGGCAGTTGAATCCTGTGGCGAAGGCTGAGGAGACAATCTGTAAGATCATTGTATATTCTCCTGAAGAGGTGGGTAGGCGGTAGATGGTGGAGGCTGTCGTTGGGCTAGAGGAAGAAATTTACCGCTCTAGTTAATTCTGTGTACGTCCTTTGACGTAGGAGCCCGTTGTAGTAATCGCAGCCACGATAATTGGCAGGGCGATTACCATAACCGAGTGTACATTTCAGTAGAGCATCGTGGGTTTTGGGGCATTGGTTCCATAAATGTGCCCCCCCCGCATGTTACACACCTAGATGCAATTTGACAATACTCCTGAGTGTGAATGAACAATTGATTGAACAATAATCCGTATTGTTAAAACAAAGTTCAAATTGAGAATTCATGTTAAATGCTAAACCGTTGTCCAATGGAAATTGTTCAATTTAGACAAATTAGCTTACTAATTGCTTGTACGGAAAGAACTTTCAACAACGGTCATCAGAGCAAATGGAAGAATAAGCAGGAGCCGGGCATAAATGCTGAGTGAAGCCTGTACGTGACGTGACCTCGCGGCTAAGCGTTTTATTTTATTTCGTGCGTCGAAAATCGCGGATTCAAATGCGCATATATATTTGCTCATAAGCGAAAATATATTACTTTCCGCTTTCTGCATTCTCATCATTCACTCAATCTTGAATTCCTGGGGATTGCGCTGATGGCAATACTCAGCCACTTTTATATATAACAGTGATGGACAAAATAAATGCACTACCCTTCAATTTTAATTCATCTAGGTTTATTCATATTTTGCATACCCAAAATAGGTTTGGTTGTGAAAATAGGACATTTAAAATTGTTTATTATCTAATTCTACAATACAGTTATTGAATAAAGAAATAAAACTTAAAAACAAATAAAAATATTAAAAAACATTTTGTCCTCCTAAAAAAATTTATTAATAAATACCGAGAATTCACAGTTCATCCGCGACCTCCGAAAGGTACACATCGTATTAAGAAAAGAGCCGACGATATTTACTTCTTTTAACTTTATATACTTTACATATCAAATAACTTAATATTTTAATTTTTTAGTTGTTTTTCTTTTCGTTATTATTTTTTACTCAACCGGTTGAACCCCAGCCGACCCAAATGAATGTCCGCTTCGAGCGGAGGGAACGACCAGGTCACCACTGAACTGGGAACAGAAAAGTTGGACGGAAATTCTGGCTTCGTCCCCAAATGTTCCAATTCAGTCGATTCAGACCGAGATTCAATCAAAATAATCTACACACTAATAACATTAACAGCTCCGATCATAGGAAAACCTTTTATCGGTAACTGATAAAGGCCCCTATCATGTCTACCTCGAGAGTAAACAAACGAATAGACCAACGGGCGGATTAGCTAAACTTCATGTCTTGTCCCGTGGGAAATTAATATAAGGATCCAACCAAAAATTCGTCACGAAGTTACAAGAATAGATAAATCAGGCCGCAATAGAGTAAGAGTCATTCTTAAGTCCCATCGGGGGGCAAACCTTATTTAGTCCAACTATCTGAGAGACAATAACATAATGCATATATTCCGTTCTTCATCCTGGTTAGAGGGGGTGTGATGAGACGATTCGATCCGCCACTTAGCGACACCTAACTCATACAGAATATAACGACGAAAACACAGAACATGAAAATTTTATCGATCAATAGATGTAAAAGGAAAATAGATAAACTTAAACCTTCCTCCAAACCTGGTAATCCAGTAACCACGGGAATCGTTCTGATTACATTTAAGGGTCAGATCTGCTTGGATATGTCACATCGACTACGTGAAATACAAGGTAGAGACTTTCATCAGACCCATGGTTTTATGTATCAAATGCTTGCGCTTTGGACACGTGAAGGAACACTGCAAAGGTGCCTTAAGATATGCTCGCTGCCTGGGTAATCCCGAAAAAAAGACTGTGTCCAAACTGACACGTCAGTTAAACGTTTACATTTCAGGGGTGAGCATTCCGTCTTTTCTCAAAAGGAATGCCCTCAATACGACAAACAAAGAAAGATAAGAAAGATTAAACTGTTATGGCGGACATAAAAAATCAAACGCAAAAGCTACCATGGGACCCCTAAAAATATTCTACATGCCCTGAAAAGAAGAAGTTCCTCCTCGCCCGGCGAAGGCATGGATCAAAAACAAAAAAAGGCTTTATAGACCTGACGCCTACGCCAAAAAACACCCCAGGCATAATTCCTCATAATCCCTACCGCCCAAAAAAAAGGACGATGAGAAGCATTTAAATTTTCCTACCATCTTCGAATCAGTATTGCGAGTTATCAATGAGATCAGAGAATCCCGACAAATTGTTACTGTCCCCCCCCCCCAACTTAAATAACATAATGCAAAACTGTGTAACGAGCCTACCTCTTTTTCAAAAGAAGGGAGGCTCTCCAACAAAATAGGACAACAATCAAAACAAAACCAAAATATAATTGATAATTTTTATTACAAATTTTAACCTTACTTTATTCTTAAAACCGTTTCATAAATTTTATGTTCCTTGTAACAGGAAAGACATAGTTTGTGGGGTCGGTATTTTGATAAAAAATCATTTCCCATCCGCGGAGTATAAAATCGCACCCAGCAAGCTACAACACTACATAATTGCTATAGGCAGTTCCAGGCAACATACGTAGCCTCTCGGTTCTCCCTATAGGAATGGAACCATTTTTTCAGCAGCCTCCCAAAACCTTTCCTGGTCGCCGTGGACTTCAATGTCCACTATCTTGCTTTTGCTTGAGTTTGGTCCGATAAAAAAAGAGAAATACATTTACAAGCGTTTGAGGAAAATAACGTAATAACAGCAAATGACGGATCCTGCACTAGAATACCCTCACCTAGGTTCCTCAGGAAATCACTTTAGTGTCGTCCGACATCTCCTCCTCTCAAGATGAGAAGCGATCGACGACCCCATGGGCTCCGACCACCTTCTTGTTAGTTTTTCGTTACTGAGAGCTCCGACCCCCAATCTTCCAAAACTTACCTTCGGAAATGGAATACACAAAAAGTAAATTTGTCAGCATATAAATAACTACGGTATAAGGCGATTACTCGCAACATTGCGGGATATCTTAATTATGATCAGTTCATGGAGGTCATGTCAGATATCAGCCTAAAAACCATTCCCTAAACCAAACCAAGAAATGCAGGTTCCAAATGTTCACTGCATGGTTGATGGAACTTAGAATGCGAGATAATGATTTAAAAAACAAACTACTAATAAACCCACCAAAAAAACAAAAAACTAATAAATATTACAAGTACGATTCGCCATTTGATAAATATGAAGCTTCATCCAAAAAACCAATAACGCAATTTGCATTTCATATAAAGCGGCCCAACTGCTAAGCGCCACAATGGCAAATTTCCGCAGGACTTCGATGCGCTCTTCCAAGCATTCGCCGCCGCTGGCTCTGGAACAATCAACGATGGGAAATCCCTTTCCTGGAATAACTTCTGTTCCTCCTGAAATAAAAACATCCCAATCAAGACCATTTGAAATAGTCTGAGAGCCTGAAGAATGTACCAGTTAGCCTTCCAGACCCCCCACCTTTTTCGGACAGTGGACTACGGACTTCACTAACAACAACATCCTATGAAAGCTCGGAACATTCACGGCAAACCTCATTGTGAGACCTTTCACAATGAATGAGCTAAACGGAGCTTTAAAAACGTCAAGCAACACAGGTCCAGGTCCCGACCAAATCCAATATACCATGATTTGTTACCTTCCACATCCTGTCAAACAAACCTCCTACGCATATTCAATGAATTTTGGCCGAGAAAAACTGAACCGAATAGATGTAAAGATCCCGATTAAAAAGCAGGATAAGACTCCCGATAATTATAAATCTTATCGCCCTATTTCTTTAATTTCATATACATATCGTACGTGCGGATGGTAAGCAGTAGCTAGAAAGGAACTCTAAATCTCAAAGAAACAATTCGGCTTCTGAAGAAGTAAATCCAGTATTCGACCGTCTGTTGTCCTTGATTAACGATATATATAGACGATTTGTACGTACTGGGTAAAATATTCAAGTAAATGGTCCTTCCGAAGCTTCAACCTAAGCGCGAACGGGCAATTCAAAGGCCCCTTCGCGTCTAAAGGTCTCCCACAGTGAGATATTCTCAGCCCTGCCTTGTACGGGATCTACGTTGCCGATCTGGAGTCCCTTCTCCCCAACAATATCCGAATCATCCAATTCGCTGATCTTATGAGTCTATACGGAAGAAGGAAAAGTATTGCGGAATGAAGGGATAAACTGGTGGAATTCTTTCCAGAACATTAAAAATGGTAGAGTTTGAAGGGGCCAGAAATTTTGATAACTCAATGCATATTTTATTTCCTGTGTGATCTTAGGGGTGATGAACTTGTAATTTGTGTTTATCTTTCTAGCACAGTCTACCCACTGAAGATGAGTGAAATACTGGCACGCTTGAAAGACCAACCCGACGAGGATAGGCAGTCTAAAATGATCGGTAACGACCACAGAAAATAAAATAGAGCGACGGTTGAAGTTTCTTCAACGTATTGTTCGCGGGTTCAAAGAATAAACATTTATACAAACCGATTAGCATTGTTCCGAGCAAATTTTGAATATGCAATATTTCGAGAACTGATTCAATATCCAGGAAAGGTCGGCCGTTAAATTGACATTGAATGAAGTTATGGAAATGTATGCGGATTCTGTTCTGGAAAAAAGGCGATTGGTTTATTTTGCCCCATATTCAATCTGAGGACAAAGAAATAAATTTTTTTGGAAAACCTTTATTGGAAGCATGCGATTATTGGCTAAAATTATAGCATTTGAACAACATCTTCATCCATTGACAACAAAAGGGACCGACGAAGGCTGACCAAGATGATCGGTAATGATCAAATTAAATTTTTACAATTGTTAGACCCATGGTGAGTGGTTTCGAAAAAAAAAAGTCAAACGTCAATGGATGAAAAGGCCGAAGAAAAGTTGTAATTTTTTAGGTTTCATTACTACAAACCAAAAGCACCGACAAACAAAGGAAAAGCCCACAGACGCCACCCCATCAGCACGTCCTTAAGAAAAAGACATGATTAATGGAATCACACAGACACACTGAAAATGGCGAAATACCGAAGCCCGTCTGACAGAACAAACCAGCGTTAAAAGGCAGATATTTATTTTTTTAACTTATAACCCATTCTACTCTAGAAGGAGACTACCAAATACGCACCTTCTTAAAAAGGTATTTTTTATTTAATTACATGAATCTATTTCGGGGTACAGCCAGCTCCCCCTCTTTAGCTGTTTTGATTTAAAACTAACCAAATATTAAAAAACAACAATTAATGAGCTAACATACATGCCATTATCATGGAATACTAAAGGCTACAATTTACGTTGTCAAAAGTTATCTAATACAATCATCATGTATATTTTTCCTCGTTATATTTGTGTATACTTTTTAATACATTTTAATACTATATATTTTCTCTAATATTATTTGTTGTTTATCATAATTATTTATTTATTTGTAATTTTTATTTATTATTTAATTTTCATTAATTTTATAAGATCGACAATTTCTGAGTTATGCCCGATTTTTTTTGCAAGCAAAAAAGATATTCATACTTGTTTTGAACGAGTTCTGGTATTACCTTCCATTTTGTTTTAGCTTTCTTCTAATTGTAAATATGTATTTAAAAATATCAATGTTCATTCGATCTTCTGTTAAGTCTAGTTCAATTTCGAATGTCAATGACCTGTCTTATAGTAATTTTTGTTTTTGTTATTTTCTCGAAGTTAATCCTCTTGAAATGAGTTGGATTCTATCACACAATAATTATACAAGTATTCATTTCTAGTTCTGCTTTCCAAAAAATATGTATAGAAGCGCCAGGAAGAGAGATTTGCTTGTTGCTTTTGTTTATGCCGGGCTGAGAGGAAGGTCTGTGCCTATTCTCTACAGGTTGCTTACAATTTCTTAATGGTTACCATATTCTTGTTAATTCGTTTAATTATACTTTTCTTCTCTTTCTCAGAGAGAGGTTTCCGGATAGGAGACACCCTGTTCATCATATTTGCGTGCTTTTATACCAGAATTTAGGCGAGATGGGTCATTTACCTGTGCTAACTCCACCCGAACATTTCCGGTAGTAACACCCGAAAACTTAATAGCGGTGATGGATTCCGTTCAGGAATATCCTCACCTCTCAATTATAAAAAGATTGGCGATTCTCGGTATACCGGCTCAGTCGGTCTGGCGAATATTGAAAGTAAATAATTTTTTGTCCTTATCGTGCTCATCTCTCACAAGGCATTCACGAGGGAAATCCAACGAGGCGTTTGGATTTTATTTCACGAATCCTCGCTGAAATGGACATGGACATGAAATCTCATGGAAAGAATTCCGCTATACACCAGGCGAAGGATGTGGTTTCAACAAGAAGGTTGCCCCGCTCACAACAGTTCTTACCAATTTCTTGGACATGAATCATACAGGGGGATGGATTGGCACTTAGGTTCCTATTTCGTGGCCTATGCCCAGGATTAAAGTCGAGAAAATAACAAAAACAAAAATTACGATAAAACAGGTCATGGGCATTCGAAATTTAACTAGACGTAACATACGATCAACACATTGATATGTTTAAATACATATTTACAATTAGATATGAAAGGCAAAACCAAATGGATGATAATACCAAAACTTGTTTAAACAAAGGAGAACATATAGAATTGTACAATAAAAATATGGGATTCCCATTTAAAAGTTAGTGTCCTTTCCCTGTACACAACATGTATTGTATAATGTATAGGATTGTATACGTATATACTTATATTATTATTTTAACTTTTTCAGAATTTACTGTGTGGTTATGCTTGTTAATATGTTCTTACAAACTTGTACAATATTCGTTATCAATAATATTTCTTTTGAGTTGGTTTTTATCGTATAGTTTTTTACTACTAACTTTATACACTATATTATTCTTATTACAGTTTTCAATTTTATCTTGTATCTCCAGTTTTTTGATGTGTTTTACAAATGTTTGTAATTCCCCCTGTAAGATTATTTATGTTTATAATACCTATAATTTTTTATTATTATAAAATTTACCCTTTTCTTCTTTTTTTTATTAGGTGTAAAATAAGTTTTTCGGTATAATTAACATGTTTAAGTATATCAACTACTTTTTTAAAATTTTCATTGTGATACATTATGTAACTTTCTTAAGGCTAGGCATGTATATTAAAAAAATATCAGCAAGTAATGTAATATAATAATAGGTCCATTTATATAAAACGCTGTTATTTTAGCTACATTTAGAATTACATCAAAATATGTACGCACCATGTTATTTCCTAAAAGAAATAACAGTTTAAGACAATTGTAAGGAATCTCCAAAAAGGAAATATCACGCCGGATCCTCTAGATTAATACTAAATCGTTAATACCTATGAATCGAAGGCGCTAAGGATACATAAAAGGGCCAACGGTTTCAACACGGCATACAAGGAGAATCGAGTTAATTTTGCATGTCAGTTCGCTATAATAATTGAACCAGCTCGACATTCCGGCAACTCATACTTGTCAACCATTAGCACCATTAATGGGTAACAAGTGGAATGGAAATTACCTCAGGTAGTTTCCTATTGTGAGAGCGAACTTGCAAACGATCCCTTTGTAGTGTACGACATTTTTCTAGAGTGTTATTCACAAAAAAGTAACAAAAGGCGGTAACCGTTTTCAACGTGGTCGACAATATACGACGTTTTACTAATCGATACAATTTTTTTTACATACAACCAACAAAACAAGACTATTTAATGTGTGAACGTAAAAAAGTGGCATTGGTATTTTGAACATTGAACGCATTTTATACTCACGATAAATACTGAATAAACGTTTTTCCTAAGCGACTTAAAATGTGAAAGTTACATAAACATAGAATAAACAATATTCTTGGCAGTTGACTTTGTTTACCTTTATTCGATTTAACACATTACATAAAATTCGCTCTGTTTAGAACCTTTATTGTATTCTGTAATCATTGTTCTTATCCATAATTTTATTTATTTACTTATCAGCATTTATTGCGATCTTACAAATTCTGATTTTGAAATTAAATTAATGTGACAACATAGTTGACGAAACCCAATTTTCTATCACGGAAAAGCGGACGAGCTAAGGCGTCCCAACCTCCGGATTAACCACGGTGTTAATCTAATGTTAAGCGATTTGGCTCCCTGACGCTAAAAATGCATTAAAAATATGATTTCGGTGGTGGGCAGAATGGGGACAGATCTGACGTAACAAGACTGGTGACAGATGGCCCTCGGATTATCTGACTTGTATAAGAAGGGCTATCCTCACCCGATTAAACATAGGTCATGCGATATTGACAACGGGCACTTTTAGGCCAAGGTTCACGAATGTGTCCGGCATGTAGAGAAAGGTTGTTCTATGTGTCCCACCCTATATGATTGGGTGCAATTCCTTGGCTCCATACCCTCAGCACGTATCTGGGTCCCTTCTTCTGATTGTTGGAGGAAACAGGGTTGTTTTATTTTATACAGTAATGACAGTTTTGTGTCCCTAGCGTGGAGTATGTAGGATGAGAGGGCCAATGGCACATTATTGAATACCGCACCGACCCCCAGTTATAAAATAGGTGTAAAGGGTGATGGAGAAATATCAATGACTCTTATCACCCTACTGGGGCATGCAAATATGAGAGTGTGAATAAGGCTGTTTACGTTGGGGGCTGAAATGACCTAGCTATTGATAGCCCTGGAGCCAAACCTCGGCGGCTGGACGGATCAGACCTCGGTTTGACCCCGGAATGCGTGAATATTTTATATGCGGAATAGTGAATATTTTCTGGCGAGACCTGCCGGTAGTTTATTGTGATTCACAAAAGTTGAAATTACCGGAGGATTGCGAGAAGTGGTAGATACAACTCTGTACAAGTGGGTATGTGTGTATTTACGTGCATGTGCAGATTTGAGTTTATATAAATGGTAACAAAAAGAGTACAACTTGTTAGGAATATTTCTATGTCTTGTAATGAATCTTTTAATTTGAACTACATTCTTAATTAAAGGTTTTAATAGAGATCAATTAATTTGTGAGTTACAGTAAAGTAATTATGTGATTTAAGAAGAAAATTAATTTTATTCCTGGGCTTTAAGCCCCCTTGAATAACAAAAAAGTACAACAAATCGCCACATAAATACAACTTTAACGTAATAGCAAAAAACAATAACTGGCCATCCTCAGTGTTAAATTGTAGAAACAGGAAATAGTCAAAAAGGCGGGATTTAAAGGTGGAAATGAATGAGTGACAGCGAATAGAGTTAAGTAGGAAATTCCAGAGGTTGTAGGAACGGCTAAAAAAGAAGAGTCCAAAAGCTGTAGATTTGTAAGAGAGTGGGTAGAGATCAGAAGGGCGGGAACGTGTGTTGCGAGTGTGTATAGAAGATTTACATGTTAAAAAAATTATAAATATAGGAAGGGGAATGGAAAGAAATTGTTTGATAGAGGAAGCAGCCAAGAAAGTATAGCCTTCGATAAAAGGGTTACAGCCATTTCAATTCGCAATACATACTAGACACAGATCTCTTCGGGGTGCTAAATATGACCCTAACAAAGCAGTTCTTGATTCTTTTGAGTCTGTTAACAATCTCGCAGGTGAGTCCACCGTAGTCCAAACAGCCATAAACAACATTGCGAAGCACAAGGGAAGAGATAAGAAGTTTGAGGGTGCTGATTGGGAGGAGTTGGCTTGTATGACGAAATTAACAGAAGGTGGAGAAACATCGGCGAGATATTTGGGGAATGTGGGGTATAGAGTTCAAGAAAGGATGTTCCCAAGATTTTTGACAGATGGATAAAAGAAGATCGGTTGGTTATTAATACCGAGCGGAGGAATAGGGGGTAAGGATTGGAGAATGGGATGGAAACCAAACACTATAGCCTGAGACTTATTGATATTGAGAGAGGGACATTTTCAATGGCCCAGGAGCTGATTTTTTAGGTCCTCGTGGATTCGTGTGAGATTTGGAGGTCATGAGGTGATAAGGAGATAAAGATTTGGAAGTCATCCGCGTAGAGGTGATATGCGCAATATTTAAAAATATTAGGAAGATCATTAATATAACTACAAAAAATGGAGGCAGATAAACTGGAGCCTTGAGGAACACCAGTAATGATGGGTAAACGTGAGGAAGGAGGCTTGCCTGGGATGAGAACTATTTGCGAACGGGCTGAGAGGGAGGAACGAACCCATCGAAGAAACTGTAGGGTAAAGAAAGGGAATTTATTTGAAGGAAGAAGAGTAGGTTCAAGGTGTCAAAGGCTTTGGAAAAATTGAGGTGAACAAGAATAGTAATTTTACCATGATCTATAGCCATCTGAACATCAGATGATAATTTTAAACTGATCGAATTCGTGGAGAAACCAGGACGAAAGCCAGATTGATGAGGTGCATGTAAGTTTGAGGATTCTAAGTAATTGGAGATTTGAGAGTTAACTAATTTTTCAAGAGGTTTTGCGAGGTTAGAGCTAATGGAAATTGGTCAGAAATCATTGGGAGAGGAAGGATTACAGACTTTATTTAGGTGTTTGACAAAAGATTGCTTCCATGACTTTGGAAAAATGGAATTTTGTAAGGAAAAGTTATAAATATAGAGTACAGGAAGGATGGTTGGAAGACAGGCCTTGATCAATTTTACTCGTATCCCGAATGTTCATTTGCGATGGTCTTTATATCTTTATATCACATGATGGGCGAGTGTAAAGATGAGTCTTAATACTCAATTTAAATGCTCAACTAAAAGTTTTCTATTGTTAGTCGTGCGTAGAAGATATTTACCAAGTTATATCCAATTTCCTTTGAAAGTTCGTATAATTTTGTCTATATTTAAAAGTTCAAGTATAACAAATCCAGACGTCTTAAACAGTGGAGATATACCATATCTTCGTGAACTATCTCACAGATTTAATCCTTTTTCTGTATTAAATTAATAGAACATGAAGAATAAGATTGTTGAAACTGTCACTTCGGGTAGTATGTTCAATTTGTATCTACTCTCAACCAGGAACTCCCTATTTATTGTTAAATCAAACTTTTCAAATACGCCAAGATATATTTAGTTTGATATTGTATTAATTTGTAATTGATCATTTATGGACCATTTTGTTCTGCTAATCTTGGTGGTTGTAGTCGATCAGACGCGTTTAAGTTTTTCGCTATCTTTAGTATTGAGGTCTCTTAAATGCCAGATTAACACAGCGAGAATTGGCAGAGCAAAATGATCGGTAACGAACAAATAAAAGGTTCAACATACATATAGCGTAAGGCTTTTTTCAATTTAATGACGAAGTATCTCACACAATTGTCAAGCCAACAGATAATAAATAGAATTTTTCAGGGGAAGAGATCAGAAATTCCAGAGATCTCGGTCGGAATCGAACCTAGAAGCCGAGAGCCTTACGCTCTAACCACTCGGTCACAGCGACCTTCTGTTCTATCAATTTAAAATATTTATTAGTTACGCCTATATTTTTTGTTGTCTTTATTAATTTATATTGTATTTCTTAAATGTTACATAAAAAAAAAATTATTGATTTACAGTAAACTGTTGATACGTGTTGGTAATGGCAGTTAATTTCTTTTTCCGCTACTGTAAATATTTTGTTCAATTAAAAACAATTATATTTTGATAATTGTGTTAATATTTCTATCTATTTATATTCAAAACAATCTTTTGCAATCGCCCAGTCTGAACGCGATAACAGAAAAAGTTGGCCGCCCGGCGTTTTTCATTTCCTTTCATTTGAGAAGGAAAATATACGGGTGAAAGGAAAGATAAGGATAAAACAAAAAGATAGAGGACTCGGAGATGTTTGGCGGCCACTCCCGCCCTACACGTTCACGGTTACGTTTTAAACCTTAATTTACATTTGAGCTGGCAAATCCGCGGATACGGCCTCCCTAAGGATAATACGAAGTGTTAAAAACGGAAGAAGTCACAGGGTTTGGGATAAAACGCGGTCGAACGGATAGCGGAGTGTCAGCGACCTGCGGCACGGCTGATCACGAATTCCAATTCGACAAAAGTGTTTTATGAGTAACTCGGGTTTTTTTATTATAATTTTTTTTAAGTTAATTTTTTAAAAATTTTGTATATCTCAATAGTATGTGCGAAAAATCGTCTTGTGTGAGCATATATTGACTTTGGGTGGTATAATTGGGTGGGTATATTCTTTACATTATAATGAATATAAGATTCTTATAAAAGTCTGGAAAATATTTACGATGAGAAAGCGATATAGTGTCAATAACTCCCAAACACATATATGTAAATTGTCACACGATAAACAAATAATATTACCTAGATATTTTTTCTTCTTCAGGGTGTTTTCGGTCGTTGGCTGGCCGTTTTATAATTGTAAAAAGATATGAAAGTTATCAAGAACTAACAAACATAACATACAACCACAACATTTTTCTCACAATCACTTCATCTTCACATTTGCAGAAGTCTGTACAATTCAGGTCTTGTTATTTCATGAATCTAGCTTTTTATATAAAAACAGAAAAATAGCAACTCATATGAGTGAGATAGGAGGAAAATAAGTGCGAAGAGGGAGGTAGAAGAAATTTGTACAGTGGAAGGTGAAGGACACCGTTATTGCTCAGATTTTTCAATACCACTAGCCTTCACCATGACTATCAATCCTGTCGATGATGGGGAATTACTCTTGATCCCAAGACAGGATTCGCGAATTATCTGCCAAGACGTGCGCCTCAAATGACACCGTTAATAGCGATTTTTAGAATTCTTTGTGTCAGGATTATGAACCTGACTTTAACGAGGCCCAAGATAAACAGCGTGTCGAAGTGAACAGTGGGTGTCTCAAGGCCGAAGAATTGTTTTGAACTGTTGACTTAGAATATTAACTCGGTACTTTGAACTTAAAATCTTACAAAAATTTAGACGCAAAACACTACATCCGACTTAACGGATACAGACAGGTTTTAAAAACAACGTTTGTTTAGTTTTTGTAAATTAAAAACTTGTTCCTATTGACTTCCGCTCCATGTTTTATTCTTCCTGCAAAGAAGGGTCTACATCCTATTATTCTTTCATACATCAAGACCTATGTTATTCATTCTTATTCAAACTTATCTTATTCATACAATTCTTTCCATATTTGCATCCAATGTTTGCATATTTTTTTAAATACTGTACGATCAATTTGACTCAAATTTTACTTCCATATTGGTAAATGAGTGTCGCATGGTTATGGCCAGCAAAATATACCTAAAGTAAGCAGTTTTAATTTTATAGGAATTTGATTATTTCAAAACAATTGTCAATTTTTTCTAACTTAAAAATTTTCTTCTCATAACCTATACATTATTTTTAAAATTCCTTACGTACAACTCTTATAAAACTTCCGATTTATGGTTATAAAAATTAATTATCAAAATCGGTTTATAATATTATGAGAGAAGTGCACGTTCATCCATGACAATGTGATTTTTCAGGAATGGAAAAAAATAAAATGTACCAATTCGCCAATAATACGCTTCCTTGAAATCATGTTTCTTTTCGATGGGGTAGATTGTTTAGAGGATATAACTATCGATCTCACCGTAGAACCACGCTGTAATCTTGTTCGAGCCTCAGTTTTCGTCATATTTTCATTTAACTTGTTCAATTTTTTCGTCCTTTTTTAAGAAAATAGCGAAGGGCTGTAGTAGCGGAAAGCGGTCGGAGGAGTAAAGGTGAAGTTGATAGTTACAACTTGTCCTGAGTGACAACTGACAACTGTCAAGGCTCAAGTTAAACGCAAGGCAATCGAGGTGTGGGGTGGTGGTAAAGACAAAAATCACAATTGAGCTGCAATCGCTGAGGGGTTGGTATCGGAATGGATGGGAATAGTTCGGCAATGCTCCTCAACAGAACAACCGATCGTTTTTTCAGAATGACTCATCGGACCCTGATTAAAGTGAGAAACTCTTTTGATCAGCTCGCGAGCGGAGCCCCATCACTAATTTGAATATTTACAAGTTTTAGAGTTCATGTTCATCCTTTTTGTACGTTGTGGAGTAATTCGAATTAAGTGTTCCTGGTGATTCGAAATGAGAGGTGCGGGTTGATCCTACGTGTTCTTTGTATCTATCTTTTATTTTACAATACAAAATACATTGGATACAACTCAAAAAACCCAAACAAAATCCTACAGCACTGGCTACCCACCATTTTGAACACCAGTTCGATTCCAAAAATCCAAAAATATTAAGCACAGAACAAAACAAACATGAACGTAACTTTTTAGAAATGGTTTACTTCGACGGAGATAAACACAGCATCAATTACAGAACAGACATGTAAACTCAGCCGCAAGTACGGTAATATCAAAATCAAATTCAATATCAATAACATATATATAACACACAAATCATATATAACAGCACATAAAACAATCATTACACTCAACACATAAAACAATTCTACATAGTCTAAAACCACAACAAATTTTCTCTCCTTTTCCCAATAATCCCGTCTATTTTAATCCTGAACCGCTACCCAGGCCCGAACAACAAATTATTATCCATTTTTTCGGTCCCTTTAACCTCAAAGAAGCTGACTCCTCATAGAAAAATGAATTTCTATCCCTACTTCCTTACCCACTCCTTCAAAATCAAACATATTTAAACAAAAAACATGAATATCTCGCAACATGAAACAAACCAGTGGCACATCTACCCAGAAAATACACACTTTGAGTGAGCACAAATACTTTGTTGAAACCTAAAATTTCTATCATTGTATATTATAAACAATTTTCACATTTTACGTGTATTTCTAAAATTTAAATAATGTTAATAAATCCTAGGCCCTTAAGATGATCTCAATAAAGATCGAAACGTTCGTACGATAAAAAAATGTTTTTCGAAACCTACATCACACCAGGCCGCATCTCATGATCTCTAAATAATCATTAGGGGACCGTGGTAGCCGAGTGGTTAGCATGAGAGACTCTCACGCCGCGGTCGTGGGTTCGATTCCCACCGTCGCCTCTGGCCATTTTTTCCCGATAACCCCCAATTTGAATAACATATATAAGAGATTCGTCATGGCTATATGCAAAGATCATAAAGCCAATTAAAAAAAAATAAAAACATAAAAAATAAATAAATAATCATTATACAATAACTTTGAAACAACCCTAATGGTAAACAGAAAATTTACATGGACTTATTG
The DNA here is from genome assembly GCF_000648675.2 of Cimex lectularius. NCBI lineage: Eukaryota > Metazoa > Arthropoda > Insecta > Hemiptera > Cimicidae > Cimex > Cimex lectularius. The sequence goes on along the minus strand of NW_019392753.1, from coordinate 300,613 downwards.
TAGAATCCTGCACCACACGTACTAGCACAAACCTGGTCTCCGTAAATAAATTTGTACTGGATATAGGACTAGGTGTTTTAAAATATACAAGAGGATGCTTTGAGTATAATAACTCATGTCATTGGCTTATACTTTTTCAATAAAATTCTATTTTCTTCCTACCGTTCTTGCAAAATATTAAAAGTCAGAAATTATTATTACAAAAATCTTATTTTACTTTTAAAGACCGTCAGGGAGTAGGCGAGGTTGAACTTTCAATTACTTCGCGCGCTTTGCAGGGGTATATCCCATGTATCAAGGCTATTGAACTATTGTTAATAATTCACAAGGTTAACAAATATTAACATCTAATCACAATTTTGAAACCTGTGTAATCGTACTAGTTATAAAATATGCAAGTCAAGATTGATCGGGCTCTACATAATTTTGATGTTTAATTCATTATTCTTGAAAGCATGGGTTGTTAATTAATGAAATTAATCATTATACTTTCATAGTCCTGATGAATCCTCGACGGCTTTTAAATCTTTTAATATAAAATTAACCTTTAAAAGGTTGATAATTAATTATATCGTTTTATTATAGTTGATTTTGTTTAATCCTTAATATTACTAGATACTAGGCGGAATTTACACTGCTGTGAGCTAGGCAAAAGTTTCAAGATAATATTTATTGTGTTGTTTTTAATACAAATTAGACGAAAAATATAATTACACAACACGAAACGAAGCGTATTTGCAGATATATTTTTGAGGAATTGCTGTTGAACACGTACCATGATGTAAAAATGAATAATAAATCAGTTGAAACATGAAGTTTACAAAAACGAAGTTGAAAACAATTGGTACAAAATGTGTCGTAAATATTGATGAACAATAAACAGAACTGAAAATAGTCCCATGTTTCATATAGTTTCATAAAAATCTATGGAATAAGTAGTAATTATTTCGACCGACACACCTGACTCCAATTCATCAATTTCATCAAAATTTTCGACGAAGCAACCAAATAACTACTTGCTGACAGATAACTACATGAGAGGACTCAAACCTAGCAGCGGCATCCTATCGTAAATTAGCCCGTTATCATGGACATAATTTTATACCTCTTAAGAAAACGCTGATAAGGCGAAACGTCAGAGAAGAAAAAACGAAGAGAGGCTAAAAAATAAGTTTACCACTTATCCCAAGGGAACTAGATGATAAAATAACAAAATAAATAGGGAATTTCCTTGTGATAAATCAGGTTAAAAATGACTGTGGGCTGAACTGTCGCGGCGATGGTGAGGGATGAAATATAGGAGGATTCGGCTGGCACCTAGGCTCTTCTTTTCCCGACATTTAATCAAATTTCTCACATTAAACTTCGTTTAAAACCAGTGTAACTTCGCTTAACGACAAACTAATCCACAAAAGTCCTCTCAATCATTGTCATTATTTTCTCTCTTTATTCCTTTATCCTGTAAAAAGAGGAATTAGGACATAAAAATTGACTCCAGCCAAAAATAATGCTACGGTGCATCAATCCAATGTAACATTTTTCAAGCAATTTATTAGTGGATCAATTAAACTAATAAAAATTCTCTTTAAATCCTTCAGGATCCATTCTAAAAAAGCATGCAACAAAAGAACAAATATTTCTATTAGGCTGCGTACAGCAAATTACATTCAAAATAAATAACAAATAATTATTCCCAGTAAATATCGAAGTTGAAATAATTGGTAGATTGTGCGAGGTAAATTGCCTAGATTTGTAAATTCAGAAAAGGAGACTTCGTAAGATGAGTCTCCCATTGTTCTTCCGATCGTTCGTGTCAATTGGCCCTAGGAGCCGAGAAAAAAATGTTTTAAATAATTCGCCTTGTTTTTAATATAGCTTCATGCTTTTGTTGTGCATGTATTTCAAGATTTGTATCCATATAGCCTATATAAAAAACAATTCGAAGGATTAACTTCTCTGTTACTAAATCATAATTGTATTTTGCAGCTAAGCCACGTAGATTTTGAAGTGCATAATTTGTGGCCAAGTTAAGTAGGAAGGTTGTTTAAAATATTTATTTATAGTTTATATTGGTTTTCTCCTCCCCAATAAAACACTATATACAATTTTTTGTGAAAAACGCAAAATATTTTGTTTACACATTTTTCGTTATTCAAATAAGTCAGTTATATTTACTTAGATCACAAAAATAGTGATAACTTGGAACGACTGCACTCATTCACAGATAAGGTTACAAGTTCCAAGTTCTGCAGACTTGAACCCCCCAAACATTTATGGGATAACCTCGAAAGACGAATAAGTGCAAGTCCACCACTTCCTGATACACTCCTCGATTTTGAAAGGACTCTTCGTGAAAAATGAGCTAACTTCCAGCACAGAGACATTTCCAGACTGGTAGCAAGTATGCTGAAGCGTCTTCGATATGTAATTAAGGCAAGAGGAGGAAATACGCGGTACTGAAATGTTAATTAAAATCTAAAACATAAAACATGAAACTTTGATTAATATAAAAAAATATATACCAATCAAGTTATATTACACGTGGGTGGAATTTTTTTGCCTGTCAGAGTATAATTAGTTTTATTACAATCCGTCATATTATATATTCTCATTTATCTTTATATTAAGTCCAAATCTTTTTAACACAGACTGAGATAAGAAATTTCCAACTGTCGTAAAACCGTAGAAATTGGATTAAATCTAAACCTTATTTCCATAGTCTGAAAAAAGAGATATTCCGCATTCCATGGGTTGTAAAACCGTGGACATTTGATACAATCCAAAGGGGTTATGATTTTTTAGAGGAACACAGGACATCAAAGAAATGCATATTTTTTACTGTTATAACAGTTCATATTTATGGTCTTTAAAGGGATCAAATTTAAATCTTGTTGAAATAGGTTAGATGTGGAATATTCCAGCATTTGCACTTTGAATTTGGATAAAATCGAAAGGAGTATCATTTCTATACATCTAAAGGAGTTTAAATGAAACAAAAACCTTGGGTTTGATAATTGGGGATAAGCTTCTCCATTCACGCTAATAAATTACATTCACAAATTCATTCACACTACCCCAGAGTACTTGATAGTCCTCGGGGTAATTGTGGATAATCCACTACATTTACGCAAATAAATATATACGCACCACAAATGTTACAAACATGGCTGATTCTACTATTTCTATTTCTGATTAATTCTAGTTTTTTGTTTGTCATAAAAAAGTATATTTACCAGCTTTACAGGGCGCTTAAAACGAATCAAATTTTTTAAAGAACTTTTGTGGCACGCTTCCTTCCTCAAGTTTGTAATATTTTATAATTTTTTTTTAATTTTAATACGGATCGACATATTATTTTCGTAACATAAATAAAAGAAGAAATTTAATGATTTTTTCAGCCTTGAACATTCATTCAAAGGCTTTGCATTTAGAGGCCGGCACAGACTGCACCACGATGTCCTTCCTTGGGGCCCACGACCGATTTATGGCGAGAAGAGGTTACCCGCTAAAAATTCTATCGGACTGTGGTAACAATTTTGGAGGGGCGGCAAATGAATTAAAAGCATTGTACATAACTTTGAACCATGATGAAATTGAAATCGTAAAACATTTCACCACTTACAAAATCTGCTGGTCGTTCCCTCCCAGGCTTCTCCTCACATTGGAGACCCGTGGAAGGCAGGGGTAAAATCGGTGAAGAGAATTCTTACGAAAGTTAAAGGCGAAACGGTTATGATATTTGAAGAGTTGACCACATTACCATACCGGTAAATTACTCTACTTACATGCACAACAGAAGCGAAAGAAAACATGAAAAAACTAAATTACATTTCTTTTATTTTCCTCGCTTTTAGTACCCATTGGGAAGATCGCTCGGACACATCTGAAGTATCATCAATGACAAAAACGTGAACACCAGTATTTTGTTGTTTATTTCAAAAAAAAAAAATTACATCGTTATATTAATTACAATGAGATTGTAACTTAATGAGTTCTAACAAAAAAATATTTAATTATGATGGTTTGAAATAATTAAATAATTTTTAGAGAAAGTCGGCCTGAGACCTTCTCATTCAGTGAAGATTGAAGAGGTTTCAGTGTGAAGGAATGTTGCCACTGGGCAATTTCTGCTACAAGAGTCTCAAATGACAAATTCAACATATATGATCATATTTACTCAACACAATATTTGTAGTTGTAAATATCAAATTAATTAAATAAAAAAGACGGTTATTATAACCGAACCGATTTTCCGGTATTGTGAATGTGTACATGCAAGGAACTCCGACTTCACCGTCTTTTCAGTACTGAAGAGATCAATCATGCAATCAATTTTCCACACGGATCAATTTCGCGGCGCACCTTTTTCAGTGGGGTGTAAAAAGAAAACAAAAAAGGCATGGATATGCCCACTGATGAAGCGGGTTGAATGACACGGCTTGCAAAGATAAGCGCTTTAATTTGGAAAAACGGAAGCCAGCGATACAACAAATGTGCTTCGTGAGCGTTCCGCCACGGCATGTGGACACACTGTATTAGACCATAAAGGCAAATTGCTTATGCGATATATTTCACTGACCTGAAAAAAAATAGGTGATCGAAAATTGTATTTTGATGTTAGTTTTAAATTGTATTCATTCTTTCTAACAGCTAATACAACATACGAAGCAATTTAATTCTCATACAGGGCACATATTTTAACATAACAATACACGTTTAGCATTATAAAATATAAAACTTCTTTTTAAAAAAAAACGTAATAAACAAATTAAGCTGGATAAAGACTTTGGAAAATTTCATTTAAAAACATATATTTATACAAAAAAGACCGGCAGAGTATCATCCTGAATATTTGGTAAGTTATACAACATTATATGTTGTTTAGAAAACAATAAGGAGCTAATTTACCAAGGTAAAATATTTAAAGCTCAGATTTACTGTGAAATTTTTCTTTTACACCGCGCTATTATTTTTGGCGTAGTGCAATTTTTTAATTGGTCAAAACAGAATTTTCTTTCTTTTCGAAGGATCTCGATTTTCTCCTTCTTTTCTATTCTTTGTTAGGCGTACAATTAATTGGCCGAGCTGGTTAAGACGGCGAGTCGAACATTTAAGTGTGTGTCTGAGCTCTACTTAGCAGTTACGGGTTCTAAAAATACAAAAACCCTGATTAACTTTCCCTCTTGGGCACGCACTCATTCGCGTAAATTAGTTGACATTGTGTTAAAAATATCTCGACACACAGAAAAAAGTACAAAACAGCGGAATATTTCTAAAAGCGAAATACCGATTATTTTTGTCACGCGACTATGAAGAATTTAAAACAAAAAGATAAACCTTTTAGAAACAAATAGTGCAATTTTACGTGTCAAATTGTGCAATGCTTATCTAAAAAGGAAGAACCGATATGATAAATATTATGTGACATTTCTATTAAGGAGTTTAAGCTTTGATAAATTAAATATTTAATTAAGCAATGAAGTTTTAAGAAGATTTGAACTTCTTATCTTATAGGCGATATTAAGGAGTAAACGAATTTTCGTGATTAGGATAAAATATCTCCAAGAAATGTCAGTTAATCATTCTACATGTAATAATTTATTCATCAGTATTCGCTGTAATTATGGATTTTCCAATCTAGCACAGATCGATAGAATCTTCTCTAAAAATTCCTTAAGATTCCGTACGACAAACATACGTGACTTGTAGAGATGGAATAAGCCGTGGTTTTATTATTTCGCGTAAAAATGTGCAAAAATTTTCAAAAATGGAGAAAGAAATCCTAAGATTTACATAATCATTAGAAAAATATTGGTAATTAAAAACAATAAGTCTTAGAATTGACCCTTCTCAAACCGGTTTTTCTTTAAAGTCTAATGTTGCCTACTACGATTTCTTGTCACCGGAGCGAATAAAAGTACACTACACAATACTTTCACACAAAACCAATATGACACCTCAAGAAGAGCACCACACTTTATGCCCTGAAGATGACCCGTATAAAGGTCGAAACGTCCGCAAACTAATAAAAATGGTGTTTTTCTAAACTACCTCATTATTGACCGCTTGTCTTCAGCAAATTAATAAAAATCAAATTTATTGCGCCTTTCCATTATATTTGTGAACAAGTTAGAACTGAAATAGTTGAAAGAAGAACGTTATGGCTGAGGACAAACTACCACGGAAAAGGCTGGAAGACTGGATAAGGATATTTTATGACTTTCTTGTTCTGTCCAACGACTAAAATTTAAAATAAATATAAAGTACAAGGAAAATTTGGTCATTGACACAATTCAATGTAACACCGTACTGATTTATCCTTGTAGATAATTACAAATAATTCAACTTTTTCCGTTATCCTGATTAAACGATTGAACTTTATTTAACTGGAAGGCTGGAAGTTAAGGGCGACCGTATAAATATATTGCGAATTTTGCGGTTGGTCGCCTCGCCGTGAGAACTTCGCCAGCGAGTGGGGTAAATGTTTGTATCATATAACAAACCAGACATTTATTCCTATGGAAGAGGAAAACACTTGGGAACTGGGGGTTAATATACTTTATCAGGTCATGATTCGAGATTATTGTTATTTTTGGATCCGGCAGTATCATTATTATTCATTATTATTCATTATCATCATTACATTTCTATTGACGTTGGCAATAAAACGCAAATAATATAATAAAATTAAAACAAATATAATCGATTCCAATTCGATAAGCCTTGTTGAAACATCAGTTTATCCGTCCTCGTTTCATCTTTGCAGATAAACTTTACGACGATTCCAACTTTTATTTATTTATTCTAGGCAAAAGCAAAACTGTAATTATTAATTAAATCGCCAAACACGATTTAGCGAAAAATGAAAATAAATACATAAAGCAAATACACTGCCTATAAAAAAAAAAAAAGGTTTTGCAGGAAAAAATGACCAACTTTGGAAATGCAAATTTTCTCCACCCTTTAAGGCTCAAACCTGCGCCAAGTCTCATATTTTAGAAATTACGCTAAACAAGATTGCTTTTTTAAATGTTTTCCTAGCTTCAGTCATTCATCAGTAAATTCAACAATTCGGGAACATGTTAATTTTTGCACTTTTTACGAAAACGTCAAATTGTATTATGGTGCCAAGGAAATCGCCCTATAGAATTTGATAGAAAATTTTAATAAACTATCAATTGGTCACCTTCCACATTGCCCGATTTCAAGTTTTCGAGTTATTCACGATTTTTGGGGAATAATGTGCTCTTGGAAAAAACCGATCACTCTCTCTCCCGATTTTATTGTTCATAAACCTATTGTTTCAATATGTTATCCAAAGCCAAAATGCCACAAACATGTGAAATGAGAAGGAAAAGTTGAATTTCCGTAATGAGATAAACAAATGTATATCGACAGCAGAAGCATTCTGCATCCCAAAAGGTCAAAGTAAGAAAATCTAAGAATTGTCACTTCCCTGTTCTGTTTTTGAAAAAAGCCTCGGAACAAAATTTGTAGAGCGTAAAATTTGCGAAAACATGACTGTTCAAAATGTATGCATTCTTGAAAATCGGAAGAGGGAATTTTCGGAATTACAGCCACACATAAAAAGGCCTAATATATTTAACCTTTTTTTACTCCATGCTTATCGAATTTGAACAAAAAGGCCCTCCTATCTGATATACGATAATGAAAACTTCCCAATGATAAGAAAATCACCGTTTGGTATTACATAATGTCCTCGGTTAAAAATGTAAACATTTGTTTTCAAGATAAAAATTTAAAACCTAGTTTCAAATTCGAAATGGAAAGACCAACGATGTAGCAAAGCAAGCAGTACTGACAAATCTGCCCCTTTGAAAAGTGATTTCTATCTGTGAAGAACTGTTGACTCCTCTGATATTCTTAGTCGTTATAATATTAAACCTTGGTGAAATTTATAATCTTCATTATTATATTTTTTCTAGTAAGTGTTTAATATTTCAATGTTTTTCATGTTTTAAATTTTTTTTTTTTAAATATTGTAATAAAATGGACTATAGCTCATATATGAATAAAAATATACCCAAATCCGATTTAAATGTATAATTTATTCGTGAAATTTGATAAATCTGGCAGACAGATTTTAAAAAAGCGTCTTCAAACTTTCAAAGTTGTATTTAGTAAAAGATTATTTTCCGTAAACGATAGAGTGTTTTTACATTTCTTTTTTGGCTCCAGGGGCTAGTAGAAAGGTTATTAGAAGAATGTGAATATTTTATAAATAAATATTATAAAGAGTGTATTTATTTTTAATAAAAATTACGCGATTGCTCGAGTTGATGTAATTTTCTGACCGCGATAGTCATTAATTATAGTTGTATTTAATTATTTTTTCAAATATCTGTTACTTTAAAAATTTGAAACGCACTTTTAAAAGTATTACCTATAAGTACCTTTGTTTTTAAACCACTTATTGAAACAGCGGTCGCTAAACATCATTCGTGTATAAGTATCGTAAAAGATTTTTTGGTTGGATGTTGATATTATATTTTAAAGGGAAAGAAGAATACACTTGTACGAGTTTAAACGAATTGTCTAGTCGAATCCACTGGGATTTCGGAAAAAAATTGTTGGTTGCTTTCGTCTAAACGAGTAATGCCCAATCTTTTGTAAATGTCAACAGGTAAAACAGATTAGCGTTAATTACCATGTTAAGGGCGACGAGACGTACCAATGCTCAATATACGCCTCTGAAGCCATCCATGGGCCAAGAATCGCTGTTTTTCTTTCAATTTTACATTACATTCTCTCTACGCTGGACGCAATTTCACAACGGATTGACACACATTAAAAGTAGGGATGGGAATTGCCGAGGCGGCCTCCGATAGCCGTTTTCCGTTCCAAGGACCCTCTGGTGTGCACACCGTGGGTAAAAAAGTTAAAGTGCACAAGTGAAGGGGCATCAATGCTCTATCCAGTCGGAACTCGAAGCCGGCCATCATCCTGATTATTACATAACTCCAGAGGTGTTCCCCAGGTAGATAGTCCGGCGCGATTTCCCAAACAAGCGCCAAGAAGAAATGGAGTTCATCGCGATTTTTCTTGGCTTCCGAATGGCTACTTTTCCAACCATCTGAGCGGGTCTTTATGACAAGAGTAGCGTCCATATGACTTCTTCGGACCGGTATTCCCTTAAGAACTAGCACCATGGATTACATACACAAATTTACAATTTTCACAAATTCAACCCTACTCAGATCATCAAGTTGAAAAGAAAGGAAACAACGCAAATTATTATTATTTTTGTTTGTTTTGGGTTTTTGTATAGAAAATTTTGACATGGTTTCGTCTGTTTTATATTACAAAACACTGTTTTTATTTTCACATGTCATTTATTTAGGAAAAGGGACAATTTTTTAAATATGTATTGCATATATAAAGATGCAGGAAAAATATTAAACACTCACTGTTTGAAGACGGCGATGGTAAATTATCCAAAATGAGCACACCACACTATTTGCATATTTGACCCAATGGAAATTCGTTGGCACATGGGTCAGACGGGAATATCACAATCACACACACTTTCTTCTTTACTAAATATACATATATACTTTTTTTTAATGTTTTTGAAGATCGGCGAGCGACTTTTTAGATAGCGAGCCGGGTAGACGTTCACGGTAGCGAAGGCGAAGAGAGACTGAATGTGAATGAGGCGCGTGGAGGCTCGGCGGATATTGCGACACCTAGCGAGCATCGGCTCGACTAAACGGACCTGACGCCCCCGCGACAAAATATAAACGATGACACAGAAGATCATCTGACAATAATTTTTTAATTTAATTCAATGAATCAGGCAACGCCCAACTAGTAATAATGATAAAGTGACAGTTTACAAGATATTATCTAACGATTATTTGGAGTTCGTGAGATGCGGTCTGGTGTGATGTAGGTTTTAGAAAAACATTTTCTTTCTCGTGCTGACGTTTCGATCTTTATTGAGATCATCTTCAGTGCCTGGGATTTATAAACATTGTTTAAATTATACAAATGCATGTAGGATGTGAAAAAAGTGAATTTATACAATGCTAGAAATTCACTTTTTTTCACATCCTATATGTATTTGTATAATTCAAACAATGTTTATAAATCCCAGGCCCTGACGCTTTACGAAAATACGTGTTTAATATTTTGTAGTCTAGCTTCAAATTTTTACCTTTATTTTCGGAAAATTATACAGGCTACCTCAGGCCCAGTTCAACTTCAAAATTTCAAATATGACCCTATACATCCTGACACAAACGCCTGATCAGGTTCCATTATTGATTATGGTGCCATCTGTATACCATACCATTCCTAATTTCCTCTTGAATTCTTCTTCTTCTTTAGTAGTCTGTTTAGACTTCTAAGAATGGGGACTGATTTTATTAATTGTTGTTGAATAGCCGAAGTGTTAATTTCCCATCTAGTTTGACAGTTTTTGGAGACAAAAGTTGTTTATTTTCCTCGCTTTTTCTATATATTTATAAAATATCTATTTACTTATATTGATGGAGGTAGGTTTAACGGTGAGTTGTGTGATACATACGTTTGCCTGTCTTTGTATGCTACCTGATGTTTGAGTAGGTTGTTTTTGCTAAGCTTTCTCCCATCAGATTAATGAGCCGTAAGATAATTTGGGTGTTATTATTAACGTATATAACCAATGGGCAAATATCAGTTTGTATTTGGACTTGTAATAAATTGAACCAAAAGCTCATCGAATTGAAGATTTGGGTTACGGACCGGCGGAAACCACAGGTCTCGAATTCTTATTTTTCTAGTGAGAAGACGTTTTTAATACTCAATTCAGGAATTAAATGATAACCTAAATAAAAACTGCATTGCCTTAACATCTAGCCAATCATTTCCTGAAAATCCTTCAAACAGTAATAATTATGTGCTAAATATCTCGAAAACCCAGTACCATACAACCATACACATAAGATTCCAAAGACCTAGTTAAAAAAGGATGTAAAAATTCTTATGGAGAAACATTCTCAGTATGATACTGGTTTTTACGGCTCTGTCTAAATAATATTTTAATTTTCAAAATTAACATAAAACAGTAGACCTGAGAATTTCGTAGGCTATTATAATTATTATAATTTTATATTCTGTTGGACGAGTGCATATTTTTTACTGATGGGAATATTTTTTCAAAAATATATATTGTTTTTGTGAAGGTGAATGAGCTTAGGGCATTTGCATTCATATTTATACATAAATATGTAGACATATTTATACGCATACATGCGTATGGTTTGCTGGGATAAATGAGGTCACGGGTGACCGTTGTACCTGTGCACGTCAGTACGTAAGGTTCCTCTTTTCTCCCACCAGATAAATGGCATAATAATTTTTTCGTGAATCAGGGCTTTTAGAACGGCTTGAGAGACAATAAGCTTTACGTAATTCACTCTTATTCGTAATCCACTTTTCGTCCCCTGTAATTAAACGACAGAGAAAAGGCTCTTAGCAGTAAAGAGCAAATGGTTACCTGATCCGCTATGTTTCGTTCCATCCAAGCTTAACTTAAAACAGTGAATTTGTGAATAAATCCACCGGCCTTCTGGAAGGGCTATCTAAGACGATAAAATATAAATACGTATATTTGTTATCAGGCGATGTCTTGTCACGTGAAATTTCGCATATTCCTATTCGAAATCGTTCGAACGACGTTTGAAATTAATCTATTTTAGAACAACTGCACAAATCTGTGTGTAATCATTTTCAATTTGAATATTTCCGAGCTATTTTTATATATTTCAATTTCCACAAAAAATATGTAGGTAGTTAGGTAGTACCTTTGTAACGTCATGAATCTCATTGGCAACGTTTTAGAAGCATATAGACAAGAGGAAATATAATTCTTTTGAAAAGTTTTATTTTTTTCTCAGCTCGTATTATTTTTTCTAAACACCTTCTTTCAGTCTGTAGTAGTAATACACAATACAACTACAAAAATAATTACTCAAATAAGTCAACTACTTTTAGAGAAAATACATCAAACCATTAATTACCTGGATTAGTGAAGAGATGCATCCAATAAATTCTTTCGGGGGAATTAAAGAGTCCTAAAATTTCCCTATGTGGTTTTATTGGTGGTTGATGCGAAACCCAAAACGGTAATGCCAACCGAACCGGAATATAGCTGGTTAGTATTTTAGGCGTTTGATGTTTTATTATATTTATTTAATTTTTTACGAGGGTTCGCAACAGGAGAGATCATATCAACAATCGGTGTGCCGGTGGTTTTGGAAAAAAACAAAACCTTTGTGAGTATGACGGGTTCGAATGCTGGGCCACGGGATTCGAATCCGGGGCCTTTTACTCTACGGCTTTGAAAATTAATGAAATTGAAAACAAGCACCGCGTGAAGGCCTAAACCGTTACACCCACCTACGCAGCTTTTAAATACAATAATAATTTATTTATTATTGTATTTCTTTGTATATTTAATTCTTGAGTTATTTATTTATATATAGTTTTTACAGACGCACTTATTTATCTATTTATAACGCTGTATATATATTTTTATATGAATTTATAATTTAGGATTTAGTTACATTCCTGAGCATGTTGGGGTTTTTTGTTTAAAAAATTTTTCCACACAATCTGTGACATTTTTTTTAAATTACGCGGTACAAATCCACTGCCTTTTTTCTCAGTTGTGAAATGTAAATTAATTTGTAAAATAAATTTATCTATTTATTTATCTAGGCCAAAATATTAAAAAACACAACTTTCAGGATAAGAGTTGTTTTTCGGTGTTTGAATAAATTTTATGTAACACTTTTCGCCCCTAGTATCAAAAAAATTAGTTTATCATCGATCTAGTTGTTCTTAACTGTTTATTCCAAGCTAACAACGTTTCATCAAGTTTTATACTTTTTTTTTAATTTTTTACTGTGTTGGTGTTCGTGTTCTGACGGTTGCTCTTTTGCTGATTATCATGTGAGATTATTTTTAGATTTTTATTTCTTAATGGTGACGAAAAGAAAAACGGTTTTCAAGAAGCGAAAGAATGTTAGGAAGTTATTGTCGACTTCTCCACAAATTATAGACCCCGACCCGGCCACTTCATAGTCTCGACTCAGCAGAGAACATGATGTTTATCCGTCTGCTTCTCTATGTTCATCTTGCGCCTCTTTGATAGAAATATAAACAATCCTGGACATTTTTGTGTAAGTATTTTGTTATCTCCATAAAGAGAAGTATTTTATTTTAAATTTTGAACTGGGAAATGATATGCATAGGCATCCAGCTCAAAGTCTAAAACTTGCTTATATTAAAAATAAATATAAAATACTTCTATTTATGGGAACTGCATAATTTTTATACCAAAATATACTGAAAGACTTCTAGGTTTTTGTTACAAATATTGTGTAGTAAAAATACAATTTTATTGACATTTTCAAGTTGGTCAAGAATAGAGATGGGTAAAACCGTACTTTTTAAGATCGGATCAAAACGGCTAACTCAGTGAAATGAATCAACTCTTTTTCATGGCTTATCACCCTTATCATTTATCTTAGCCATAATCCCATGGGGCGACAACTTTGGCGTGTTTTTTGAGTTCCGGTATATCAGCGCCAGGGCCAATCGTAAAGGTAGATTGTCTGAATTACAGGGTTGTTACACAGAAGAAATGACGTTTCTAGTTTTCTATTATTGCCAATAAAATTCAATGAAAACGTGAAGAAAGTTGAACAGTTTGTCATTTCGTTTACATAAAAATTAACAACCCGAATGAATAAATCAAAAATAAAAAAATATAAATAACAACAAATAATTATTTTTTATTGCAATTCTAAAGGTATACTCATTGCATTTTGTTTTGTACTTTGAGCCAAATAGATAAAATAAATTAAGATATATTTTTAATCTGAAAACATTGTAATTGTTGCATTGCAACTGAGTATAACCTGTAAATAAATAAATAAGACCTAGAGTAATTCTCAAAGCTGGGAAGTGGGATTGTCGAGTGTTGAAACTTGCACGTGCGAGAACGGTGCAATAAAGCTGACTCCGGACCGCTTGGAGGGTGAATCAGGAGAGCGAAGAAAGTTGGAAGCAGGGAGCGATTGGAGCTGAGAGCTGTAAGAGCGGAGAATGTCCGGAGAGGAGACTTCCTGGATGTGCAAAAAGGGTGAAGTCACTTGTTGGTTATTGAGTGTTGGTAAAGACAAAATTCAAAATTAAGCATTGATGGCTGAAGAGTTGGTTTTGAAATGGAAGGGATATCAGAGTTACCGTTCTTTTTTCAATGCGGCTCATCGCTATCTCAGTAAAGTGAGTTAACACTTGTTATCCGTTCGCGAGCGGAGCCCCACCTCCAGTCATGCGCTCTTTGTAAAATTGGAAAAATTTTACTCAATTGCAACTACTCACCATCTTTAAATCGGACGCAATGTTCACTCTTTCACAGATTAACGTCTATACTGGAGCAATCGCATTACACTTTGCAAAACTCTAATAAAAACCTGACAGTTTTCTATCTAAGCAAATAATTTTTTTCCGGGGCTAGTGATGGTCATTTCAGCACCTAACATAAGCGCGAATTACCTTTGTTGGTGTCGTCATGCCTTACTCACGCATTGTAGAGAGACCTATTTCTACAATCAGGTGAAATTCTTGTTGACGTGAAATAATAAATAATATGCAGATGAAATGACGAATTAAAAAAAAACAAAAAAACAATCAAATGAGAAAGATGGGTGACGAAACGACTGATATATGGCGCATAGAGACTCAGGAAATTTATGAAGCGAGACAAGGTTCCAATAATCTACATGAATTTCTTTTATGTGCTCGAGAATCGGCTGTCAGGCATCATTAGATTTTCAATATGATTTATGTGTAGATTGTCGACAAGTCGATTTTCAGGCGAAACAGTGTAGATGTCTTGGCGATATTCAGATAAGGAGTTGAAAGCAATAAAACTGGCAAAATAATTTTGAAATTAAATAAATTTTTATATTGATTGAATTTTACCAAACGAAATGAATATATTACTTTTTTTCTAAAGCGACGAGGAGCGTGATAACAAGAAAGACGCCTGTAAAATTAGTATTGCGCCAGACACCTCCATATCACATTTAAGTATTTTATTATTTTTTGACTCACTTTTTTTCCAACAGTTACTGCCGTATGCAAAGCGATCTCACTTTTTTTTTTCCAACAGTTACTGCCGTATGCAAAGCGATTTCATGTTTACTAAGCCCCGGCATTACCGGTTAATTTATTGGCACTTATTTTCTCTTTGACCTCCATCAATTATATCTTGTATGTAAATAGCTTTAGAAACAAGAGTATCTCCAGTACATGCCTTTCAGAAGAAAAACTTATGATTATAACAAAATTGTTTTTAGATAAAAAAAGAAAGAATTTTTTTTTCAATATTCTTCTTCTATGTGTACCCAAACCGTTAACGGACGTTAGTCACCATGATCGAAATGCGCACTGCATCAATACTAGCTCTGAAGATGGATCCAGTGCTTTGGTTGAACCATTATCTTAGGGTTTTCAGCCAGGAAAATCTTCTTTAACCAAGGCCTCGTCTCCCTTCGAGTTTTCCTCCTAAAATAATTTTAAGCAGTTCTTATTTACCGGGTGACGT
Organism: Cimex lectularius; assembly: GCF_000648675.2. Taxonomy (NCBI): domain Eukaryota; kingdom Metazoa; phylum Arthropoda; class Insecta; order Hemiptera; family Cimicidae; genus Cimex; species Cimex lectularius. The sequence goes on along the minus strand of NW_019392753.1, from coordinate 284,991 downwards.
ACAATATGACTGATGTACCCAAGTTTCCTCGTTTTTACTGTTGTGTTAATTTCTGTTTGTTTATTCTTCTGAGAACTTCCACGTTTGTGTTGTGTTCTGTCCAGTTTATGTTTAGTAACCTTCTAGGTCTGTTGGTGTCCAAGCTGCGACACCATATAGCAGAGGTGAGAAGACGTAACATTAAATAATCTTATTCTTAATCTCATATCAAGTTCGTAACTGCACAGTTTCATTTTAGTTAACCCGTTTCTTGCTTTTTCAATCCTAGCTTTTATATTTTCATATATTGAAGTATGAATATATAATTATTCAGAAATCGTGAGATGCGGTCTGGTGTGATGTAGGTTTCAGAAAAACATTTTCTTTATCGTGCCAACGTTTCTATCTTTATTGAGATCATCTTCAGGCCCTGGGATTTACAAACATTGTTTACATTTAACAAATACATGTAGGATGTGGAAAAAAGTGAATTTATACAATGCAAAATATATTTAATACTCAATCAAANATGTTTAAAAAAATTGATTTTATTTGGAAATTTAAGAAATGAGGAAATGAAAGCGTTCTTTTCATTCATCATTCATACGCTGGTTTTCCCTTCCCTCCAATTTAAAATAACACGAGTCCGGGCTTTCTTACCGATAGGACCTAAGACACGAGAAAAAACATATCTTAAATAATCTTTGCAATTTTGTATCCTTACCTGACACATTGAAGAAGGTCAAATGCCGAAGCGCTATGATCAGTAAAGATGAAATGTCGAGTTCATCACCCCGCAGACCACACAAGAAAATCTCACAATATGGTTTTTAGCTCTTGCCAGTTTGGGGTGTATTGCACCCCAGCGTTCATTTTCTTTTAATTACCACTCTTCTTTTTTTCTCAAGGATTTTGTGGCTACATATAACCTATAAGATATGACAATTCCTTTAAGAAATAGTTTGAACGACTTAGAAGTTAACTTAATTTTACAACTGTATGAACTTGTGTGCAATAATTTCCACTTTGAATATTTCAGGGCTATTTTTACTCGGTTCATTCAAGGTCCACAAAACAAATAGTTAATGTCTTTTGACAGGATGAATCATATTGGCTACTTTTTAACAGCATATAGACAGGAGGAAATATAATTTGGTAAATTGAAAAGAAAAAAATATACAGATAAGGATTTAAAATATTGGGGTTGAGACGTTGGCAGCCCTTCTTCGAGTGGAGGAAAATTAGGGGATGAGTGGAAGACATCAGTTTTCGTGCATCCTTCAAACAGCAAACGTGTCTGGAACTCAGTGTCACATTTTTATTTGTGTAATTGTGTCATATTCATCATTTTCATAGACATTTAAAAAAAATTTCCATTTCACTTCATGTTATTCTTTATTGCAAATAATCAGTCAATTGTAAATTTAATAAACTAAAGATTTTTCTTTCTCATTCATTAACTTTCAATACTGTCCACATAAATATGCAATGTGGCAACCAAATTGGTACGAAAATAGTGTTTTTTATTTGTAGTTTAAATAGTCTTCTCAGCTCCTGTTATTTTTCTGAATCTTCGTTCAGTCGGTGGTAGTAATGTAATAATGCAAGTAAGGAAATAATTAATCAAATATGTCCTCTTTCCTCTCAAGGATATTGAGGCTTTAGATAACTTATCAGGTATTTATCAAATTAGCATGAAACGTCAAATCAGAAATTAGCCTTGAATTATAAACATTTTATTATCACATGTGATTTGTAGTGTGATACACCTGGTGATCAATATTTTTTCTTTTTAATTGTCATTAATGTAAAATGCTGGTAAACCTCAACAACTTGCACAAAGTTGATTCCCAATGCGGAAGAAATATTTCAACAATTATTTTGGCTATATGAGGACTTTAATGGGTTGATTGCCGCACATATCTCTTAGGCAGGATCGGTTAGATAAGATTTTAAGATAAGGTGATAAAATGATAAGGTGATAAGGTTCAGGATAAGTGGGTAGGAAGCATTTATGTTTATAAAGCATGTAAGTTAAAGTTGTTGTTTTTTTAATTAAAAAAAAAACAAGCTTGATATTCCTATTTTGAACTAAAAAAAAACCTTGAATGTGTTGTCGGCTACCACCCTTACTGATAAGTCTCACTTCGACTTTGTTCAACTTTGAACGGCCGGGGGTCGTTGGCCGAGTGGCACCTTGAAAGCTATGGGCGATTTGGCTTAAACATGCTTATAGCACTTTAATATTGGGAATAAAAATGACGCAAGGTGCATTTTCTAAACTACTAAAATTTATTTAACATTCAATAAATCAATAAAACAAACAAACTATGCAATTTAAAACACATATATATACACTGACAGGCAAAAATTCCACCTAACTGATTTTTTTGTCATTTTCTCGATAAAAGAAAATTATGCAATTAATTTTTCATTGTTTTTATCAATAAATATTTGTTTTTGCAATGTTTTTAATTGGGAATATCTATTAGACGTAAACCTCCAAAACAAGGATAAAGGTTCAATGTTTAATTTTTACAGAATTTAAAATGTTTATTCAGTCTCATTTAAATTCTGAAACAATATATTGTTTAGTTTTCATTTTTGTTTTCTTAATTTCAATTTTTAAACGTAAAAGTGCCATTTAGTGCTGAGGATGTTGCGCGTATTGATGATGGACGTACCATCATGTATGCGGCTATTGCAATCGGAGTTCCCTACGAAACACTACGAGTCTCTAGTTCTTCTCGAGGACGAGGTCCAGACCACGTTCCTGAACAGGGAACATCGTATGGCCGTGTTCTTAGACCTCGAGAGGGCCAAAGATACGACATGGAAGGGTCACGAGTTCGGTATGAGAGGCAGACTTCCGGATTGGATTAGGAGTTTCCCCAGCAACCGGAAGTTTAGGGTTAGGCTGGGAAGTACCCTATCCAAAAGGGGAGAGAGCCCCTCTTTGCGATTGCGGTTAACGGTATCGTCGACGTTATTGAGCCCCAGAAGATGATCTGAATCTACGTCGACGATACCGTGATGTTATAGATTTATAAGAAGTCGGAACAAGTGTACAGTCCGCAATCGACAAACCTTTGGTTACGATGCGACCAAATGGGCAAGGCCGGATCATTTCTTATATAATACCCAGAGAAAGATAAACCCTCCTGAGGACCAGTACGAGGTCGCTGGCGATAAGAGCCAAGGAATATTAGCGGCCCAGGGAGTAGAGCTGAACCAGGTGGAGGCAGAAAAGCTACCTGAAACGTCCCCTTGGTTATTCCCCTCCTTCATCGTACGGTGGGATATGGCAAAATTATAGAAAAACGAGACAACCCACTATGCATATAAAGTAATGTTTGACGCTCTAAATGATGAGTAATGCAGACGGGTCCAAAACGGCAGAAGAGCGCGTGGGATTTACCGTGTACACGAGGGAGAAGTTAACAATCATCGCTTCCTCCAGCCGAGAGCTTGTACATGGTGGAACTAAACGCCATATACCTCGCGCTGTGCATGATCGACAATGAAAACTCTTTTTGTTAAGTACCGATTCTCTCAGTACGGTCCAGAAGCTCAGGACAGCTTTTATCCAGCCTACGTGGATAAAAGAACATAGTTAACTTGGATCGATGCAGATTTTAACTAGATGGATTGTAACTAGATAATAAAAATGGACACAAATGAAAACGTATTGAAAGTCCAATTTCCTACATTTTGCGTTGATACATACCAAAAACATATTTTTACCACAACTTTTATATCCATTTTGGCCAAATAAAAGAAAACGAGTTGTTGCCAGATGCATAGAGGCACTTGAAAGTGAGACACCTGTAGGTGCTTTTGGGAATTGGCTGATTAAGTTAAAACCCAAATACACAGTTCTTTGGATATTCGTTATGGATAAAAATAATATATATTATTTATGTTAGCTAAAAATAAATCAAATCGGGATGTAATGTATTTTTTGTAAGTGAAAAACACTCAATTTTGTAACAACTTTATTTTATTCAACAATTAATCCTGTAGGGTGCATACATTCACAAGACGTTAATTTTTATTTATTTATTTTTTTATATATTTTTTTAAACTAGATTTCCATAGTTTAGTCAACCTTAAATCTGGTGTTGGTAAATATTTCACTTGAAGTCGGACAGAAGAGATATGCGACTGAACTGGTCATTTTTCATTTTCCATCCTGTCCTATATAAATGCGATAGATCATAATTTAAGAATAACATATATTAGATATGTTTTTGTGAGGAAAGTTTCCTGTTGATAAATTGAAGATGTTTAACAGAAGGTTCTACTTGCCTTTTTGTTGACTACGTATTCTCAGCTATTAATGTTAAATGTATTATTGCAAATTACTGATTTATGTAAGCTCAACTCTTCACCCGTATATACATACATACGTATACAGAATCGAACTTAAGACTTTTTAGAATCACGTACCTCGTGTTTGGCAGTTACCGAAGTTAGGCTCCAGGCGCTATCAATAGCTAGGTTATTTCAGTTCCCAATGCATTTTTAAAACTAAATCCACTGACATTAGTTGAGTACTCGACCTGATTTATAACTAACATCTACTTGATCGTCCATATTTTCCCATCGACCATCTAGCACTACCTATTCACACAATAACACAATTCACTCTCAAAATACACCAAAAAGAAAAACAGCACGAGATATCTATCAAGTACCTACTATACAATAAAAATCCAAATTCCTCAAAGAATCGGAACAGTGGACCAAAATGCTCGCTGATATGCAAGCACAATTATCACATCAGGTGGCATTAGTACACGCTCCCATCCAGTAACTTTTCCCAACAAACCGGACACAAGTCCAGACAGTAAGTCGGGAGAGTATGATCTCTCTTATTTGATTCAGGTCCTCCAAAGGCAACCATCGACCGAGCAGTTGACACCTGACAGCTTCTCTGCCAATGCAGCCCACCGAGTTCTCGGTGGTTAGGTCGGGGGTTCTCTTCTATCCCGCTTTCTTTTAAAAAAATTGACATAACCCTACAAAAACCTAATAAAATTGAAATCCATGATAATGCGGAACCCCCGTTGATTTGAGACTTAATAGCCCTTACTTATTTATTTAATTTGTTATATTATTTTTTAGTATATATGACTGTTTAAATTGATGGAATTTCATAAGACTGTCAGAATTGCTAAATATTCAAAGAAATTTTTTAAACGGTGAAATGGTAGTTTTGAGTAATCATTTACAACACTTCATCTCGGTTGTTTTGTCTTAACAGCCGAGGGAATGAATCACGGTAGATTCGAGCCGGCAATCTTATCGATGTACTCACTCACTCTTTGTGCCCTGTTGTCATTTCCTGTCTGGTCAAAGGAAATACACCGACGGGCAGAATGGCAATAACGAAGCTTTCTAACGGAGTTGCAATTTAGAACAGTGAACCCACAGTTTTCATGTCACAACCTGTAAGAAAGAAAATCAGTATAAAACATAATGGCCGCTCTTAGTCTATTCATTTCATGCATTATAAATTAACAGTTTATTTGTAATCTATATATTGATTGAATCAACCACGTAATTTTTAAAAAACAAACTCAAACAGTGTGGTACTCTTCAGTCATTTTAAAATGTACTGTGTGCTGTGTGTATTTTAAGGTTGGAACTTCAGTAAGCTAGAATGTCCTGGAACGAAGTAAATGATAATGTCATAGTGGATAATAAGACAGAGCTTGGAGAATTATTCTTAGGACTTTTGAATGGATGGGAGGGATCAAATAGCTTTGTCGTATCCCACAGTTCTGTTCCTTATGTCTAAATTGGTCCAATTATTGTTTTATAACGTATTAGTTTGTTTGTTACAGTCCTGTATGCATTTGGTCATCCAACTACTGTATCTCTGTACAGTTCTTGTCGCTTCAGTCTAGTGTGGAGATTCCCCTCTTTCAGTCTACGAATAGTAAAAATAGTTAAATTTAAATTTCAAAAAATTTATTTATAGGTCACACATATAAATTATACTGCGTTTATTTATTTCTTTTTCTTTTTCTACATGCTTCACAAATAGTATGACATCTAGTAAAGGTACATCTCGCAAAAACTTTAGTATTTGTCTTCGTACATGACGTGTCGACGTGTGTTGCTGGAAGGAACGTGCAGACGATGCGTCGAAAGCCGGAGCTCACCGTCCAGACTTTACTATAGCGATCCGACTCTCTGGCGCTAAACGAGCAATAAACAGTATGGTTTGCTTTAATATCGTGCGTTCAAAAAACCTTCGAACGAATGATAAGGCAAGACTGGAATGATGGTTAGAAAATAAAAACATACTACCTGAAAGCCAGATGGGGTTCAAAAGATACAGATCTACAGCCGAGGCCCCATGTCTATTAGTAACAAAAATACAAATCGGTTTTACATCAAACATGGACACTTTCGCTTGGTTCATTGATATTGAAGCAACGTTTGACTCGGTAAACTTAAATATATTGTACAACAAAATGATAAATATAGGAATGTCCATACTGTTTGCTAAAAATGTTATAAAACTAATTTCTGAGAGAAATGTGTACTTAATGATAAATGGAACTAAATTAGGCCCAAGAAATGCCCATCAAGGTTTACCTCAAGGAGGAATATTAAGCCCCCTTCTGTACGCACTCTATGTCTATGATTTCGAAAGCGTGTTGTCACCAAATGTACAAGTTATACAATTTGCGGATGATGTTTGTGTTTTCACAACAAATAAAACTTTTGAAGCAGGTATTAAGACTATGCGATTGACGGCAGGAAAAATTAAAGATTGGGCTCTCCAAAATGGACTAAAAATCTCACCTAGCAAATCAAAAATGTGTGTCTTTTCTACGAAACACCATATATCACTTCCCGATCACTTGGACCTAGAAGGTTTTGTTATACCAGTAGTACAGAAAACTATATTTTTGGGTCTAACTTTATACAGAAAACTTAACTGGAAAGGTCACATTGCTAAACAAGCAAAGAAAGGAGAGCAACTGTTCAACACATTAAAATGTATTTCTCACATAACCAGTGGTGCATATCTCTGCATAAGTCTTATGTTTTACCGAACAATCATCAGAGCAATTTTTGACTTTGGAGCACCCTACTACGGTCAAGCAAGCAAAACTGCTCTGCAGAAATTAGATAAGATACAGTACAAATGTGTTCGGATTTTCATTTTTATTTTAAAGAACCGCTCACCTATTTTGTTTATCATTTACTTATTATCCTATACCGGGAAGCCCGGTCTAAAGGATTGGCCGCCCCACTCCGGGTACCACACGTCAGTCGCTTTTATGACCGAGCCTTGTTCGTCTCAGCACGCACCGCTTTCCATTTTTCTATTTTTCGCGTTAAACCCGCAAACGCTTTGCTACTGACCGCTTTCTGTAAAATCTCTTCTAGCATCCCTTGGAATTCTTCTGGATTGATTTTACACCTCGTAAAAACGCCGGAGTTGCTGGTACTTGTAAGTGGGCCGTCCTGCCAAAATACCCTATTTTTCATCGCTCCTGGATCCTTCTATTTCATGCTCACCTTTTATCATTCTCCACAACAACAGCTTGGTGAGTCTTTATTATTTAATTTCTTTATTTTATGTTTCAATCATTTTTTATTTTAAAAACTGTTTTAATTTATTTTATATTTTTTCTACGCCTCCCGATTACGTTCGGGTGGTCCTCCGTCGGTTAAAACCGCACAAAATGTCTGGAGCACTCCGGTCAACACTAATCGACATTCTTCTAGCCGAGGCAAACGAACCCCCGCTTGAGTGCAGAAGAAAAATGTTGACTGGTCGTTTTGTACTTCACTTCGTGGCTAGAAAGGCACAACTGTATCGCAACATAGCTCACTTGTCGTGTAAGGTATTGACATACAAGTATTGGATGAAAAAGAAAGAACCACCTTTAACGGCCGCTTTCACCAATCTTGCTAAATATGGATCAACAGCGGAGTCATTATGTCCTTCACCATATTTTAATAAAAGTTTCGAATATATTCGACAATATTGTATTCCCAAATTCAGATCCACAACGTACACCGATTCGAATAAAACCGAAGTGACTCAAAAATACCTTAGTGACCTATATGCGAGATTTCCAGACGGCCATCTTATATACACCGACGGATCACTCCTAAATGGACGAGTAGGGTGTGCATTTTACGATCCCGTGCAGAATTACAGCGAAAACTTTTTACTCCCACAGTACCTATCCATATACCTATATAGTGCAGAATTGATTGCTATATGGGAAGCTATGAAGTATGCGAATGACAAGCAATTCCCAAATGTCGTCATATGTACAGATTGTCATAGCTATGTTAAAAAACTTCGTATTGACAAAAAGTTGTTTATAGCGGACTACATTATCATCGAGATCCTTGAACTTTCAGCAATGATCAGGTCGAAAGGGCATAAAGTAGTACCTGGATCAAAGGCCATACGGAGTTCAAATACAGAGATGTCGTTTGGCCATCGGCTAGCCAAAGATGCCACCACAAAGGACAACACTATATATGTAGCTGTACCCAGAAAAGATCTGCATGCTATTTTAAGGTTGCAGCAGCAGATAGATTGGCAAACCAAATACCTTTCAAACAACAAAGGTATATTCAACAAAAATATGTTGCCGTTAGTAGACAAGAGCCTTGGTTCAGCAAAGAAAATAATTTAAACAAGGCCTTTTGCAAAACGATGGTAAGGTTACGATCCAATCACGGACTCTGTAAGGGATACCTCAACAGACTGAATATAATTCAGTCACCGTACTGCGAGGACTGTGGAATATACGAGGATCTTGAACACACATCATGCACTGCAGGAAACACGGGAATGAACGCAGAAATATGTTCGATGGACTTTTTAATGCCAAAAAAATAAATCTACAACCGCCTTATGTATACGGTACTTTGTTATCGTCGACCGAATTGGCTGTATATCGTGAGCAGTACGGTTTCCTTAGAAATAGTAATGTTACTGTGTGATTGTATAAAAGTGTATAAAAATATCCTAATATCTAGTTCTCAATAATAATAATAATAATGCAATAATGTAAACAAATGGTTTTATAAAAATTTTGGAGTTAAAAAAAAACAAAACAATATTGTAAAGAAAATGAGGCAGCGTCAGTTTTTCCGGGAAGCTCTTGCGCGTCGAGAGCAGCATTTGTAGGTGACCCCGGAAGAATCTAAACTGCTGAAAAACGATCACTCTAACCCGACTCAGAATTGGACACACGAGGTTGACAGGAACAAATACTTTTGGACCAAAATCTGTACATGTGCCCGGCATGTGGAGCGAGGTTGCTCAATGTGCACTACATAATTGGAGAGGGAGGGTCATTCCTTGGCTACACANTAGGAATGCCCCCGAAATAAGAATTGTGCACTCGAGCACGGCAGCGAATCTTTGGGTCTCCTAATCCGAAATATGGAGAAATTAGGATAATTTTGTATTTATAGATTTTTTGTCCATGTCCAGAGTGTTTAGGTTAGCTGTGGCTACTAAAGATCAATCCGACTTGTCCTCAACCGCTGGAGAAAATTTTCTTGTTTCTCCCTTATCGTTGACCTACTGTATGAAATTTTCCATTTCTAACGGTTAAAAAGGTGTTTTCTAATTATGTATGAGGGATATCTTTTCTAATCCACTGGTAGCTGTGCTCTTCGCAGCCTCCTTAGCCAAAAGATATGCTTCTTTATTAAAAAACCAATTCTTGCTCCTGATCTATGAGTCGCTTTGCTTGAACCGTTAGGTTTTCGCATAATTGGTGGATTTTTAAAATTTTTATCGACATAAGTCCATATAATAACTTTTTTTGTATCCCACCGAATTGCACCATACCTGTATTATTACACGACAATGACTTTAAAATCGCGAGCGAATTTCTTCCTGTTTAATTTTAAAAAAAGTTCTGTTCTATTTAAAAACATCCATACATTGATCTTTTCATTTAGTAGACTAAAAACGTAATTATTGTATTATGGGGGGGGGAGGAAGCTTGACGTCCAAGTACCCGCTGGATGTCGCGGATGAGAGGTGAAAACACTTTACAATACTTGCTCCCTATTATTTTCGCAATTAAAGATCTATTGGTTACGCCGTGATTTACACCAGGACCGGTAGCATGGCAAATACGGATACCCTAACCCTCGTCCACCGCGGTCCCTACTTAGCAGAGTAGATAGAATAAAAATAAAATAGTAAAACAATTGATACCACCACAAGTGAGCGTTAAAAAGCTTAATACAGTGGTATAACACCAATTCAATTAAACCTTACTGTTAAAGTAATTATTTTACTTCTAGTCACAAACTATCGTCCAAAAGTATATGTATAAACGCTGTACGAAAGGATCATTTATAACATTTATTCGGTTGGATAAGCGTCATTTCATAATGAGACGCGGGCTAGTTCCGCTTTTATCAATATTTCTGAAAGCCGTGACAGTTTAAAGCGACGGCCAATGGTGCACATTGTCACTTAACACCAGGAACTGTTTAATGAGCTCTTGACATGATTAATGCACTGTTCACCCTTATCATTACGAGGCCATATATAATGACCACCTGTGCTATTCCCAAATGGCTCTACTACCACAAAGATGGCGGTCTCTTCTCTCTTTATAGGGACCTTTCGAAAGCGTTTAAGTCACCTACATTTGGGCACGCCAAATAGTCAAATCTGGGAAGAGTTTATTCATGCATTTTTATTCAAAAACTACCAAACTTCCAGAAATATTACAACTTTATCTGCATCCAAACACCGACTCAGATAGACAAAGATAAAAAATTTAATCCCTTCTATGGTTAGGTTGTATGCCCCAAAACAGATTCTCTACGGGAACCACAGTTTGTTAGTAGGTTTATTGGTGTGTCTCCTATGCTTCTTTGCAGAATCTGCACGTGGGTGGGTTATGCCAATCTTCTTCCGATGTCCATTTAATTTGCAGTGTCCAGTTAAGAATCCTGTTTGAATTCGCAATATTTTCCTTCTTCCTTTAATACATTCTTTTACCTCTTTCTTCCAAACTTTGTTAGGAGGTTCTTGGATTGTTTGAGTCAGTGAGTTAGTTCCAATGTTTTCTCATTTTCTTTATAACCTTCTCTCTGAGGTGCTCATTAATAGTGTGTAATCCTATGCTACAGAAGTGCTCGGGTCCGATCATCGGTATTGCAACCCCTCTTCTTGGAAGCGGTTGCTTGTTACCAGCAGAAGATGACTTTATTTTGCATACCTAATTTATTTAGTTTGGTTTTACTTTGATGGCTGCTTGACTATCTGACAAGATAGTTTTTGTTGTTTGTACCACTTGTTCAAATTGAATTGGGGAGATCTTCCAATCCAAGGACCTCAGCTTGGTAGATACTGGTGCATTTTCCCATGGGTCCTGAGTATACATACATCTGCCCACGTACCTTCTAGCGTTCTAGATACGTCTGTGTACCAGTAGATGGTGCCATTCTTAAAGGAGGTTTTTTCTCTCTTTCCCATTCCTTTTTCGTACTTAAAATTGTTTGGAAATTTTGATTAAACTCAAATATCCTATTCATGTCGTCTCTTGTGGCCATGAGTATCGGATGATATTTCATTAGATTGTGGCTATTTCTCTATTTTATTTTTATTTTTATTGAAGGTTTCTCTTTGAAAAAACTAATAATAGTTTTCTGTGCTGTCCTCGTTAACATGTGGTGGAGAGGGATTAATCCCGGTATTTTCTCCATACCAGCTCTGGGGCATGTTCTTATTGCTCCCGTTATAAAGAAGCTTGCAAGTCTCTGTATTTTCGTTAGTTTTCTTCGTTTTGTTATTTGTTCTACGAGAATAGGTCTCACTATCTAGGTGTACATCCAAAGCAGGATTTCCGGTCTGCATCCCCAGTTTTGTCCCGCTATTTTTGCACAACATTAAAGTTCGTGACGCCTTTATGATGGTGGAGCCAATATGTTCCTCAAATGTCAGTGTTTTATCTGGTGTGACACCTATCTATTCGGCCTCTTTTTTAATTTCTGTCACTGTATTATTGGGTATCTGCCTCATGTGATTTAATTTCCTTTTTCTGTGTAAAAGTGACTATGGTTGTTTTATTAGAGTTTATTCCTAAGCCAGCGTTTTATACCATTTATCTGTGATATTTAGCCCTTCTTGGATTATATCGCTGAGGGTTTCTTTGATATTTCCCCTGGAGGCCAGGACTATATCATATGCTATACATCCCTTACACTTTATCTCTCTACGGATCGGAGTTTTAAGCAATTCATCAACTGTTAGACTACATAGGAGAAGTGATAGTACCCCTCCTTGCTGGCAACCTTTGGTTGTGCTAGTGTCGTTTCCTAACATTTCTCCTATAAATCTAGATGTGGTATGGTCTAGTTACTTTTTCTCTTGGGAGGCCTTCATGGATGCATGGAATGCGTTATTAATGGCTCCTTCAATGACGAGGAACGAGCAAATTGTTATTTCCTTTGCTTCTAGTGTTTCCTTCAGTCACTGGTTATCTGATACAGATCAGTTTCTGTTCATCATCCTGCTCTGTATGCATACTGACAGTGATGAAGTGGTTTATCCGTGAACACTGTCATTCTTATATGGTTGTCCATCAGTTTTCAAGTGCTTTTAGTAAAAAAGATGTTAGGCTGATTGGTCTATAGGATTTGGGTAGTAGGGTCTCTTTTCCCTATTTTTCTCCATATATACTACTGTTGCCCTACGCCTTATCTGTAGTATGTACCTTAATGCTAGGCTGTTTCTATATATGCACACCCGTGTTCGAATTGTGAATAATTACAACATTCCTGCTCCTTTTAGTTACAATTATGCTAATTTTTATCTTTTTAGGATATTATGGCGGGTTTCTGTTAGATGAAATTTAAGTTAACTCAGGAGAGTTGAATGATGCCCGATTGAAGTTCGTGAACCTCAAAAATAAGAGAAAAACGTTAAAAATAGGCATATCGTTTCTAAATTTTGCAGTAATTTTAGTTTAAACTAATTGTAAGTAGAATGTTTAATTTAAAAAAATTAAATTAGTAGTCGTATAATTAACAATCGGTGTGCAGTGAATTACAAGTGATTTAAGTACAATAGTACTTAAGTACACTTCTCAAATAAAATTGCAATGAATACAATTGAATGAAATGTTGAATATTCTATTTTTAACTGTAATAAGGTAGCCTAAGGACTATGATTAGATTAAATTGCGAATCAGGATAAAGCAAAATAGATTACTACTGTGTGGCAAATCCACCCTATAGTGGAACCTTATTTGAACGTGGCAGAACATATTTTTTATTAGCTCAACCTTTATAACGGGGACAACTGTTGTATAACCATTTTATAAAGCCATTGTGTTAATAGAGTTACGTAATATGTGCCTTCGTAATTACCAAGCTTTCTTTCAGATTCGTACATATTTAAGACAGCTTGTCATGCTGGTTTCTATTAACGTTCAATACAATGGTGCTTTGACAATATGTGCCACTTGTAAATATTTGTTTTCTACGCCATTCATAATAAAATATAAAAAATGTTTTTTAACAATTGATATCCTATACACAGAAATGCCTGTTGATTTTTAATAGAAAATATAAACTTTGAAAAAAAAGTATATCCTATTTTTATAAGCCATTAGGACAATTCTTGTCTTCAACCTGACCTGACGACGTTGGTTATTTTCTTTGGCGCTATTTTTTTTGGAGGGAATGAACTCGAAATGGAAATGAAAAGGAGAAAATAGAAGGACTTATCTCAGGGCTGTACCATTGTGGAGGAAATATGTTTAGACCTCAGTTCGAACGCCAGGCTGCCTTTCCGTTAATAGATGATAGAAGGATAATGAAATAGAAATAACTAAGGAAAGACTTCATTTGAGGAAATGGAAAGGAAAAAAGATATTTATGGTGCTCTCTGAGCGAAATGTAATTGAAGGAGTTAGAGGGTTGTAGCCGGGTAATTGAGTACAGGCCCGTGTCCCGGCGATATAGGATGCACGAGGAAGTAGCCCTATCCAGCGCCTCCACGATAGGAAACCATTTGATGACGATGCATGCCGAGGTTTAAGTGTCGGCCGGACCTCGTGGACAGAGGAAGGAATTTACGGATTGGTCTGTTCTTTTGGAAAGACTGTAAATCAGAGCTTCCACTTCGAGTTAGCCGTATTGTCGGATGTACCGTTTTCCGTCTCAAATCCCGTCTCGTCAAGTGAGTGCTCACTTTAGTTGTAATTTTTTTTCCTTCACCTAGTTATAAAATTCGTCCTAAGGCCTAATTCGTACGTACATAACATTAAATTAACTTAGGATTAGTACCTTAGTTGTATTTGTTTATTCACACTTCTTTCTTTTTTTTATTGTTTTATATTTTCGTAAATTGTTTGTAGTTCATAAATTAATTGCATTAGTGATCCCTTCCATCTCACGCGGAGCTACCTTTTCTGCCAATACTTTGTTCCACGACGACAGTCAAAGACTATCTGCCGCCCGTTGATCTTTATTTCTTTTTAATATCTGTTAAAATTTAACTTGAATAAAGCAGACCGGAGTAAAAAGAAACCAACTCCAAGGTTGATTTTTTTTAATGTCAACTGGTTTCTTTAAGACTAAATGTACCTTCTGTAATGCGATTATCCGACATCGTGTGGCATGCCAAAATGATTTAAATTGATTTCGTATTCTCTCAATTGTATCTTTTTCCAAATTTTTTCGTGGTTTAAACAGTTTTAGTATCCCTACCATCATAAATTTAACGCTAATTAGTTCACAAAACTATTAAATCAAAACAAAAATAAAAATAAAATCCGAAAATTGAATTTTAAGAATGTCATGTTCTACCGTGGTATGTAGTTTAAAAATATTATTTGCAACTAAACTAACAACAAGATCCTAAATATAAATATGCGGTAAATCAAAAACCAAATGACTTCGAACGAAATGAGGTTATTTCTACTTCGAGGTGGTATGTCGGTTTTTTTAAAAAAAAAGCAGATTTGTAAATAAGAATAGGGATAAATCGCACACCCACCAGAGAAGTGACACAAGTCGAACAATTCTAAAAACCGTATTGTTTTTTGAAGTTTTCTGGTATATGATGCTAAAAATGACTCGGCCGTAGGTATACGCTTAGCTGTTAGGCAGCACCAAATTTCACTTTTGAATTGGCGGGAACGCCATTCACGAAAAGTGGCATATCTTAGTACCGTGTCGATGTTATGGATTTTGGATCTTCTTGTTCCACTTCGATAACGGGTAATGAGAAGAAAAGTATGAACTCTAATGCTGCGAGTTCTGGCTCTTCAAATTTCACTAAAACCTCTGGAAAGCACGAATGCTCAGCTTGGAATTTCAAAGTCAAAAATGTCATAGAAAATCAAAATTTTGTAAATAGACGATTATCATAATTACATTCTAGCCAAATTGTATGTTAACCCTCAGAAATTCCGCCAAGTAAATCACGCGTTCTATCTTTATAACAAATCAAATAAACTAAGACTTTGCAAATTATTTTTTCGTAATGCACTATCAATTAGTGGTAGAGCGATCAGAACAGTATTAACCTAATGAAGTATTAGGTATTGTATATAGTAAGTATTAGGTATAACTGTATTAAATCAAAAGTGGGGTAATAGTGGGTAACAAACGAGGAAAGCATGGAAACACAAGCAAGTGGATAAAAGTATAAACGATTCTGTTAGGGAGCACATAAACGGTATCCCAGTAGAAAGCCATTATGTTCAAGAAAATTCTTCTCGAGAGTACGTTACTGGGGGCAAAGTTCTTCCTGACTTACACTAAGACTATGTGAAACTCCCCAGATGGATAAAGGAGATACTCATCAGGTATTTTGATGTACCCTCGCATCTTTATCAACGAATTTAATATTTCGTTTTTATGCCAAAAAAAAGATTTATGTAACTTACGTGAGTCTTATAAAAATGCTCCAGAAGATTATGATCGTAAACAAAATTTTGAGGAACACCAAAAGGAAAATAATTTAAGGATAATGTCCAAAGATGAAGACAGACAACAAATTCGACCTAATTTTGTGAAGGGGACGTTTGACTTACAAGCTGCTATGCCATGCCCTACAGGAAAAGAGCCAATATTTTATTAAAAATCGAATAAATAAAATTGGGAATTCTGTGTTAAAGTTCATGAAAAAATTGGCATCGCAAATTGATGATGATTATATTAGTTTACTTTTTACTTTGGCAACTGTAGTGGTGAAAATAAAAAAAGTATATTATTTCATTATTTCAGTAAGCTGTAACTAAATGAAAAATGAAGAAAATTACTCATAAATTTTTGATATGCGGACATACGCAAAATGAAGGTGGTAGATCTGGTTCATTGAGTAATAGAAAAGTAAATTTTAAAAAAGGGGTCCTATTTATACCCCGCAGCGTATGACATCTGCCTGAACCTCCTTCCTCAGTTTCCTCCGCCTATCCTTGCAGATGAATTGTAAGTATGTCGTGTTCGAATTCAGGTTCACTGAGTATAACGCAAGAACTAAACCAGTCAGTAATGAGCACAGCGTTAACGCCTTAATGTAAAACGGAACTGAAGTACACTGACAGGCAAAAAATCCCCCCCCCCCGCGCTTGTAATATAACTTGATTTGTGAATATTTTTATATTTTGATGTACCCTCGCATCTTTATCAACGAATTTAATATTTCGTTTTTAAGCAAAAAAAAAAAGATTTATGTAACTTACGTGTCTTACAAAAATGCTCCAGAAGATTGTGATCGTAAACAAATTTTTTTATTTATATAACTTAATTATATTACTTTATACTTTATATACTTTCAATATCGCGTATTTCCTCCTCTTGCCTTAATTACATCTCAAAGACGCCTCGGCATACTTTCTATCAGTCTGGAAATGCCTCTGTACTGGAGGTTAGCCCATTCTTCACTAGAAGAACTTTCAAGATCGTGGATTGTATCAGGAAGTGATAGACGTTCCCTTATTCGTCTTTTGAGGGGGTTATCCCATACAAGTTCGATTGGGTTCAAGCCTGGGGAAGGGGCTGCCCAGTAAAATGAATTATACCTTCATGAAAGCTCTCCGTGGCCATTTCATTTGTCGCCAAGAATCGAATAGATTACACGACATTTGAAAAATGGCAAAAACGAGGGAAAATTAGCAAAGTGGGATTGAGATGGGAAGTTAGTGTCCGAGTGGATCGAATTCACGATAGCTCAAGTGGTAGAGCAGCGGCGTATTTAGCCTTGGGCCGTGGGTTCGAATCCCGCTCGTGGCACTGACTTTTTTATCTCAACCAATACCTTATATAAAGATTAAACAGTTTATTGCTCACAATTCAGATGAGACTGAATAAACATTTTAAATTCCGAAAAAAATAAACATTGAAAAATCCTTTATCCTTGTTTTGGATTAAGGTTTAAGTGTGTTTACTCTAATTTATATTCCCAATTTAAAAGATGGCATAAACAAATATTTATTAGTAAAAACAATGAGACAAATTTAGAGCAGAATTTTCTTTTATCGAGAAAATGAAAAAAATATCATTTGGAATTTTTTGCCTGTCAGTGTATAATTGCAAACATTAATACGTGACATAAAAATGAAAAAATAACATGCTGGCAGCTCTGTCATTTACATTCTTGTCCGATTTCTTCTTCTCGTCATATTCCTTCAAAGAATGAATAGTGACAAGCAGAGCAACGAACATTCATCATCCTAGGAAAGTCGAACCATGGTGTGTATGATTCCAATCATAAAACTCTCCTATAATTTGTGAATATACAAGGGGCATGACCATGGAACAGTAGTCAAAATTCCAAAGACATTCGTTTACTTACTAACTATTACTGATGTTCAACGTATGGTGCTGTTCCTTGGAGAATTGGGAAGGATTTTTTGTTCGATTGACTGAATCTGTTTTGATGTTTTTCATATCGGACTGCCCAAACGGACTGTAATCAACTGTAAATAGCGTAAAACCACCCCCATGAACACAAGCCACTCGTACTTGACTTTTTTATAAAATGACAAAAAAATATCCTAAGATGTAACCAATGGAGATGTAGAAAACCTAGCCTACCGAACTTACAGAAAGACTAGACGGATGACCAAACTGTTAAATGTTTTAATTTTATATAAGTACGTCAGTTTTTTCTACCATGGTTCCTTTGAATTGTACTACCAAATATTGTAAACGGAAGATACCGCCTTTTGCTGTTCTAAGATGAATTAATATGGTTATATATATATCAAGGAGTATTTTCATTGAAAACGGCAGGGAAACGAGCTTGATTGGACTCTCTAATTTTCTTTTAATTATTAAGGGATAATTTCGGCCATTAGGAAATTAAGTGCTTCTAAAACGACATTAAAATCACATTTTCTCCCCTTCTCACGTTTATTTAATGAAGAGAAAGGAAAATTTAAAAAATATTAATTGGACCGAATGAAGTGTTAATTTACTCTGTTAAACATTAATTGAGAATAATGTTTTTTTATTTATATAACTTAATTTATTACTAGCTCTAACAAGTGAATCGCATTGTAGTCCTTATTTCCACCTCCTTTGAGCCTGAGCAGTCACGTTTGTCTCCCCAGAGGCCCCCAACGTGGTGCTTTTAATTTAAATTCGCGACTATTCGATTGTTTTCCCAGAGCTCTTACGCAATAAATCTAGCGTTGGTGTGTCCGAGGATCGAAAGAAGGGTTTTCAACCTTTCAGCCACGAAAGCACCCTGGCGTTTTTTTAATCGGCCCGCAGGCTGCCGAAAGCCTTTGTCAGAACATAAGGCCCCACACTCTTAAAATCATTATTTCACTTCCACGGCACACTTAACACAAAGTTCTTCTCCTAGGACAACAAATTACAGTGTGTTCTTGGATGTATACCAAGGCTTTGAACGTTGAAGCAATCGGGGTGTTGTGGAAGTTCAAGCATATCCTCCCAGCTAATACTACAACCTTACACTACAATCCTATCGAACCAATCGTCACTTACACACATCCGGAAATACTTCAATAGCTACTATCTATCTTATTCCAGCAGATGTCTCACAGGGAAGCGTCATCTCTCCCCTGCTTTTCTCACTTAATACGTCCGAGCTACCCACACAACCTAACAATAGCAGCCTTATCTTTATCTTCGATACACGATGTACAAATACACTAACGATGTACGATGAGTCAGATTATACAGTGAAATGGCTAATTGCGATCGTGTTGTGGTCATCCCTTGAGTAGTAGGACTTGGTAATACCGTAATACTTAGGATGCCGGCGGGTCTTCCTTGATGCTGAACAAGCTTGTGATCGGGTTTGGTACCTAGGTTTGCTACGGAAACGCGAGGGCATCCAACTTTTCACACAATTCATCATCCTTAAATCCGACCTTGCCGACAGATACTTTAGAGAATGTAGCGTCATCAGTCCGTTACAGTGCTAAGTATATACTTTTCATATACCATCCATCCCGGTACCAGATTGCTAATAAACGTTGATAACACCGCCATACTATCCTCCAACTGACTTCATCGAACCCTTCACATTTATATTCCATCGAACAATGATTCGAAAAATGGTGAATTAAACTAAACACCGTAAAGTCCCAAACCACAAACTACGCCGTCCGTCATATCATCCTACCTTCAATCAGGAAACCTCACTCCCTTTTGCATTAAGGATAAATAAAGCAAGTACTTTTTCTTGATAAACAAACAGTGTTGATTAAAACTGACAAAATTTACACAAAATATGAAGAAATAAGCATACTTATAGAGAAAATTATCCCACAAACGGAACTACAACATAATCTCTCATGTTCATTTACAGAAAAGTTGCCTATCATTATGCTAATCACTCTGACCACTTCGTACGATACACTTCACGATAAGGACAGCGCCGACGTTAACTTGTTTTCGTTCATAAAAGTTAATTTTCTTTTTTCTACTTTTTGTAAACATTAATTGTTACTAAGGTAATTTTTGTTTGTCCATTTGTTTTTCTTTCTATTATTTGTATAACTGAAATAGTTTCACATCGGGTCGGCGGCTGGTCGACCTAAGATAATGTCCGCTTCGAACTGTAGAAATGATCTGGTTCTCCAGGGACGGGGAAGAGAAGTTACAGAATTCATGGATGGAAATTTTGATTCTAAATCGAACGTACCCGATGGCAGCAATCCGGGCTCTGATTAACTCAGATTGATTCATAATATCAACGACTCCGAAAAACAGGGTTTATTTTTGAAAACTAACAAGGGACCTTATCATGTTTATCTGGAGAGCAAAGAGATTAATGGACAGACTGGCGGTTTGGCAAAATTGCATGCAGTGTCTCTTGGTAAATTGATTTATCAAAATCACCCTAAGATTCGCCATGAAGTTTTAAGTATAGATAGATCAGGGCGTAACAGAGTTAGGATAATTTTTAAGTCCTACCAGGGGTCCCATCATCTGGTTGAATCCGAGTATTGAAAAAGTAATAACATAAAAGCATACATCCCGTCCTTTCTCCAGGTTAGGGAGGGTGTAATAAGAGGAGTCTATCCGGGACTTACAGACGATAAAAAAGGGTACCCAAAATGTCAAAATTTTAAATGTTCGGAGATTCAAAAGGAAGATAGATTAGCTTAAACCCGCTACTGAAACAGGCAATCTGATAAACACGTGAACAGTGTTGATTATGTTCAAGGCTCTCCCCGAGCACATTACAATACATTTACGTGAGATGTAAGGTCGAGCCGTTTGTAAAAAATGTTGTCTTATTTTTCAAATGCTATGTTATGGCATGTAAAAGCATATTGCAAGGCTGGTTTACGCTGTGCTCATTATCACGGTAATCATAAAAAAAGGAGTGTGCACAAACAGGAACCCCCAGTTAAATGTTTGCATTGCAAAGGCGCCCACTCGGTCTTCTCTCAAAGGGAATGCCCCGAATATGATAAACAAAATATAATCAAAACAATAATGGCAGTTGAAAACCTGTCTTACAGTGATGGATTTCAGGTAGTGGACAAAAAATCATATGCAAGGGCCGCCATTGCCCCCTCTCTTAAAGACAATTCTTCTTTCCCTAAATTACCTTCTCCATCCTTGCCCGCCTATACAACGTCCAGCACGAACAGTCGGAAGAGAAGTTTCTCCCCCATGGTGAAGTCATGGCCCGAACCCCAAAAAGACTTTATAGCCCGCTGACTCCTACTCCAAAAGAAACCCCAGGAGGGCTCATCCCCTTTAATCCGTATCATCCCAAAGAAAATGATGACAAAAAGAGTTTAAATTTCGCTCTTATTTGTGAAACGGCACTGCGCGTTATAAATATAATTATATTATATAGAGAGGCTTAATAAGATTATAATTAGATAACCTACTAGTGTCTAGAAATTTAAATGACATTATAAAAAACAGTGTTATGAGCCTACCGATATTGCAGAAATTGGACGGCTCGGTACCAAAATAAACACAGTTAAATATCCAAAAACTAACTGGGTTTTAACTAAAAGGAGAAAATTAAATATCGATAACCTCAATGCTCAGTAAATATATGTTTTACCATTTTCGGTTGAAAATTGTTTTTAAAAAATTTTTCCACTTTATTCTTTTTATTTATTATTATGTTTTACATGATAACTTCCTACGGTTCTTCCCAAGTATATTAATCTAAATTGCTTACAGTGGAATGCACGGTCAATTATCCACAAAAAAGGAAGCCTCAAAGTCCTAGTAGATGAGAAGATCAATTTGGTACTTCTATCGGAGACATGGTTGTCCCCAACCACCGTTTGCCAATTTCTAGGCTTTCATTTTCATAGAAAAGACAGACAGGATTGATATGGTGGAATAGGTTTCCTGATAGAACATCTACAGTTCCTGGATTTCAAAGTCATCCATACTGAGCTCCGGCATTTTGCAATTGGCATGCAAGTTCAACGGGGTAACTCAGCACCTCTCAGTGTGGTCCCTGTTTACGTGTTCCCCTCGGAAAACATTCCTCAACTGAAATAGAGTCAGTTCTTCTCCGGCCTTCCAAGGCCTTTCTTGGTCGCTGGGGATTTCAACGTCCATCATGCTGCTTTTGGGTCCGATCGTATCGATAAAAAAGTGAAAGTCTCCTAAAAGCGGTTGAGGATGATAATGTAATTACTGCCAACGACGGAACCAGCACTAGGATAGGTTTACCTAGACCCAACACAAGATCGGCAGTGGACATCACCCTTCTGTCGTATGGCATCTCTCCAATAGCAAGATTGGAAGTGCTAGATGATCTGCATGGGTTCTGATCATCTGCCCAATTTCTTCTCTAGAGATAGAGCTCCTAACTCCATTTCTCCAGTACGGTCTATCGCAAATGGAAATTGAAAAGGGCGAACTATATAGAACTGGATAGAGTATAAGGATGTTTGGGAAATGGAGAATTTGCGCAATCATGGGGGAAACTGGAACTACAATCTTTTTATTAGGTCAATGACAGACATTAGCATGAAAACCATCCCTGTATATAAACCAAGAAGAGAAGGATCAAAAGTCTTGGCAAATGTTTGGTGGAACTCATAATGCGATTCGATCCTCAAAAAATGGAAAAAACGCGTACAATGATTACAGGTCTAATCCTACCTTTAATAATTACGAAGCTCTAAATGTTATACAAAAAGAAACTAACCAAGTTATTAAGAAAGCAAAATCTGCCCTTGGTGGTGGCGGCGGCTGGCATGTCGGACGAAAGGAACGCAGGGCGTGTTAGCCCCTGTCCCTCGAGGACGTGGACTTTTCCATATCAGGTTTTTTTGATGTACATGGTTTTTATCCACGTCCTCCAGTGAGGAAACTGAGAACAAAGGGAAAATAAACACGTGCGTCTCGCCCTTCTTGTCGCGGCTGTTCGTGGTGCCAGGGTGGTTCGCTCGTCCTCGTTTCCCGGGTTCCTGATCGGCGCTATTGGTATCACTATTCTACCAATTCTACGAAAATAGGTAATGGGGACTTCCCCCCCCCCAAAAAAAAACATTATGCTAATCATTTGAAATGAAACTATCATTATTTTTTATTAACCAACAAATACTCTGCGCCAAAATAAATTAATCGACTAATATCGCTAAGTCACGAAACAACTGAAATGTGATCAACAGCCTTTGCCAGATGATTCATGTTAATGTAGTAGTAAGCTTCACATTTCGTTGCTAAGGTACGAAAACATCAGTTTCGGCCCAAAATTTTATGGATTAACACGGTTTCAAAATTTTTGCCAAGATGTCTGAATACAGAAGTGAGATGCTTCGCAAGCGATTATTTCCGTTTAACGTACAAAACATACAGAAATGTAAGTATTTTACGATAAATGAAAAAAAATCTCTGAAAACTAATGTCGTATTAAACATTACTTTGAATTGTTAAATTTGTATATTTCTTATACATATGGGAGTGATGAAGTTGTTCAACCTACTACTAAACTGTCCTTTTATGGAATGAGTCGGTTGATAAATCAACTGAGAAAAATAAACGAATCATAAAACGTCTGTTGACTGAAAAAACACAAAAAAACCGTATGTTGCTACGCAACCGGTTCGGCAGTGGGAATGTTAAGGTTCCTTGAAATTCTATAAATTTTTATATTCCCTAACAACAAGATGAAAAGTGCTAACCGATAGTCTTACCTAAGCTTTGAATGCCACGCGCACACCACACACATATATATATAGTTTATAGTTTACTGCATCATAATATTTCCTACCCTGAATATTAAAAGATTGAACATTAAAATTACCTTACGGTCACGTTTCACTTTCCGTGTAGAGAATTCAGTCATGTTTATTCACCTCATCAAATGGTTTCTGAGCGGCTATGCTGAAACTAGGGGCCCATAGATTTGATTTTAACCATACTAATAATAATAACTTTTTATACTTTCGGCCAATTAACAAAAAAATTAAAAGGCACCGTTCTGGATGATTATGGGGTAGAGTGTCGAAAACTTTGCAGTTATCAAGTTAAATACACAGGAGATAAGTTAATACCAGTTCGGTTTAGAAATTTGGCAATATAAAAATATTGGTGCGAATTGTCGTTGCTTAGCAACAATTACCCTGTTAAGGCCGTACGTTTTTGGGCCGAGCCGCGGTGATTGGCATGTTGATACAACACGCCAATAACAGGACTGTTGACATGACTCGGAATTTTTACCTTACTTACACTCGAGCCTTGGTCCAACCTACTGGTGTGTTGAACGACGGAACTACAACGAAGCTGAGCGTCGTCTTTGATGACTCCCACACCACATCGATTGGTTCCCTGAACAATCAGCAGTTGACTGGACCAAAATTACAAAAGGACATAAAAGACAAGAAGTTCTTCTGAAATTTTGGGTCCGCAAGTCTGCCATGACTTCAGACATCACTCAGATGTATCTGCAGATCCTGCTCGCGGACAAGGACCACCGGTTCCAGCACCCGTTTTATAGGTCTGATCCCGCCGAGGCTGTCCGGGAGTATGAGTTCCATAGACTGTCCTTTATACTTTCCTGTTATCAGTTTCTGGCACTCCGGGTGCTAAGGCAACTGATCCAGAATGAGGGTGAAAGTTATCCCCTAGCGTCTAAAGCTTTGGTGGAGAATCGACTACATACTGACCGGGTCGACACAGTTGAAGGAGTGAGGATGCTTCAACAGGAGCTAACCGATTTGCCGAGAAAGGGTGCCTTCTCCTTAAATCGCCGACGTGGTTCCGGAGTCTAACCTCGAAAACGCGAGCGTTAAGGTCTAGGGATGCAGTGTGAACCGAACATAAGCAAAATTATGTTCACCATCGCCCGAATATACAACCCTCTTGGCTACCTGGTGCCAGTAGTCTTTAGAGCGAAGGTGATCTTGAAGAGACTCTAGGAATGTAAGATCGGTTGGGATGACCGAATTTCAGACTTAGCAACGAATGCACCCGATTTTATGATTATTTGCCAGTCATGAACTCTCTAAAACTGCCACGATGCCCTATTGTATCTCATCCTACGCGCGCTACCCTCTTTGGTTTCGCCGATCCGTCAGCTTTGGGCTATGCAACGGTCCTTTACCTTTGGGTAGAGAGCCCAGGCGAGGATACAATCACGAATCTTCTCTTCGCCAAAACCCGTCGGGCTCCTTTTAAGACTAGAACTCTGCGCCGCGTTATTGTTAGTAGATGTTCTAATGGCACTTTGAGCTTAATAGAGGTTAACGCAACCACCCACTCCTTAATTAAGTCCTGGAAACGACACCATTCTAGAAGGGGGGGGGGTCGACAGAGCTGAGGTCACTGAATCCATATGTGGACTCTCTCGGTCTCCTTAGGGTGAGCGGACGCCTAGCTAACGCACCTATGGGCCACCAATTAAAAAATCCGATCCTACTTCCGTACAAATCGTACTTTACCCAGCTGTTAATTGACCATCCCCGTTTGGTATACACTCATGCTGGACCAAAACTTCTTCTGGCATTGCTGAGACGAAGATACTGGATCCCCTGGGCTCGAAGGCTTGTTCGATCTCCGATCCATCACTGCGTCCGTTGCCACCTCCTGAGAGCTGGACCCATCACATGCTTCGAACGAAACAGCGTATTTGTTTGCCTCGGAACCAAGGCTGTACACATTGAGATGGTGTCACAACTGTCGTCGGCTGCTTTCCTCGCTTGCTTGATTGAGGAATTCAAAACAAAATTAGGTCAGGCAACGCGACAAACTTTGTAGGGTCCAAGCGTCAACTGGCCAACTCAACGCATGATTGAACGCAGAGAACACGCACCAAGAAATTAATGAACAAATGGTTAAGAGAGGCATAGAGTGGACCTTCATCCCGCCGTCAGCCCCTCACTTTGGAGACTTATGGGAAGCTGCCGTGAAATCAATGAAGTACTACCTCACACGAGTTCTCCAGCACCAACAGTTGATGTTCGAGGAGTTATCTACCGTCACGAGCCGGGTCAAAGCGATTTTGAATTCCCGACCGCTGTATCCGATGTCCTCATCCCCCGACGATTATGGCGTCGTGACACCAGGATATTTTATACTAGGTGACGCCTTGGTGTCATTACTCGAACCGCTCATCATCTAATAACTCGGTGGCAATTTTTACAGAAGGGCACAGCGTATTTCTGGAAGAAGTGGCGATTGGAGTATCTCACCACACTCCAACAACGGCTGAAGTGGTAACAGCGAACCGACAACCTGGACTTGGGAACCGTTATCGTCTTAACGGACGCCAAGGCGCATCCGTTATCTTCGCAGATTGGCCGCATCATCGAGAAGTACCCAGGCAAGGATGAAGCAGAGAGAGTGGTACGCGTCAATACGCCTATTGGGGAGTACACTCGACCAGTGGTCCGTCCATCTCCTCTGCTGTCTGAGCCCTGACCGCTCCAGTGACACCTTCTTTGCCCGCGGCCATTAATTTTTTTTATTTTCTGTTGTGCTTTTCTGGGACTTTTGAGTAGAAAATTTCTCCTAAAATTTGGCGGTGTGTTAAGGCCGTACGTTTTCGGGCCGAGTCGCGGTGATCGTGCCGTTGACAACAACAGGATTAACTCGCCGATAACAGGACTGTTGACAAGACTCGGAGTTTCTACTTTACTTACGGTAGAGACTTGTCTCGACCTACTACTGCCTGACTTGTCGCTGCCCGCTTTTGGTTTTGCAGCTGAACGCCTGCCGCCGCGTTAACGTGTCGCCTGATTTTACATTTCGCCAGCCAAACAGGGGTACCCCAGAACCCGCAAGTCGTTTGTTTTAAATATTACTTTATATTTTATTTTGTATTTGTCAAGTCTACCTTTTTTGTCGTAATTTATGCGAGTAAGCCCTTTAATTTTTGCAATCTTCTTCTACAAGGTTTTTTTGTTTGTAAAATAAAGCGAATAATAAAGGCAGAAATTTATCCAGCACCGTCTTTTTGTTTTCCTTTTTTTTCTTCGAACCGCGGGGGTAAAGATATATTGTACCTCGACCCTAACTTGAGGTCGCCGAAGCCCCAACATACCCTATGAGATTAATATTGATCTAACTTTATAAAACGATAGTTCCTACTGACAGTTAGTTGTTTACAACGATCCAGATTTCAAGCTTATAGCTGATCATCAATTTGAAGGAATTTACAACCACGTCTCTCGACATGAGTTGTAAACGTGAACCCACCGCCAACTCGACGTCCCTATGAGAAGCTGGTTTTTCGCTGAAGTATCCACAAGTAAATATTATATTAATAAATACTGTAAAAAAATATTTATAATTTAGTGATTAATTTGTTTTTATTAATTAATGAATAAAAAATTAAAATTAAAATGATGCATTAATAAGAAATTAGTAAATTAATGATAAAATTAAATAATAAAAACTAGTTAATTAATTTGATTATTTTGTATGACTAATTATTTAGGTATATATTTAAAATAGGACGTAAATCAAAATCATTTATTAATTTCATAAATTGTATCGTCAAAGAGATTTATTTTTTATCGATATGTTGTACAAATTAGGCTTTCCTCATTTTTGTCTTCAGTAGAATGGGATAAAATCGATTATTTTACGCGTTTAAAAATTAAATTTATCATTGATAAAAACAAAGTATCTTGCATAAAAAAATTAAAAATATGTAGTTTGGTTTACTTAAAAAAAACATTCATAAAGACCAAAACACTCAATTTTACCAAAGGGTTATAAGCTTAACAAACATGTTACTAAATAAAGAAGAAAACAATTTCTAAAATAAATGCTTAAAATTTTTCCCAAAAACAGAATTAGATAAAAAAACTACTTTCCATTGGTTCATCGGTAGATTGTTGTAAAATAAATACAAATATAAAATATAAATGGGCTGGAGTAATTAAACAAAACGAAATAAATCTGAACACCAAAGAATTTAATATCCCAAATACAATTAGGTGTATTGATAAAAAGTTAAAAAGTAACAACAACGTTATTTTTAAAGCCGACAAAGGAAATAGTATATAATAGTCATCATTGAATCAAAAATACGTTTCTAAAGTAGAAGAATTCTAAATAATAAGGATTGTGATAAACAAAAAAGATCCCACCCTAAAATAAAAAACTGAAGTTCGAACAGCTATGAAAAAAATAGTGAATTTTTATTCTCAAATGATCCATATGCAGTTAAAAAACTAATAACAACCTCCATTGTTATAAGGTGGTTCGGTCAAAATTCACAAGGAAAACAAACCTATAAGACCAGTAGTATCCTTTCATAATTCTCCATGCAAAAAACTAGCGATCACAATTGATAAAACAATTAAAACTCACATCAATTTCAAACCTACATTCGGTATTCATAATTCTTTAGAATTGATAAAACAATTAAAAAACATAGACATACCTAACAACTGTCACTGTTAAAGAATGTGAACAACTCATAAAACAAAAACTTACGGAGAATTCTATTAACGAATGAGTATAAATTGATATAATAGACCCCTTAAATATATTCCTACTATCTAATTATTGTAAATTCAATAATAATTTTTATGAAATGAAAGGGTTACCAATGGAGTTCCACTATCCCCAATTTGTGCTGTAATATTCATGAATAATTTTGAAAAAAAAAATTAATAAAGACTGTTCTTTTTGGAAACAGTATATACGACGAATTCAAGGACCATCTAAATGAAACAAAGCTTAATTTCAATTTAAATTCAAATAAAACTATAAAACTGTTACACAGTTTTAACAAAGGGAGGGACCTAGATTGGTTTGAGAAATTTCGATTTAAAAAATGCAAAATCGAAAATGGATAGAAATACGTTAATAATATACTAGATTTTGATGTACCTCCTATTTTAAATATGTACCTAAATAATATTAGTCGTACGAATTAATGAAATTATTTTTTATTATTTAATTTTATCATCAATTTACTGATCTATTATTAATGTATCATTTTAATTTTAATGTTGTTATTAATTAATAAATAAAAACAAACTAATCACTAATTTATAACTATTTTCTTATAGTATTTATTATTATAATATTTAATTGTGTTATAATTTTCGCTTCGGTTGATAATTGAGCGGCATTAAAAACCAGCTTTGCATTGGAACGTTGTGTTCGCCGGGTGATCCGGGGAGGGGGAGGGTTCATTCTTACAATCCATGTCGAGAGACGTGGCTGTAAATTTCTGAAAATTAGATAAAGGTGATTGGCTATAAGTTTGAAATCGAGGTCGTTGAAAACAATTAACTGTGAGTAGGAGCTATTTTTGTAAAGATTGAACAACATACTCACTCCACCATTTATCATTTCTATTAATATTGATCTACGGTCAATAGTTTATGTTTTAAAAATTAGCTTATTGCTGCTTGTTGCCTTAGAAGGCACATTCTGAGTCGAAATACTTTATTCGAATATAGATTTTGTATTATCTTGCCTAAATGAAATTTTTAGTTATCTTACACCAGACAATTTTCAAAAAGAAAGTTTAACTTTGAGGTTTTGAACTTTGACTAGATAAGTATATAAAATGTTTCTCGAAATATAGTAGGAAAGTTTGAACTTATATACCCTGAAAATTTTCACGTTTTAAACTCAATTGGATTTGTCATTTTTAGGGTACCAATACCCGGATTCACCGCCGCGAACATCTCCTGAGTCAACTCCAGAACAAAAGGACGCTGAAACCGTACAGCAAGAGACTCACTCCCAAATGCCTGCCGAGGAACCCCCATTACCGCTCCTCTTTTGCCGATTCACTCAGACCGAAGACTGCACTGCGTCCTTAAAAATAGAAAAGAGAGCGCTGCGTAAAAAAGGTTCCTTGTCTCCAAAGACCATTTTCACTAACAACAAGCCAAAAAAACAGAGAGTAAAGCTGAGACGAAGGTCGAAGAGATTTTGTCCACTGAGTCAAGAGGATTCTCTTCCATTTGTCAGTGAACAATCTCGTGTCGATGTCGCCGTGGAGACCATGTGTACCGAGGACGAAGAGGAATCGGAAGATGAGACGAGCAGTTCTTCTGACAGTTCTCGTGTTCTACCATCTCAGCCCGTATCGAGACCGACGCGAATTAAACTGAAGGCTGCACCTGTGCCCATCAGATATTCAACAACCATTTTACGTAGAACAGCAAAGAAGAACTTGAACAAAACGAATAAAGCGGAGGTCAAGCTTGATAGCATGCTGACAATGATCGATGGGCTTCTGGCGGCCAGTCGAAACGAGCAGGCAATGGGTAAAATAAGTGGTTATTTTCAGACTCTCAAGAAGGAAATCAACTTTTGCCTGAAAAATAAAATTTCGCCGAAACTGTCTTACACACAAGACGCGCCGGCAGATGTCCAATCTAATCCCACAGAAGGAATTGGAAGTACGCCGGACAACAAACCAATCGCCAGGGTGATAGATCCAATGACAGACATCATCGAGACTAAAATTCTCAAAAAAAAGGTCCGTGGTAACAGTAAAAGGTCAAACGATAATTTGTACAGTTTAAACAGAATCAAGGCCAGAATGGCGGAAGAGAATCATAAGGATCGGAAGTCGCATTATGTAGGAACATCCGCCATGGAGCATTATTTACCGGAAAGCTTCAACTACGACACTGGAGATGAACAGGATTGGATAAAACGGGATAAGGATGAGAGAGCTGCCGATCGAAAATTTTCATCATTGCTGCAGGAAATGTTCGAAATAGATCCTGCAACAGCCGAAGCACTTGACGATAACGAACACCCTGATGAAAAACAAGAGAACCAACTCAATGTAAGAGAATTTCTCCATAGACTTCAAAAGGAACTGAAAGCCGAACAAGCCCGGAAACCGTCCTTCTCATCCTTCGATACTAAAGATCGAGAGTATTATCGTATGAAAGCGATTAGGTGTGGTAGGAGGAAAATTTTTCCGAGCAGAACGCCGTTGATATCTTCAGTCAAACTGTCAGAAATTGTATATGATAAACCTGATTCGTCGGATGCACAGGCACAAAATCAATTAACGTTGAAAAACTCTGAGAAGGAAACAGTTTCGCTTGCCGATCGCGACAATGCCGGTGTCGAAGTAACTCCACCCGCGGTGATTACACATGAGATTACAGACATAGCGACCGGAAGAAAGGTCCGAGTATCTTCTACAGATATAGACCAAACCGTGCAACTCAAGATTCTTGCGAAACTGTACAACGATACTTTAGTAAAAAATGCAATCGGCTCAGCTATATCAGAAATACCTCCAAAAAGAAAGTATAGACCGTTAAAAATGGGTCTAATACGGCTCGACGCGATACTCAAAGATATAGCCAGGGAAGATTACCAAAACGAACTCGAACTTGCGATTCAGCGGAATAACAAAAAGGAACCTTTAGAATCGGGCAATTTAGGTCTTGCCGCTTACAAACTGATGACAAGACTGAAGAATAACGGGGAAGATAAAATAAGAGACCTTATGTCGACAATAGGATTGATAACGCAACTCTCTAAAAAGTTTAGCTTTAAAGCGAAAACGGATAAGACATCCGTACACTCCATTAAAAAGAAACGACTATCAGGGAGGTACTTTGAGAGGCGCAAGAAGGCAAAGTCCGGGTCCATAAAACGACACAGCACAAAAGGTAAAACAAAAAAAAGTGAACAAAAAAGAACAGCATTCGCAAAAAAAAGATCATCAAAAGATAAAGAAACAGGCGGAAATAAGAGAGACAGTATCCAATCGAACAGGAGGCATTCTATTAAAAGGGGTAGATCTCCGACGATTGCCAAATCAAAGGAAGCAACGAATATCAAACAGAAAGATTGGGGGGGTGCAAAAACCAAAGATTTTGGGCTCAAGCCGAAAGAAATTGCACTTACGAAGCCAAAGTCATCAAACGTACTCAAGTTTGGGGAATCGCCAACCGCCAAGATGATCCATGGCAAGCCAAAAGACTCGCAAACCGTGAGACGAAAAGAATCACCGGCTGCCATGCCGAAAGGAACGCTGACTACGAAACGGAAAGAATCACCTGTCCACCGACGCAGAGAATCTCCCGCGGTCAGGCGGAAACAATCGCCCGGGGCGAAGAGCAAGGATTCATTCACCGTTAGGCGGACCCAATCGCCATTATTTAAAAGAAAAGATTCGCCGATTTACCCAAAGCGGAAAGAATCGCCGATTATGGTCAAACGGAAGGAATCGCCTGTTGTCGCCAGGCGGAGAGAATCGCCCGTCTTCAAACCCAAAGAACCGATATTTATCGTAAATGAATCTATTGCGGCCAATCCGAGGGAATGGACTGTTCTGAAAAATCGAAACGACTTGTGGAAATCCAGTACAGTTCGTGATCTCCGTAGACACTATAATAGTCAAGATTTGAACAAACACAATTCCCAACTCGAATTTTTCAAAGCGAGTCTTCCGCACGAAGGGCGTAAATGGAACCCTGCACACGATTTACCCCTCATCACTTCTACCTACGAAGTACGACAGTTAAGTACACCTCATGACGTACACCAGGCGACACCCCCTCCTCCCGAAGTACGTAAGACGAACCTCGTTAAAGATATGACTAAATGGGGTGTCTCTCGTGAGACTCAAAAGTACGGCCTGACGTACATCCGTAAATCGAGTGCCGGTCGCGAAGCGCGTAAATCCAGCAACTCTTGCGATTCTCCTCGGTACGGATGCAGGTCGAGAGTGACTCCTGACTGGCGCAAAAACGGTTCCATCAGCGATGGCCCAAAATCGAGTGTTTCGCACGAAGTGAATTTATTAAGCCATTTCCGCGACAATCGCAAATCGAGTCCGTCTGTCGACAGATCCGACTCTGGGAAAACTCGTCAACGGACCCTACCGAAGCAGAACATATTCGCTCGAAGGACAAAACCAAACATAAATGTAGAGGCCGGTCCCAGCAGGAAGTCTACCGCGAAAAAAGAAAGACTGCAGGTCAAAAAACAGGTTTCAAGTGAAAATGATATCGTTACATTGGCCAAAATGAACCCACTCGCTTTAGAAAAGGCTGCGCAACAGGCAAAAGACAGCAGCTCTTCAACTGAGTCCTTGATGAATATAATTTATAAATTAATGAATACTGATTTGGACGATGACGTTGTAGAAGGTCCGGTAGACCATTGGGACATCTATAAGTCTGACGATGATAAGAGTGTCGACAATAAGACCGAAGATGAAAAGAGTTATGGCGAAAACTTAGAAAACGTAACCACTGTCGACGAAACGACAGAATACGCCGATTTAGGGGACGAAAATACAGATGTTGAAATGAAAGAATGCGAAACAACAGATGTCGAAAATAATGTTACCGAAAATGAGGATGTAGTGAAAAATGATTTCGAATTGTTCGAACCCGTAGTAGTAGATCAGGAGATAAAAGAGGAAGAAAAGCGAGATGTCGAAAAAAAGGAAGATGAAAACAAATTCGAGGAAAATAAAGACATCGAATTTAAAGAAGGAGACATTACTGATTCCGACAAGAAGTTGCAGAGGAAACTGGTCCATCGCCCTTTTAAGAAAGGCGGAATCATCGAGAAGAGAAATGCCAAATTTCGAGCGGATAGGCGTGCGAAGGAAAGAGAAAAGCGGCTGGCACTCCTCACATCGATGAAAGCCGAACCATTGGTACTTGATATGACAGCTCCCAGAATCAACAAGTCCTCAGTGGATGCGTCGACGCAAGTAATGGCTGGAGGACAAGCTGCGAACAAGGAAAAACCAGATTCGGAGCCGGTACAAGCCCACGGCGAGCCAGAAGATGGTGAAAAACGTAAACCAAACAATAATCCGCCCAACCGTCTTACATCCCTGTTCGAAAAGTCCTCTGAGCCAGAAACGGCTCCAAAGCAATCTACCAGTCAATGTAAACCGGTAACATCAAAAGAAAGCAAATTAGAAACGGATCAATCTGTCCCAAGAAAGGTCAGTAGGCTACGCTAAAGATTGGATTTCAAAAACCCGTCGATATTTATACTTAACTCACGCACAAATACAAAAACACATTGATTTACAGGATTACATTTCAAGGCAACTTCCCAATAAAACATTTTCAGAGCATATTTTTTTTTTGTTTACCCCAAGTGCAAGTGAAGGTTTATTTTGTGTTCTCAATGCAAATGGGTTTTTAGATTATAATGTAATATAAAATATAAAACATATCTACAATATAAAAAAGGAAGATAATGATGTTTCATCGAAGTATGGAATGCCCTCTACGTACGCAGTAATTTGGTAAATTTCTGTAGACATAATTAAACGGGCGTTCCAAAACATGAATATTCCTTATGAATATTTTCCTGTTATCACAGAAGGAATTTTTTGTTGTAAATATAATTGAGTCAGTAATGATTATTTACGGCTATACATTTTAATACACTATTACGATTTGATAGATTTGATAAAGGCTCAATTTTGCACTTATTCTCTGGAATTTCTGACCGTCCCCAAATTGTCTTAGATAATAAGGAAAACCACGCTATTAAAAAATTAATGTATACTATAAAAAACTAAAACTAAAAGAGGGCGAATACGATCGTAGGTTCGATTTCCACCGTCGCCATTGGAATTTCTCACCCCTTTCCCAACTACTAATTAATTATTAGCATATTCCACTGTTGATGGCTAATTTGGAAATCAATGTTTGGGCATCCGTCCCTCACCTAGAATATGGACGGAGTTTCCTTCCAAGGTCGCCCCTGTAATTCCTCATTCCTCTCACAACTAACTACCTACTATTATTCGTACATACGACTGTTGCTGTCCCTTAAGAAAACATAAGGCTATAAAAAATAAATCAAACGGAAAGCAGTGACCCAGTCAAAAGGTTTTTTTTCTGCAATAAAATTGCAAATTTAGGTTTGAACTGAAAAAATGCATTGTTACGACGAGTATTTACTTACATATTTCAGATAACCCGCAAGGGTACAAAGAAGGTATACGATATCCTTATTTTTAGTTATTGTAACTACATAACAAGATGTTTATGTTCTATTTTGTATCATTTTCTATCACTTTTTCATATGTCGTTCGTTGTCAGATGGGGGCTTTCACTATTGATCCTGTCTTATACCAACACAGTTGAACTCGTTCATACTTCATATATCCGGTGACGAACAGTTTCTAATTTTTTTCAATGAAACCGTCAAAAAAATACAGCAAACGTTAAGTTTAAATTACACCTGTCTATTCAATCCGAAACGTTTACAAACTTCAAAAAAACGTGAAAAGTTGTTTAAAATTTTTGTTCATATCCTCCAATCCAAGTACGATTAGAGGGGTGGTTTTGATTTAAAATATAAAAATCGTTGTTGTGTTGAAATACTTTAAACACGTTTTCACCAACAGAATTCATCGCCCGGCGTGTTAACGTTGAAAAGAAGCAGCGATCAGAGGTGCTTGGAGAGGGGCAATGCCGGGAGGCCGGGCACGTTCGGCAAATTCGTCCAATTTACATTCGTGTTAAACGTACTAGGCGGAAAGTTCCACGACAAATAACTGTAATTACTTAAATAAATAGACCATCACGGCCATCAGTTTTACTAGTAAAAACAACCCAAGTTGTTTTAATTGTGTCTGTTTAAATCTGACTTATGTATTTTTGTGCATTTCGTTGACCTAACAATTGGGAGCGGACCTGCCTCCTGTTTAATGAATTTTATTGACAAAATTAGTACCTTTTTTTTACAAAAAAGGTGTACCCAACTAGATGTTAAATGCACCCAATAACTAGCAAAGCATAACAACCTAACAATATCTTGGCTACCAGGACATAAGGGAATTTTGGGTAATGAATAAGCAGACAAATCAGTCATAGGAAAATCTGCTAGACCTACACCCACAAGGTATAAGTAAGATAACAAAATCAAACATAGCATTCGTTCTCTCAGAATAGGTTTACACAAAACGAAAGGACAAATATACACTATATAAAGGTGCGATAGAATCCAAAAGAATCCTGATTAAAACTAGCAACCATATTTCATTCAATAGCGTAAAACTGAGTATATTAATACAATTGACATCTCGAAAAACACTTACACAACACTATTCGACGTGCACAACTATTTATAGTTTATACAATGAGGAGGAAGAACGTGCCACCCATATTATCTTCGAAAGCGAACCGCCCAGTGGAATCAAAACTATGATCCAAAGATGTCCCGGGAAAACGTATTGCAGCAATAACAGTCAATAATCACCTACTTCTTAAAAGAAGGATCAGGTTAATTGAACTATATTCGGACTATCACCCCGAAGGGTTGTCACTCCCCGATGTGCTGACTTTAGTGTTTATATATCAAGGGGTTGAAGTATGTAGCTGGGTCGCTAGAATCGCCCTTAGCTAAATTCCCAGATCATCGCTTCCGTACAAACGGGTTTAGGCTCTGACTGGAGCCATTGACAGCTAGGCCATTTCAGCCCGAAACACATGCAAACTATTATCTAGCCTAGTACTAATTAAATTACATGTCAATCGTACAAATGTATTCATTTGTACGTACAAAAACATTCATACATTGCACTCATTTGATTAATCGTGGGATTACTGTATATTCGTCCATCGACCTACACACAGTATTAATAATCTAACCTAAATTAGAGTCGATGGGGTACTTTTACGCCATCGACCCTAAACACGCACACACACACATTGCTGGAGGGGCGATGGTAACGCTATATTTCACCACATACTTTACCAATCACACAAATAAAGGCACGCATTCAAACAAAACACAATGACAAAACACATAGAATCTAACTACATACAGTGAAAAACCCCACGTCCTCTAAAAACGGATCAAGGGACCCAGAAACCAACTACTGTGGTCGAGAGCCATTCATAAACTTTAGACTGTCATTCATACAGCAGCATGCCTACACGCTCTCTATGGAGCCAAGTCCGCCTCTATGTGGGGCACGCTCTCTCTATTATGAGCGGGCTTTGGCCTAGCACACTTTAGTTTGTCAACCGAGTATGGCCAATCGTCAATCGGGTGATCGGGTCTCCAGCCAGGTTCCCTGAGGGGCATCTAACATTCGCGCTGTTGACTTGCAAGAGCCTCTTGGACGACCCCGCCTACTGATGCTTCCATCTTTCTATTGTTATATTTTTCACTGCGAGATTAGCGTCACAGGGCCTGATCGCAATGGTCCGGTCTGGAGGATGTACCTCCCGGCTTTCACCGCCTCGTCCGCACAATTGGCCACAATTACGCGTTAACGGGTTAACAGAATTACGCAAAGAAAAAGACTACAAGGAAAAAACTCAATGTGAGAAGGAATCTCGTCCTACTCAACAGAAATGGACTAAAGATCCTAATTGGTACATTTAGAGGACATTTAATATAACTGTTTCAAATGAACTTATTTTATTGGTACGAAATAGTTTCTTTTCGACAAAGATTTCGGGGCTCCTTTTCTAAAGTTTATTTTAGTTGTTATGTTTTCTAAAGTTAATTTAAAGTTATATATAAGCTATATATATAAAGTTAGCATAGTTCAGTCAGTTATTCAAACTGTGCCGAACAGGAATTGCACGAGCAAAATTTTCACATCCCACATTAGAGATGAGATTTACTTTCATTTTCAATTATCAGAATTTTATTATAAAATAAAAAACCGTTTGATAATTAGATCTGTATAAAGATAAAAAAAAATCATGTGAAATTTGTCATGCTGAATTCATTTAGTCATCAGGTTCGTGATTTTTTTCAAAATTCGTACGTGATTGGTACAGTAAATCTTCAATTTATTCAAACTGATTCACTTTATCATTGATCTAGAAACACATTATGGTACTATTATATGCATTATTCAAACAATTTCAAACGGGACGGAACACAGTGTCGTATTCCAATGCCGTTAACACATGCCGACCTAGCGAACAGTTTCGTGCATGTTTGCTCGAGTAATAGGATGTTAAACTAAACATTCATCCGTGTCTGGCAGGAGCAAAGGGACTATTATATCTAGTCAAATGTCTTAACATTGTACCAACGCACAATTGAATCGGCCGCTGTTACATACCAAGAAGAAGGTAATAAATGATTTTTTCGTAGACTTGGCAAAAACTTGATTTGCCCGTTCAAATAAACAAGTCCTTTTTTTTTTTTTTTGTTAAAAGAAAAACATTTTTAATAGTTCATATATGTTATCTTCCAATTACGTTTGGTATTTATAAAGAAGTATTTAGGTTTGTCCGTATCAAAAAATATAAATATTATATGTAATAAAAAAACATAGGTTGATTGTCTCCCAGATTACGTATTGCAATGCTTTTAAAAAATATTATTATTAACGAAAAATATATGGGGATGAGTCGGGATTCGAACTCAGAACCGCTAGCACTTGGTCCGATGTTCCCATCTTTACTCAACTGGGTTGAATGTGTTACGATTTGTTAATAGAGTTGATTTGTTAATATCCATAGCGTAAGGTTGGTGAGAGTCATTTGAATTCTTGATTGGTTATCAAATATTGAATTCTTTTGGTGTATCACAGTTTTGCCAATATGTTTGTGGGATTGTTTTCGGTAAATATAATTTTTTGCTCGTTATTCGGTAATTAATTATACTTGTTTGGGTTTTTGTTCTTTTATTACGGATATATTATAAACCCCGTTCGATACGTTTCAATCTTATCCATTTCGATTGTCATTATGACTAAATCCTATCCGTAGGGGGACCGCGGTAGCCGAGTGGTTAGCATGAGAGACTCTCTCGCCGCGGTCGTGGGTTCGATTCCCACCGTCGCCTCTGGCCCTTTTTTCCCGATAACCCCCAATTTGAACACACAAAAATTCGTACCATGGCTAATATGCAAGATCATAAGGCCAATAAAAAAAAAAAAAAAATCCTATCCGTAAAAAATTGGGGTCCGCCCGGGATTGTAATTTTGAAATATCCATTGTTGTTGGATTAAATATCTTGGCAGATCTTTGAATTAAAGGCTTCAAAAAATTAGAATTTTGTTGATTCGAATAAGAAAATGTTATGTTAAAGTTTTATTTGTGAGTTAAAATCGGTACTTAGTTACATTCGTGATTAGTAAGTTTTGTTTCGCGAAATCAGCAGCTGTAAAGAGAAAAAGGAACTTTATTTCAAGCAATTTTTATTCAATTAATCAGCTGTGGTAAACAAAATGAGCTAAAATAACCTTTGTTTATATTAATTTTTTTGATTACATTATAATGAAAAATTATTGTACAACTTCATACTATTTCTTGCGAAAATGAAGCTTGATTTAGAATCATTTGCAAGAAAACCCTCTGTGGAAAGTTTCAATTTAACAACTCAAACTGATTTGATAAAAACATTGCATTGTTATTAGAGAATGAAGTAGCGGGGGAGTAGTAAAGACATTACCTGTTTTAACAGTAGCACCTTTCGTCGGTGAGATAGACGACGACTCAAGTGTTTCTAATTTATATCCGGCTTGTGCGGTTACTCGTTCTAGGGTAGCCAACAAAAATCTATCTTTGCCTGATGGAAATTTTGATTTATCCGATTGTTAGAGATATTTTTAATAATGATAATTCTTCTCCCGTCTTAGAAAATGTAGATTTAAAATTTGAATAGCTCAATCGTAATAACGAAATATATAATAATAAGTTTATTCAAGAATTGAAAAGCGACGAAAAAATTGCGCCTGGGTTCGAAAAGTAATTGACGAGGATGATTTTCTGGCTTACCATTTGCTTTTACATACAAAAACGGAATACTTAAGCGAAAGTTTCGTCCTCCTCATGTCTCCTCTTCTCATGAGTGGGAAATTAAACATCTAATTGTAATTCCGAAATAATTTCGTTCCCATATTTTAAATGTCACACACGATGCCCTCTGTCAGGACAGTTAGGAGTTAATAAAATGTACCCTGTTAATTGTCTGAATACTGTCTCGTATGACAGGCCGTTAATGAAACATTTAGTGAGTGCGGTAGTGAGTCGACGTTGGAAATCTATGATGCTTTGCCTGCGCAAGCTACTTTCCAGCGTTTGATGAATTTTGTCATCGAAAAGAATGAGAGCTGTGACAGTTACGTCGACGACATTTTCTTATACCATCATGCATGGGGTGAACATTTGAAAGCTATTAAAATCCTTTTTGATCACCTGACGAAGGCAAGGGAAATGATCAACTTAAGATAAAGTAAGTTCGCGCGTGCACTTATAAGATACTTAGGTTATGTGATAGGACAAGGAGAATAGAAGCCAAACGACTTGACAATCAATTGGATCTCAGAATATTCTATACTTGAAAATAAAAATAAAATAAAACTAATTCGATTTCTAGGTGTGTCTGGTTATTATAGGAAAGTTTGTAAAAACTTTTTAACTGTAACAACCACTTACCCGTATAAACAAAAATTCAGTGTGATCTCACGATTACAATAATTCCTATAATCAATTAAAATCCATACTAAATAGATCACCTTTTCTGCTGGCCCCAAAATTTATGAAGACTTTTAAACTGACTGTCGATGCTAGCGACGGAGGAGTTGGTGGTAGTAATACAAGAAGATAGTAGTAGTATTGATCACCCAATAAATTGTTTTTCGAAGAGATTTGTTGGTCTCAAAACAATTATGAATCGAAGAATGAAGGATAATTATGAATTGAAAAATGAAGAAAATTGTGAATTGAAAAATGAAGGAGAATGAATGACGAAGAAGAAAGAAGAATTAATTGGTTACCCTAGATGAGGAATGTTTAGCTATTATCTTATCAATACAATACGTCAAAATTTATATAAATTATTTCGAGTTTCAAACTAATATCTGCAGTGAGTTCACGACCCACAGGTAAATATTAGCAAATTAAGTATAAAAATCAAAGGGTCCTTAGTTCGAGCCATTATAACATAGAAAACAGACATATTATATGGAAAGCTAATGTTGCTGCCAATACCCTGTGACGAATATGACTAGTTTGAAAACATGTCTATAGACGTCCCATAAGTTTAACCACAGAATTTTAGTTTGTTTTATAATCAATTATGTGCTTAGTTGGAAATTTTGTTCGTTACTTTCTGTATATATGTTATAAGTTCTAAGCTACTAAGTCAAATTAGTTACAGCGATAAAGTATAAATGTATAGCATCCTGGGGAAGAAAACTGCAAGGTAAAACCAAACAGGNGTACGTCGGGGAGGTGGATGGGATTTTAAAAAAAAGTATAAATGTAAGTAAAATTATGTTCGAAGAAAAAGGAAGTAAACTTCCATAGATTAGAAATGAGCACGATCGTCGATGTTTAGGCGACCGGTGTTCAATGTTGGAAACTGTGTCGATGCTTTTTTACCATCAGTGGTGGGCTGTCGGTGTTTTATAAAAATTTTCAGTTTTTCCTAATTTCCACTTTTGTGAATAGGGAATGACCTTCTGGTATGAAAGTGTCCTATCAATATCAGTAATAACAATGAGTACTCAAAAACCATTTATGTCTCGACTGTAGAGTCGATGGTCATACCACCATCGATGGTGAGGTTCCGATGTTTAATCGATGGTTTTTATATCGATGCTCATCCCTTAGATGTTACGATTTGTTAATATTAATTAAGATATTGGTGAATCAAAGTTATGCCAGTATGTTTGTGGGGTTGTTTTCAATAAATATAATTGTTTGCTTGTATCAATTGTACTTGTTTGTGTTTTTATTTTTTTTATTATGGACATATTATAAATATGTTCAATGCGTCTCAATCTTATTTTCATTAAGACTAAATCCTCTCCGTAATAAATGACTGAGGGTCCTTAACGTCCGGACTCACGTCCTAAGCGGTCTCTCATACGCCTGATACTAATATTCTAGGAAGGGATCAGGACGATCTAACATGCATGGACTTGTTATCCCACATCCTATGGCAAGCGAGATGGTGCATTGCTACCCAGGTGAAGATGTTCTTATTGTAAATAATATACTAATATTCAAATAATAACAAAAACATGAGAGAACAGAAGTTAAACTTACCCTGTACACAAAAAGACTTATTTTTTCTGAAATATGGCAGTAATCCAATATTTATCGGATAGATTGAAAAATACGAACGTTTCATCACCCTGCTATTACTTGTAGAAATGTTACAACTTTTTGCATTTTCTAAACGAATTTAAGCCCATAAGAAGATGTATAACATTGATG
Source organism: Cimex lectularius (assembly GCF_000648675.2). Lineage (NCBI taxonomy): Eukaryota > Metazoa > Arthropoda > Insecta > Hemiptera > Cimicidae > Cimex > Cimex lectularius. The sequence continues at coordinate 242,935 of NW_019392753.1, read as the reverse complement.
CAATTGCCAATCAAGACTCGCCTTTTTGTTGAAACTCTGTAGGACGTTTGAAACTTTCTCGACAAATCCCGGCTGTTTTAACGTGTTAAAACTGTAGAAAATGTCGTAGCCATAAAATTCCCATAAATTAAAAGCGGACAATGCTGGCCCTTTCAATAAAATCGTAGGAGTTTCCAAGTCGATGCAAGGCTCTTCTCATTATGCACGCCCACTATTTCAGAATGACCCATTCTCTCGTCGTTCCGGTCTTAAATAACTTGCTTTCAAATTTAAATGAGTTCCCCGCCGTCATAGAAGAGGTGCGTTAAAAGGAAACTGAATTAACAAAGCGGATTGATTAAACCAAGCCGAACAATGCGAAGAAACGTCAATATGGAAAATTTGCGGAATGGATTATCTAACCCAGCGGTTCGTTTTAAAAGCATTGCTATTACTAATTACCACTAAAAGTCTAATTTATAAAGCAATAAATCATATTAGCAAAAGAGAAAAGTGGGCTGGAAAAGTACTAATTTTTTAACCACTTCTCTGAGAAAAAACTCCTGCTAGATAGATTTTATATTTACATTCAATAGAAGTTGTTATTTCCTAAATTAAAAGATATGTACAGGGTGTCTTTTCATATGGCCCGGCTTAATTTCTCTTGAACTAGTGACACTGTAAAAAAAAATACGTGTTTAATATTTTTGGTTTTCAACTTTTTACCTTTTTTGAAGAAAAAGTAAACAAGGTAGTATTTACGTAAGGTAAGGGGTAAGTACTTCAAAATTTCAAATTTTCAAATACGACACTATACTTCCTGACAAATAATTTTAAAAAACAATCGTCCGATCCGATTTTAAATTGGTCAAAAAATGAGAAAGTTATGGCAAAAAGTTGGGGGGGAAAACACTCATTTGGTTTGCCATTTATTAATCATAATTTCATGTTTGAAATGGCTGCCTTGCTTGAAGATGCAAAGATTTGCCCTTCTTAACAGCTCTTCAACGATGCTCAGAGCGATAGAGTCCTGAGTCCCCTGGGAGATGGATTGACAAGCATTATCTAACTTTGCCATAGNAAATGTTTTTCTGAAACCTACATCACACCAGACCGCATCTCACGATTTCTAAATAAATATCGATTAACGGTCAGTAATCACCACACATACGGTTAACAATTCAGCTTTTCGTCTAACTTACGCTACCGGTTTCTTTTTGCCATAACTTTGTTATTTTTGACCAATTTAAAATCCGATTGCAACATTTTTTCAGCGTAAAAATTCTTTAAAATGATCTGTCACGATGATAGGGTCGTATTTGAAATTTTGAGAGTTTAACTGGACCTGAAGTACCCTGTATATTTTTTCCAAAAAAGGCAAAAATGTGAAACCAGACTAAAAAATATTAAACATGTATTATGTTTTTATTTTTTTATATAGTGTCACTGGTTCAAGAGAAATTCAGCGGGGCCATCTAAAAGGACACCCTCTATGTTCTGGCTCTTTAAGTTGATTGTAATTCCAATGTTAAACTCTCGACAACTTTATATCTTTTAATCTATGAAATAAAAACTTGTCTTGAATGTGAATATGAAATCTATGAAGGATGAGTTTTTTTCACAGAGAAGTAGAAAAAAATTAGTACTTTTCCACCCCATTTTTCCCTTTTGCTAATATGATTTATTGCTTTACAAATTGGACTTTTAATAGTAATTAATAATAACAATGCTTTTGCATATTTTTTTTGCTACCTGCAGTGGGACAAGAGAAATTCAGCTGGGCCATCTAAAAAAGACACCCTCTATATTCTGGCTCTTTAAGTTGACTGTAATTCCAATGTTAAACTCTCGACAACAAATAACGATTTATTGAACTCATCTCTTGATGACTGGGTCCCGTCCTGTCTCTGATCCTCCCTCGAACTGGAAAGGGAGTATAGATGGAAAATGGACGGAAATATAGGACTCTCGGGATGGGAAACCATTATCTGGTTTCTCGAGCGACGAACAGAACATACCGGGCGACTCCAACACCGCTGAAATCTCGTCTTGACAAAAATCCACCATGACCACTCGACAATTCAGCGACGGAAGACTGGGCATAAAACATTTTTTTCCTTCGACTATCTCGTTCGGCGTTTTTCAAAAACCTAACTTTGTTCTCCCACCATTCGCACACAAAAAAAAGCTCTAGGCTCCTCTAGTAGTGGGCAGCACCTCCCGGTAGCAACCCTCGCAGGAGAATTTAAACGTGGGCCCGAACATCCCCCGCCCATTGAAGCCTCTTCTTTGGAACATGGGATACTCCCACACCACGAATTGTATTCCATTGGAGGGTATAAATGAACAAATCGGAACTTTTAATCACTACGACAAACCACCACGAAAACGAAAAGAAACAAACAAATAAAATAACAAATAAAACAACCTAAAATAACCTTTAACTATTTACATATAGGAATAAGAGGACAAAGAGGCCAGGAATTCATTACATCTTCTACTCCACCAGTAGGTACCACCAACATAAGATCTACCGGGTTAGCAAGGGACACAGTTTTACCACCGCTTAATTGTAACAATCCCCTTTGCGTTCGGATCAGGGCTACAAGAACGATGCCATCCTTCCCGGGGTGAACTTCACCCAGGCAACGGCCATTGAAAGGAGGGATTAGATTCTGTATCACAACGACGAATGATCCAACCTGTAATTGTGATTTCGGTCTAACCCATTTCGACCTGGTTTCAAGTTCGTGCAAGTATTCTCGGCTCTTGGGACGATTGTGGGGAGACCGCATCACATCTTCCGCAGGCATAGACTTCAATGGAGTGAGTATCAGAAAATGTGCGGGTGTTAATGGGGGGGTTCTATTTGGTGAGGACAAAGAGGCCGGGAATTCATTAGAACTTCTACCTCTACCAGTAGTGTATTAAATTCTTCGTACGTCAAAAGTTGGCTGTCTACGACTCGAAATAAGTGGAACTTTACCCTTTTGATCTTTTCGTCCCATATTCCTCCGAAATGGGGGAACTAGGGGGTGGGTTGAATTTTCAGTCTATCTTGTAATCATTCAACCCATTGATCATCGATTCCGGGAATTCCCTCGAAGAATATAAACGGAAAGGGTATCCAGCTTTCGCTTTGATTAATTGCATTAATTGCGCATGTATCAGGTGATAAATATTTAGTTTATTTTAATTTATCTTCATACACCGACCCTCCAAGGATTAAAAAAGGTAAACACATTCCCTCATCGATTTCGACACCTTCAGGGACAACCGCCGAAGGACTGACGACACTACCCGACGTGTCATATGGTTTGTTGCTGTTCTTGCGACGTCATCTGCAAATTTGCGTCATCAATAGACGAAAAATTCGAACCCACGATCCTCGGCTAGATACGCCGCCGCTCTACCACTTGAGCTATCGTGACCTCGATCCACTCGGACACTAACTTCCCATCTCAACCCCACATTTTGAATTTTCCCTCCTTTTTGCCATTTTTCAAATGTCGTGTAATCGGATTGGATTCTCGGCGACAAATGAAATGGCCACGGAGAGCTTTAGTGAAGTTGAAGCTTTTGGAACCTAAGGAAATCCCCTTGGGCACCCGTAGAAATTCAAAGCGTCCGTAACTTGTTTTGAAGGCTGTATATTGTCTGGAATTTTCGTGTAACGGCAACTGAAAGAAGGCATACGACAAGTACAGCACACTAAAATATTTGGCTCCATGAATGTGGTCGAGAATATGGTGAGGCGGCAGAGGCTTCGTGGGCAGAGGCCATGCGACAAATCTCATTTTTCATCGACCCTTTATGTGTTTATAGTTGACCACCAACCACTTTTGAACCGGACCTTCATTTTTGGCACCAAAAAGGCTAGCAAAGCCCAAGGAGAATGGCTTACTTGAATCACCCTTTGCATAATTAGATCGTCCGTAATTTCCCGCATATATTCTAAAATTATTGGGTTCAAGGGATACGCGGGTTGGTTGATAGGCACGCAATTATTTTCAAGAAAGATTTCCAATTTATAATTTTTTGTTTCGCCTATTTTATCAGTAGGCACATCAGGAAATTCTTTGACCGAGTTTTGCATTAATGTTTTTTGATCGAAACACGGTATATTTAGCTGTCCCGCAAGATGTCCCCCTTGTTGTTTAGTTTCCGGAACCTTGGACTCGTTATCGCTTGAAATCGTCGATCCGATCCGCATTGTTATGGGAGGTGTTGTTTTCATGTGCTTTGTCCTTCACGATATAATTTGCACACGAAAAAAAATTATTTTCAACTTTCCTATGCTTCCAATACTTGTGCATTTATAAGTTTTTAATGGGTTGTGCGTGCAGGATATGCATTCATTCTGTGCATCCAAGATTAATCCGGTTTGTTTCATAAAGGCGTAGCCTAACAAAATAGGAATTGGCATTTCTTTCAGTATTTGAAAAATAATAAACCAAGATAAATTATTGAATTTAATTTTTATATTTGCCTGTTTCACAATATTAACAACAGCACCCGCAATTGGGACGATCCGTTTTTTTGTGCTGTTTGTTGTGTGTCTAATTATTCTTTTGTCCAACGCATCAAAGCATTTTTGAGGGATCGCATCCCCAGAATCTATCAATGCTGGCAACTCCACCTATCCCACCTTGATTTTTATGAAGGGCAATTTAATTGACACGGCACTCATCTCGCTTGGTCGTGCCGCTGACATTATTAGTTTTTTGAATTTTTGCAGGTTAGGTTGATTGTAGCGTCTGAGTTGAACTATTTGAAGGTCGATTGACTGTAAAATATTTTTATGTTTCAAAACTTGTTCGACGTTTTCATTAAGTGTGGCAAACGCGAAAGTCATATAACATCGTAGTTGATATATCCTCGAAAAAAGTAGCATTTTTTATTAAATTAGTGAAATTGTGAGATTTAATTTTAATTTAAAATGTACTATTTTTATTGTTATATTTTCTGATAAGCGGAAGTGTTACTTCCAAAAACATCTAAAATACATAAAATATATGTTGTATCAAATGTTAATCGTTGCTGTAATATTTTTGAGATCTTTTCCTGAAAAACTCTATATAATAGTGAACTGTGAAATAATTGTAATTTCAAAGCTAGCAACAAATCATCACTTATTATTATTATTTTGATATTTCTGATGTGAAATTTTTGAGCTTCAAGTAAAGCAGAGTTTTTATTTTGCCAATCAGTAAGAAAAACCCCATTATATATGTTTTAATTTATATTGCTGAGCTTTAAAATGAACCAAATTTATTAATATGACGGTCATGAATAGTACCTCACAAGAATCAAAATGACAAATACACTATGCGATATGAATGTCGATAAAAACTTTGTTAACAACTTTGTAAATTCAATTAGAGTAAATTTTTATAAAGACCATTCATTGATTGTGTACGTGGTCATTACGTTTGTCAACATTTCAACTTTTCATATACGAGCAACATTTTGTTTTAATATTCAAACAGAGCGACGATGCTTAGATGGACAGCATCTAGTTTACCGACACCGTTCAAAACGGGTTTACGGTAATGGCCGTAAAGTTACGGATGTCTCGGATCGTGTCGAGGGGTAAGCGGTCCAAACGGGGAAAAAGGGCTCCAGCTGCCCTAGTTCCATTTCTAAATTCCAGATGTGTAACAAACTACGTCTAGACGAGGAACACATCGCCATTCCTCTCCTAATTTATTACTGACTATTTATACAGTGGGACGTTAAACCCTCTCGACTTAAAAGATATTGCAAAATCAAATCCCGACATCTTCGTCCAGGTCTGGCCTGGTTCAAGAGCTGATTTACGTGTGACCGATGGTGGACAGCTGAAACGTCAAATTATGCAAAAGGTTGTTCAGCTATACCGCCGATATATTGTCTATTTTAGCTCTGTACTTTGACTAATTCAGTTGTCAAAGAGATAATTCAAACTTTATTTTGTGGTTTCGAACAGTCTTCAAATTATGGAATTATTCAACCATAGTTGGTAATTTCCATTCACTAGTTTCGTGGTCTGCTTGACCAATTATCTCAACTGAAAACCTTAATTAATTGTAACATAGTTGGTAAGTTTATTTTGATGAATTGCTTTTAAAAAAGCAATGAAAAATGATAAAAACGTTCTTACCAATACTGGTTTGACACAAAAATCGTTAGAAAACTTAAGAAAATAGAATGTCAGAAAGGAAATTCTATGTTTCGTGGACCCGGTTTCATATAATCTTGACCGGCTATATTCTGCATTAAGTTGGAGTTAGTTGGTGTCCATTGAATGTTGTCGTTCGATTACAATAATACGCTAATGGGTTGTCCTGTAGGCTGGGAAATTTATGATTGCACCATTCAGCCAGGGGTGAGCAAAAGTAGATCAGTTTATTTATTAATGACTTCTATTGTTTTTGGCATTTCTATTCCCGAAATAAAAGACATATCATATTTTATTGCTGTGGGAAGGTTTGAAATATGAGTAAGCAGAGGAATATTACATTTATTTATACCGTTACGTATTTTATTTAACTTCTTTAATTAATAAATTTGTTTATTTAGGCTATGCATTGTGAGCTGCATTAATATTTGTTGGAGAAACTAAATAACCCACTATGTTCACTACAACAACCAAGGAAAACGAGGAATTGAAAATGTATTAATATAAATTCACAAAAAACCGAATGCCTCGTATTGTGACAATTACAGCTTGACAGACCTAATCTCTTATTTTTCTTAAGACTGCACCTCACGATCTCCAAATAATCATTAACTAATGGCCACTAAGCACCACACATTATTCTTAAGATTTTCTTATTAATAGTACACACAAGAATATATCAAAATTGTCAGAAGGAAATTAGGGACAATTTCAAGGAAATTCAAAATCAGAAACAAGATGGGAACGCCGTAGGTCTTGTTTTCAATTATTATTGAGCTCCCTCTGATATGCAAACATATGTCAATGTTTTGATTATGTCAAACATAATTTTTTTTAAAGAAAAGTTGGCGAGAATAGCATAACTTTAAAATAATTTCAGAGCTTTAGATGAACCAAAGAGCAGAAATGAGAATTGAAGTCAAATATTCACAATGTTTGGCTTGTAGAAGGGAGTTCACCAAGGACGAGTAATGTGACCTTTGCTTTGGAATTTATATTTGAAGCTAATTTTAAGGAAGCATTTGACGATATTAATAAAAATCAATGCACTTCTCATTAAATCCCATTATCTTATTAAAAAATATATGGTGTTGACAGTTCCTTTAACTGGTTCAGGCTCAGGGCTGCAGGACATGATATAGCACTTCGGCTGAATCAGGAAATTATATGGCCTACATAAGTACGAATAACAAACAAAAGTTTTTGTATTTTCAATGAAGGTTGTGTCCACATAAGATGCAGAGTTAACAGGTAGCGTTGATAAAATATTTAAATGCGCAAATAAACGTAAAATTCTATTAAATATAAAAGCTAGAATTTAACAAACTACAATCATTTTGGTATTACATTATTTTTATTTTAACATTTTTCTACTATATTAGTTTTATGCTAAGAAGGATAAGGAGAAAATTAGTTTCACAAGAGGAACTCGAACCCATGGCTTACCATTGAGCGTTCCATTGATTAGATTAGCTATAAATATATTAACAAACGGAAAAGCGTAGGCGCACACATCCAACATATGGGTAAAGAGTGATGGAGGGATATCGAGTACTTCCTGACCCTACTTGCATGAATGTGTTATACAATAAGTCCGTTTAATAATATATCAATAATTCGTTTTATCCTTCTTGTGTTTTGAATTAATGTTTATTTAGTCATTATTGTTTACACACTCTGAAAAGGGATAAGTGAAAGTGTTTTTATTTGTCAATTTTGTTTGATGTTTATCATTTTACTACGTGTTTGCTAATTTAAAATGAAAGAAAAATCATTTTATTCATTCAATGGTTTTTTATTACTGCGAAGGGAAAACAGCAGCTCGTACAGGTAAGAAAATCTGTGATTTGTATTATATATTCTATTGTATTGCAGAAGTGAAAATTTTGAATTTCAAGACTGTCATCCTTTAATTTTCGAAAATGACCAAATTTTCACTGAGGTCACCAATAATCTCTACCCAACGAGACATCGCAGAGACTCTAAGCATATTTTGCACAAGCGTTTCAACTCATCTGGGAGATGATTGTTGAAGTGATTCTGGGTTCTTGACAAGTTGATTGAGAAGAATATATTGAACTATCTTTCAGTATCTCAATTTTCAGGTCTCTCGTAAAACACAATATAAAATTCGCATTTAAAAAAATATTAATAACGGGATGAAAAGTGAGTCCTTTATAATAATGGGCAGAGCTGAAAATTCTGGGGAAAATTCAGCGACCCACTATTTGCAAAATGCGGATTACATCTCAAGAAGGTAATACTGTGCATTTGGTGGGATTAGAAGAGCATGGTTTAACATGAGCTTCTTCTGCCCAACTAAACCGTTGTTTTTTGTTGACACTGCGTACAATTGGAGCTTATTAAAGACAGCAATAGATCAAAACCGACCGACATTGGCTAATGGCACGTTTTCCACCAGAATAGCACTCGCCCCCACACGCAGATGAGGCAGGTATTGCTGGACCTTGTTGTAATGTGCTACTGTATCATATTATCCTGCCACTGCCTCTTCAGATTTCCGGTAATATCGGTTTCTGCAATATTCTTTTAATGTGAAAAATTTACTTCACTTGAGAACTTCAGGAAAAACATCGAGGAGTTATCGCTCAAAACCTAAGATGTTCTGAGAGTACGGAATTTTATTATTCAATGAATATAATAATTATAAGAATATAAATCAATGAATTTGAAACAAAATGGTTTATACATGGTTGATTAAATTTCTCTGCAAATAATTGAAATGTTTCATCAAGTTACCATCAAAAAATGCTACTGATTTACTTTCCGACCTGGCATTACACATTAACTCGCATGTAACCATATCGTTTGACAGAAAATAATTACAGATACTTGAGACTTGTCATGAAGATCTTTGGCCCCTTTCATGTACACGCAGAGCATCCATGTTTGACGGTCTGCCTACACTCTGATTGGAAATGCACTCTGTACGCGATCAAGGAATGATTTATTTTTAAAAAGTAGCATCTCTTTCAAACATTTAATTGAGTAAAATAATAAAAAAAATTTAACACGTGCGTGTGTGTCGATCCTTAAAAAAAACAAAAAAAACTGACCTTTACGAACATCTTCAATTAAAAGTAGTTGCGTGGTTAAAGGTAACATAAGAGCACTTCGTCGGGATGTATTTAGAAAAACTTTTCAGTTAATGGAAAGCAAAAAGTCCTAATAAACTTCTTATGGGTGGGAGTACAAATAAAGTAGATACCTAATTTCTGTCATGCATTAGGACCTAACGTTCAACTACCTGTTGAATTGTGAGATTTCCTCCTTACAGACTGCAGGGTAATAAAACTGTTTTAATAAAAAAAAAACCTTTTTTTTCCTTCCCATTTTTTTTGTTTTGCTTTTTTTGGGGGGGGAGTTGATTAGGGGTTGTTAAATTTTTTTTCCCTTTTGGGGTTTTTTTTTTTTTTGTGGAACCCCTGTAAATTATAACTACACGTTGGAAAGTGCATATTTTTATTTACGCCTAAACACTTTCCTCGGTGCTTCATCCGACACGACTTTTAGTGTGCTTAGCTGAAGTGGCTGTACGGTAACCGGGCTAAGACTTCACATTCACAAAGGATATGTGCAGAAGTCCCTGGTTCCTCATAACAGAGTAGACATGGTCCTGTATCCGCTTTGCTATCCACCTACGCCTGAGCGTATGACCATCGTTGTTATCCCCGGCCTCGCGGGAAACGAAGGATCGGACCACCGAAGCGTATAGCGTCGAGGACGCTGAGACTACGCCTACGGAGTCCCCCGAATGCGTGCAGCAGGTGAATGGGGAACGACGAAGTGCAACCAATAACCTATCCCGTTCCCGCGAACTCTTCCCTACTTGTGGCGTCACTGTTTGTGTCTCCTAGGAAGCTGAGCAGAAAGAAGATCGCAATTGTTCATTCAGTGAAGTAGCAAATACAGACTGGGGCGGCTGCGTCGTGAAAAGGTTCGCCTACGAAGCCCCCGGCGTGGCCATTGCCCGACGAAATGTATTAAATACCCTTTGGGGCGGGATGATCTCTGGAGTAGTAGTAGATACCTGGAAGAGTTGCCTGCGAAAGCCTGGGGACACCCGCTACCCACTGAGGAGAGACTGTCCACCTCTCCGCTTGAATGCTACAGTTGGGTGAAGGTCGGCCTCTGGAAAGTAGCGGGCACCCGAAAGGGCGAGTCTCTGAAATCCTGGAGATACCGGTCATCCTCCTGTGCATGCGGATGTAGAAAATGGAAGTCTAAGAGTGAACAGTCCCAATCCGACCTGTTTGCCGAGAGGCTATGCAGTCTCGGATTCGACCACTCGAGATGACTGGTCGGGACAGAGCCGACTCGTTCGGCTCTTGAATGACCATCTCGTCTCATCCACCCAGGGAGTTATAGCCCACTTAATGTGGAACTACACCGACAACGGTGGTACAGTGTGGACAAAGCTCGGGGCCCAGGTGCACCTCGTGTCCTGTTCACTTCCCCCTTCACTCCGGGTTCTTTCGTTCTGCCACTAAAGGGGAGAGCTTGAAACCACTCTCCCCCAAAAAACTCCAATGCGGGCCTGGGTTCGGCCGCGGGGGAGAGTCTCTTTGGCACTGGTGGTGTGAGCGGCAGTCGGCCTTTGGGGAGTAGCAGGCACCAGAGAGGGCGAGTCTGTGAAAGTCTGGGGATCCGGTCGCCCACCTGGAGCGCACCATTGTGGAGAATGGATACCTGAGAGTGAACAATCCCAATCCAACCTGTGGGCCGTGAGGCCACTCGAGATGACTAGTCGGGATTTGTTCGGCTCTTGAACGGCCATTTTACCTCATCCACCCAGGGAGTTGTAGCCCACTTAATGTAGAACTACAACGATGACGGGTGGTACAATGTGGTTATGGCTCAGGGCCCAAGAAAGGTGTACCTCGTGTCCTCATCCACGTCCCTCTCTCAATCCAGGTTCCTTCATTCTTTCCTGTGACCCCTCCCAACCCTTAGTTACAAGGGGAGTATCCGGGCGCAAAATAATGGTGTAGGCCTGAGGGCGTGGCAACCTCTCTAACGTACAAAATGTACTCGTGTCGGCCTTGGGGTCGGCATGGGGCGGCGGGTGCCTTATCAGAGGCGCACGTGGGTTAGGATACCAGATCCTGTCTGCATAGACGGGGGAGGGTGCATAACCATCTGTACGACGGAGTAACAGAAATGTTCCAAAATTCAGCCCCTGTTACAATGGGAATGGATTCGTAGTGGTACGTGGCGACGCCCCTGGCGGGAAAGTAGAGAAGAAGCTGTCTTCTACCTGAGACCTTCGCACAAAACTTGCGTATGACCACCGTTATACATGCGGCTTCAAGGGATACGGCGGATCGGAGCGTATAAGTGTTGAGGACACTATGATTACGCTGACAGAGTCCCTCGAATGAGTGAGTAGTGGCGGATGGGAATGGGTAATGAATCGGTTGCTCCTATTCGAGTATGATTTGCACGCAGGTGTAGGCTGAGCTCCCTTGGAGGCTTTTACCGTAGGCAGTCTCCTCTAGGGGATGGTTAGCAATTCCACTTTAAAAAAACCGCGGCCGGAGCGGATCTGGTAGTTTCTACGCTTGGGAAGCCCCAATACTCTGGGAGATATAGTGGCCTTCTCTATCTAGGGAGTGAGCGGGAGACCAGACTGATGTATTTCGGCTTAGGTAGCCCTTTGCGCGCTGCCTAAGTTTCGATGCTTAATGCGGACTCGACCACTTGGAATGGGCAAGCGGAGAGCGAGGTTGTCTTGGCCTCTCGGGGCTTAGCTGCCTCTACACCAATGCTACGGCAGTAACACACTTCTGTCGTATGCGGAGGTGCGTCAGCTCTCATCTTGAGAATCAAAACGTCCGATAAGGCCGAAAGGCTCGGTGCGGACGTTAAAGATACTCATTGTACTTTTAAGGACGACCGAGTATACGGGAAAGCAATGTCTCCGCTTTGCCCATCTCCTTTAGGTAGAAGTTAAAGAGGCGGTGGCTGGCATAGAAGTCTAAATCCTTCCGTCTGAGAGAGAATTTCTTAGCCTTAATTTTTTAGAGATTAGAAATCTGCAGCTTACTTGATACCTCGAGCTTTGTCCATTTCTTGAATTTTTCTTTCTCAAGCACTTTCTTCAGTTCCAACTTAAGCCCACACTCCGGTGCGCCTAGTTATTGTTGTCATCCTATGAGGAAGAGGGGTGCCTCTGTTTTGGCTAGTTGGTCACCCTTTCATTTCCATCTGTACTTTTATGTACCGGAGCCCACTTTAAAGTAATCTTGTTTTGTTTTCCTAGAGCCATTCGGCAATTTAAGCACTCAAAGATATTTTGGAGCTGCAAGCATATGCTTTTAGTGCCTTTATAGCTGTCAGAGAGCCTCAGAGTATGTAAATCTGTTTTTCTTCACGTTTTTCTTTATTACCCCCTGTGCCTTAGGTAAAGGCCCGCTGCATGTACCTTAGGTAAAGGTAGCTTGGAAAATTGATGCGATTAATCCAAGGGGTTTTGTTAGGCCTCCGACCTTTTACCTCTACCCCTACTCCCGTTTCATCTTTGATCTTTGGATTTATATGTGACCCATATTAAGGCCCCTTCCTGAAACTTGTGATACTTTCTACCAAAGGTTTCTATTATCTATGACCACCAAGGGTTTGTCAAAGTTGAGTTTTATCTCATTTTGTCAGTACCATTATAGCCATATCATTTATTTTAATTCTATACAGAATTTTCTAGAGAGTTCTTCTTTAGATCTGACTGTATTTTCTTCTATCGCCACAGTTTTTTAGCACTCTCAAAAGCAACCTTTTTCACATAAGTAAGTATAGGAGGAAGGTCGAAGTTTCCAATGATGTACTGGAGCAGGTATGAATTACCACTGTTATGTTAAGACATCGTAGTTGGGTTGGTTTCGGCATTTCCCCATCTTCAACGTGTCTCTGTGATGCTGTTGAGTGAGTCTAAAATTAAAAAACAGGAAAATAAATTCAGGTGTTTTTGAAATTTGCATGGAAACTAAAAAAGGTTCACAGAAATCCAGGTTAAGGCTCAGTATTTCTTGAAGTTTTAACCATTCCTCGCCTTATAATTTAATAATTATTTAGAGTTCGTGAGTTGCCGTCTTATCTCTAAATAATTATTAACTAACGGTCCCTAAACACCACACACTTATTATTTAATGTGATCAGCATATAAAATTTGTTGGAAATTGAACAAAAATATCAACAAATTTATCCTAAAGATATTGAATATCCGAATCCAGATGTTGTGGATGATTGATTACTGATTATAATTACGTTCATGTCTGCTTATTGAGCCTTTAGATCTACAGATTCATATAACCCTTAACCGTATCAGGTCGACAATTTTTGTAACACTCACCGCAACCTCTTAGGGATAAAACGCACGTACTTTTAAAAACAGAAAGTTACATACCTATTTGATAGGTCTAAACCAAAAAAACATAACATAGGGATGGAGTAAAACTAGAACCCCCAGCCGAGCATTTAGGAGCAATAATTGATAAACACAGAAAGAAAAACAGTGGGCAAAGTCGAATTAACACTAATAATATAAATTTTCATGAGATACATACAAATACGTGATAATGAAATTAAAATTTATTGATACCCCACCGATAGTTCGATTAGCCGTGTAAACACTTACTAAACTTAGAGACTGAGTGAAATAAAAATATAAAAATTACAACAGATTCTTCGTAATTGATACGGGCCCGAATAACATAACAAACCAAAATAAAATTCTGAGGACTTACATTACTAAAAGTGAAAGGTAAAATACCTGTAAAACTATTCAATGGTTTTTCAAAAATTTATTGCAAAGATCTATACAATATTAGGGAAAACAATCAAACTACCTATAGAAAAATGTATTGTTTTGTGGAAAATATTACTGTTACCGAGATGGCAGATTTACATGGTTCATGTTAAAGACAAAAAGTAATATTATTTAAAGATTTTTCGGCTACATTCGAATCTGTAATCACAAATATTTGGTTTAAGCTATTAAATTGCGTAAAATATGGATTATATAGAAGAAGATCTAGAAAAAGGGAAAAGGTTGGCAAGAGATTCGCAGCTTAATTGACGGCTCGTCCCCAGTCAAACTTTGTTATGGTCATTGCCGTGGTTCCCACCCAGCAGGTTAATAGGGCTGGTGCAAAAAATCAATGCAGGCTTTTGAAAATATGTTTCATTTTTGCAGTTGCGCATTTGTGCAGGTAAACCCAGCGAAATCTTCAAATCTAATTTATGGATTATAATCAATACGATTATTTACAGACCGTTAGATGAGGCCTGGTGTGATGTAGGGTTTAGAAAAACTTTTTCTTTATCGTGCCAACGTTTCGATCTTTATTGAGATCATCTTCAGGACCTGGGATTTATAAAGATCGTTTAAATTATACCAATACATATAAGACATGAATATGACACTGATGATGATCTCAATAAAGATCGAAGCGTACGATAAAGAAAAGGTTTTTCTAAACCTACTTCACACCAGGCCGCATCTAACGATCTCTAAATAATCATTAATTTACGGTCACTAAATACTACACATATAATAAATATTTCAATTATCTTTTATTTTTTAAAAAATTTCGTTTATATTGAATTTTGTAAGAGTGAAGACCTGCTATATTAAATATGTCCAAAATGGATTTTCGTCAAATTTATTTGTACGAATTTAAACTTGGGCGAAGTGCGGTCCAAACCGCGCGTAACATCAATACAGGTTGGGAGGAGGAAATAATTAACGATGGTTTCAGAGATTTCGTCTTGGAGATTTCGATCTCGTGGCAGGGAAGGCCGCGGTAGGCCTTCCGTTGTGGACGACGGCCAACTCCAAAACCTCGATTGAAGAAAATTCACCTAAGCCAACACGGGAAATTGTGGAAGTAAAGAAGCTTTGAAATTTGCACTTTATTCTATTGCGCCACCAAAATGATCCATCCCTCTATATTCTTCCGACCTCTCGCCTACAGACATCTACGTTTATAGGCATTTCGATCACATCTTGAAGAATAAAATTTTTATATAACGCGATGAAGCCGAGAACGCCTTCACAACTTTATTATGAGTGGAATTAAAGATTTTTATGTCAGCGGAATAAAAGTGCTGATTACACGTTGGCAAAGATGTATAGATTGTGATGGAAAATATTTCGAATAAATTTTCTTTATTTTATAGAAATTAAAAATAGTTTTTTTTATCTTACGATGACGTACTCGTAACGGTGAACTGCTAAAAATGAATCACATAGACCCATTTCTGAATAGAAGCCTAAACGCAACTGGCGGGCCAAAACAGCGAGGATAGACAGACCAAAATGATCGAAAACGATCAAACTACTCATTTTTAGTGTCGAAAAGTATTTGCAGTTTATATTTAATGAAGATTTATACGTGTACTGTTGCAAGTGGAACAGAACTTGTTTATTGGTTACAAATAACCATTTAAATAAAAAAGTGAATTTGCGGGAAACCCCATTTCCTTTTTCCTCTCTTTTCTTTTATTTAAATGTTTCTAAAGAAATAAGGTCCTTGATTGAATTTCAAGCCGCATTTGGAAGTGTAAAACCAGCAATTACGGTATATTGACTAGGGCCGAAGGGTTTCCGTTTTCCTCAAAGGAGAGGGCGGAAGATTTCTTGAACAATGATTATCCACGGTGGTCTATAAAGCAGGTACGTGGTACTGAGGAAAGGGAATGCCTGTCACTTTTAATTCTGGCAACTTCGTATGCAGATTCCCTCTTTAGAATCAGTTCGTGACAGGAAGGCCTTAATTTTCCGAAAAATATCTCGGTCGGCCGAGTCGCCGTGTAAAAATCGGAACAAAATGGCTGCAAAGTATTGGTTTCCATTTGAAATCAGCTCGACGACAATGAATTTCCAGGCCTGCCCTATTCTTCATTTTTTTTTGGCTCATAACTTACAGGTGGTTTGAAACGACACGAACGCACTTTTAGTCATACTTCTTTGAATAAAATAACAGATCTAATTCGAGCAATAAATCCTATCTCTGAATTTTTTTACGATCATTTTTACCCTACATCCGTTGAGGCGTTATATTTATTTTCTTCCTTGGAATCGTAACCATTTCCTCCTATTGCATTTCAATTTCAGTCTATTTTGATGTCTACTAGTGATTTTCCTGGAACATGTCCTTTGTTTAATGAAGTAAAGAGAGATGTACCATCTACTCAGAAAGGGATGTCCTAAGAACGTAGACTTTTTTTATTAATGTCAACCCCTTGGTTTTGATATTACTTCTATGGTGTAATACTGTTTTAACGGTTGTCATACAGTATCCATTCAGTCTTAGCTTGGCACACTTATGAAAAAATTGGACGACATCCTGAACATCTAGAATTAGCTTCTTTGTGTACCACGTGGCCTCCTGCCAAACCTTCCTTCTTTCCAAAACATCCTTCTTTCATGTTGAACTGCTTGCCATAGAAACAAGTGACAAGGAAATAAATAATAATCAGCTCAAGGGTGCAACAACAATAATACTATCGGATAGCAGGGCATCTCTAAAGACTACGAAGCCTTCGAGATTTACTCAAAACCAGACCAGAACTGCCTAAATATTTTTACTAAACTTTTGATTTACACAAAAGATTACTGCTAAGGAGGGTTCCAGTCCTCTAAACGTTTCTAATTTCTTTCTGTTAAGTAAAATTTTCTTTTTAGCCCATTCTAAAAGAGTCTTGTTGATGACCTCCTGCATGACATAAAAATATTTCCTGTTGACAATATGAAATGCTACATTTATATTGATATAGTAATATTGTGTTGCTTTTAATTTTTCTAGGCCAGCTGATGTATTAGAACATTTTTATTGTTATTTATTATATAATTATTGTCATATATTATTGTTGCTTATCCAAGGCTAATTTGCGACAGGTCCTAAATCCTAAAGCTACGTTCTACTCGGTTCGATTGGGTTTTCTTCTTGCAAGAAATATTAAGTTAATTTAAATTTCAGTATACTTACAAGTATTACAAATACCATATAGTACGAGAAATGGAAAATACAAAATTTCATAAAATTAGAAACGTGATTTGTCACTGACTGAGTCCATGTAGGCTGCGTGTTTCGATGGCATTCAAACGTATTTCGGCTTACCGCCATCATCAGTGAGGTACTTTTTGTTGCCTCGGGTATACGTTTGCAATTGTGTTCTTTAGCGTACACGTAGTAAAAGCTTGTGAACTATGGAAGAACAGAAGATTCTTAACTTCTTAACAGACCAAAATCCGCTAAATTTCAAATTTAATTGTTATTGAAAGAAAATTGCTATTTGATAGTAACATTATTGCAGCACATATTTGTTACTTATTTATGTACACATCCTATGGCTAGCCATTTAGTTTGAAAATTGGTTGTGGTGATGCCGAGGGCCAGGTGGTGCTAATATTTAGGCCCATTTCCATAGAAGAACTCCTTTGTTTTTTCCATTGTGCTGGATTTTCTATAAGTATGGTTTTCAAATTTAGTTTTAGCCATGTCGATGATTTTAAAACTTGTCAAAAGGTTTCCATGACCAGTATTTGATATTTTTTGTTCACTGACGAAAGAGTACGGGATCTCATTAATAAGTAGCATAGAGGAGTGTTACCCCACGCCAGTGCGATATAACTGATTTTCCCTTACATTCCACCCTCTTAGGTTTTTAATAAAAAATCCTCGAATCTGTAAAAAATGCTAAATCTTTCAGCTCCAGCATAAATCGTGAGCGAAATAATATTATTACTGATACATCCAACGCAGAAACTTTGTAAGGATGGGTATCGCTACTCGATTTATCGATATTTTGAATCTATATTTTAAGATTACGATTATTTATGATATCGATATCTTAGGTTTGATATTTTTTCAAATATACTTATTAGTATAAGGAATTAGAAATTATCTGTATCTTAGTGTTCCGGTAGAAAAAATACAGCGAGACCCAGTAGTATGTTGGACGGAACTGGAAAGTACTTTTCTCATACATAGCCGGCTCGCAGGGAAATAACAACAATGGCAGCATCAGTCCAAGCACAAGGTCTTTTCTTCAAAGCTGGTTTCAAAAACAAGAAACAGGCTCAGAGGAAACTTTATGGGAAAACTCCTGTTCGTATTGGAGGTCAAATTATAGGTGCAGTTGTTTATTTATCTTAATTTAGTTCAGATTTTAACAATTTGGGTTATTTGGATAATAACAATTTGGTACAATTAACAAAAATATACCATGTAAATTAAATGTAATTATTAACTCTAATTATTCTTTATTTTTATTATTTTTAAATTAATTAAAATTTGTTTATTCACTTCGTCTTTTTAATTTCCTTTTTTTCTTATAATTAGGTTGCTGGTAATACTAATAAAAAATAAAAACAATTAACCGATGTATCGGTANATGGATATTTTTTTAATGATACCCATTCCTGAAACTTTACGTACGTCATCGAAGTGTCTCTCCCTACAGAAAGATTGCCGTGAATAGTGAGAAAAAATTCTTTATGGTTGGTTAACTGGATTACGCTGAATAATTCTTATGCCAGTGAAAATAATTTCGACCTTTCGAACATTTGTCGAGCGGGGAAATTCGGCTTGCAACATTGCTGTAAATAAATCTTTGTGACGTGTCAACGCCTGTAATCCATCAGGACTGCAGTCTGAGAGAGAAAGAAATAATAATAAAAAAAGTAAATAAATAAGAATGATATTTCATTTTGGTTTGATTCTTAAAATTATTGAGTAAAAAATAAATGATAAAGAAAGCATGTGAAACTATTTGTAGTAATATTATTTGTATATCACTCAAAAGATGTTAAAAACGAAGAAATGTGATTCTGGGCTGTAAATCAGTCCCCTAATCCTCACGTCTGCGCGGCTTAGCGACAACAGAATGACGAGAAAAATCTTTCTCTTAGCTACTGCAGGGCTAGACAGTTTCAATGTTAAATATAAGAGAGAAACCGCTGTATTAAATGGATTCATTTTTTTAATTGATCCGCGAATAACTCCTAACGGTTTCACATTAAGAGCCAGTTGTTGTCCTTCCCTTATTCACTGTGTCCTAACCATGGGTAGTTTGGATTATTACCTTCGGTCAACAACGTAAAACGCCCGGACATGTACTACAACGTCGGGTCATTTTGACCCAACTCTGTTTTTAAGTGCAATGAGTCATATTTTTCAACACTTTTGGGAAATATTAATAACTTTTTTTTTAAGTTCTTACTTTTATTAACCTTGTAGGATAGAAAACCACTTTTTTTTCAAAATAAATGGTATGAAACATATTTTAATCACAATAAAGTACAGTCTAGCAAGGAAAAAATCGAAGATTTTGGGAAATCTTTCTTTGTAAAAGTTTAACTTCCAGTTTTTGATATTATCTACAAAACTACAGTCAAATATCTTCGTAAAGTGCACATTAAATTCTTATAAAATGAAAATGAAAAAGATAACTTCACAAAAATGGAACACAGTATCACAAGGAACAAAAATTATGTACATACTCCAAAGAACGGAAAGCAAAGTAGGAAGATAAATCGGTTTTTGGACATCACTGCTCGAAAAATCAATGGTCTAAATAGACGAGAAAATTTGTCTAAGACATTCACGTTCAAATCCATCATAACGCTGCTGAAAAATAAAAGGCCCAGCAAAGCTTTCACTTAAATACCATCCGTCGATCCAATATAGCGCTGGTCGGGAATGTATTGAGTTTTTATTTATCAATCTCTTCATTGGTATATTTTACAGTGACATCAATCATGGCTTGATTGATGAATAAGTAATACAATGGTTCCTTATCTACAAGGTTCCGAGCATTTCCTTTGGCACCAGGCAAATGGGCAATCATATTCCTTGAAGCTAATCTGACGTTTCTGGACGGTAAAAGATCGGTATCAGTCAAGATAGTTTCGCCACCTTTGCTCAACACAAAGTTTCTGCTTTGTTCTCTACCTTCGGAACCTAAATTTGAAAAATTTTCTAGGCTAAAGTGGTCTTCTGAGAGCTCATCGTCTTCAGGAATAACGTCGAAAGCGTCAGATTTATCATTGCCGTTTGGAAACAAATAATTTTCATCTTCACTGTAAGTTACTTCATCAGAAAAGCATTCCTCGTTTTCATTACCACTGATATTCCTATTTCACGTCGAATTTCTTCGTAAGTCACAAAATGTGAACTATTTGCCATGGCTGAAACAATCCAGAAAGATTACAAAGAAAAGCATCGAGAAAACTAATTAAATTTATAGAAAAGAAATTAAATTTGAACTAAAACTAAAAGAACATGTACAACGTGAGGTCATATTGTTCCATACCATGATTTTTCTTACTTTATTCCAATATTACGAGGTCACTTACCTGTGAAAAGGGTTCCAGTGGCGTCCACATCTACAGGAAGACGAGAAGGAAAGCTACTCAAAGCCTCAACCTCTTCCGATCACTACATTCTGACACACGCGCGTTTTTGAAATTTTTGGGTCATTTTAACCCGTACGTTGTAGAACAAAGGTTATTATCTCATTCCCTTCTATATCAATATTAACCCTTAGATTAACTTAATTACAACTAGTATCCACTTTAGGGCCTTCGTTTGTTGTTGTGTCGATTTTTGCGAATCAATGTCGACATTGTCCGTAATCAGTATGAAACATCGGTACATTAACTTATATTTATTTGCCAATACCAAACCGAATTGAAAACATGCATATATCATTTGCACCCCACAAACTCTCACCTTCTTGAAACGGAAATGTTGCTGAATTTTATGAATCGGAGAAATTGTATATCTGCAGAGGAAACTATGGGGCTATGGGGCTATGGGGCTCGATTTTAATGAAACGTATTGTTCGGAACACCAGTTCAAAAATATTAGACACAAGAACATTCTTGCAAATAGGTCCTAGGGGCCGAGAAGACAATATTTTATGAACCATTATCCGATTCTCAACCTTTTTGCAGATACAACGCGTTTTGGCCAGAGTAAAATAGGTCCTGCACTTTGACCGTTTGTGACTTCTCCTAATCCTTTCCCTTCGTTATTTTTCAAGCAGTTCTGATTTCTCTATCCCCAGTACTAATCTATAGCGAACGAAAAACTTCTTCTCGGCTCACCTCTCTTCTTCTTTTAAAAAAACCTCTCCTGTTGGCACCTCTCATATGCCCTTTCAATTTTCATTTAACATTTCCCAAATTTCCCTTCCTGTTCTTCACTTCCCGAACGGTCGTTCTACGAAGTTGCAACGAGGTCCCAACCTCACTACTTCCTTCAGTGAGTGATTCCTTTTTTTATACAGTTTATGCAAATCGTAAGTTTTTTCTTTGTTTCCTTTATTTAAATTTTATTTTATTATCCAGCCAAAACACAACGTTTTATGTTTTTGATTATTTGGGGGTCGTGAGATCGGTCTGGTGTGACATAGGTTTAGAAAAACATTTTCTTTATCATTCCAACGTTTCGATCTTTATTGAGATCACCAGGGTCACATCAGACCGCATCTCACGATCTCCAAATTATCATTAATAACCATCCCTAACCATTAATTAATGGTCAATAAATACAACTCGTTTTATTTGTTTTTTTCAACTATCTACAGTTGTTGTCAAAAAGCAAGTACCTAATGGGAGGTAACCTAGTAAACCTAAATACTTTTTGCTGTCCCCTGTACTATCGCTGAACCAGGACTTATGTCTAAGTTAGGGAACATTTACCCATTTGGGCACCATCAAAGCTCTCTTGCCAGCGTTTCATAATTCTAATTTTGAACTTATTACCAGCGTCAGTTATTGGTAGCTTTATATCAAGAAAGGTGCCTTCAATAGTGGCCCGCTTAGCGAATGCATCAACTATTTCATTTGGTTCCACCCCTGAATGACTCTTAGCCGAGTATATTACACGTTTCCTAGTGAATGGACAAAGTACCGTTTTAGTAACCAAAATGGAGAGCCCATTTTCAGAAAACTAATTTCAGAGCGAACCAATTCCATTGCTTTGTTGAGCCTTGTTGCCCGGATTTTCACCAATGGCGTATATGCAAATGTCATCTGCGTATTGGATGATCTTAACAGTATTAGGTAAAGCGAATACTAGATCAACTGCATAAACCGCATATAAAATGGGGCTAAGAACACCCTCTTGAGGCAAATCCTTGTGTGTTGTCTTAGGAACAATGAGGTCACCATTTATTTATGGGGACGAATATCTCTCGGTTTGTGATCAAGGACATTATGTTGTGAACAAACAAACCTGGAAGTCTTAGTTTAAAGCTTAGAATGCCAAGGTCCACGTTGTCATACGCTCCTTGTATGTCCAAAAATAACGACTGGATCGAATTTTTATCGGAAAACGCTAAGTTAATATCCAATATTTATTTAGAAATCGAGAGATGCGGTCTGGTGTGATGTAGGTTTCAGAAAAAAAATTTCTTTATCGTGCCAACGTTTCGATCTTTATTGAGATCATCTTCAGGGCTCAAAGTGTTTGACCTCTGTGTAATTGGCACTCTCGACACGCAAGAAGATGATCTCAATAAAGATCGAAACGTTGGCACGATAAAGAAAATGTTTTTCTAAAACCTACATCACACCAGACCGCATCTCACGATTTCTAAATAAATATCGAATAACGGTCACTAATCACCACACATTAATATCCAATATTAACTGTGCTTGAGTGTCGATTACCGACTGTCTTGTCTAAATCCATGTTGACTACTTGGTAACTTGTCAATACGCTCTAATCACCACTGAAGCCTACTTTTATTAACTCTTTCATAAATCTTTTGGACACAGGACAGCAAAGCGATTGGACGGAACGGAGAAGAGGAGTTAAGGGTTTTTTCCATTTTTAAGCATTAATATGATAATCGTATTTTTCCAGTGAATGGAGATTTTTCCCTCTAACCAGATATCGTTAAAAAGGTTTTTAAGCATATATTTATTTTTCATAGGAAGAGAGTTTAACATGCTACAGTGGATTTGATCCGCCCCTGGAGCCCTATTATATGCAGATTTTAACGCCCATTCAAGTTGCTGCATTGTGAAAGGAGCCAATAAACTTTGAATCTGAGTGTCTGTTTCCGAGCTTGTATTTGTAGCCAGAAAATTACATTCAGAAGGTGGTCCAGGTGGATAAAGGCCATCAATAAACTCATCTATCCATGGGCCCTACGGATTTGGGGGTGAGGGGGGCAAATGATTTTTTGATGATTTTTACTTTTTCCCATATCTTCGTTACTGAAGAGTTTCCTTTGAGAGTAGAGCAGAAGGAAATCCATACCTCTCTTTTAGCTGACCTGATGATTATTTGAGCATTCTTCTCAAGTTTCCTGTATGTGTCGTAATTTTCTCGAGAGAAGTTGCGGATAAAATTTTTATAAGCGTATTTTCTGTCTTGAATGCTTCTGTCGCAATATGTATTCCACCAGGCTTTGCCACTCATTTAATTGGAAATTTTATAGCAGGGATGCTTTTTTTCGCATGCTTCAAGAAGAGCTTCTTCAAAATCGTTGTAGGTATCGTATCTAGGATTTATTAAAGACATGCGACGTCTGCTCCAATTGGCGAGAAAATTTATCCCAATAAGCCTTCTTCATGTTCCACTTTTTCGAACTTTTTATGAGCTTTTTGAAATTTAGATCAGTCAGAGCAAAAACTAAGGATAAATGATCAGACCCCATTGGATCCTGAAACACTTCCCAACTTGACATAAAAGCTAGGTCGGAAGTGACAAAGAGTCAACTCCACTGCCGATACATTTTTCCGAGTGGGATTCAGGGCAATGGTGTGAGATCTGTCATTCAAGAAGATTATGTCGTTCTGATCTAAAGCCTCAATTAATGACCGAATTTAGTTACTGAAACTATTGTTGAATACTCCATGTGTTTTTTTCGATTCTCCTCGGCTGTTTTCTTAAAATGTTCACAATTGCAAAAGGATTAGAAAAGTAAACAACAATTTTTAAAAAGTGTAATCAATTAATGAAAGACGCCGTTTCTAACAACTGCGTATTGCCAACTGCGTAGTCCCCGCTTGGCCTCCTTTACGTCACCACGATTCCTTCAGGGTTGCCAATCGTCCCAGTGTTGCCGCCGGCTTTCTTTCCTCCTCTCGTCTTCTTCCATAACACAGTTCTTATTGTTAGCTAGGTGATCTTTACCGCAGTAGATACAGACAGGTTGATCTTGGTTGGAGTCATGCAATGGTTGATCTTCAACGCATTCAACTCTGCTTATCTCGACATTGATCTGCGGCATGGTTGAACCTTAAACAATTTGAAAACTGTCTCAGTGTCGGAATAAAAGGTTTGACAGTGCAATATGCAAAATCGTGTCCGCATATGGAATTTTTTGACCTGAAAAAGTTATGATTCTTCTCTAAAGGAGTTACTTTAATTTTACCGTACGCTCTCTCATATTTTTTAAGACCATCAACAGATATTCGTTGAATGACCGATTTTAGGTTATTTTCGCTCTTTTTCTTGATTAAAAAATCCGATATATATGTGAAAAGCTTTTGCTGCTTTAATATTTGGCATTCCGTCAGAAAGTTTGCCGTTTCTTTTGCGTTAGTGGTAATTTTAACACCATTCGTGCCTATGACTGAAATCTAATACAGAGTACTTCTTTCTCTTGCTTGGATCACCGCATGCATTCGACGTGGCATCGATTTTATGAGGTTTTCAATGACGTGCTGTAGAATATTTTCATACTCCTCCAACAGCGCCGTTTTTAATTCCAGCAAATTTTATGGCATCATTGGGCGACTTTTTACCTTCTTTGACAGCTCGTCCCATAGGTGTTTGATAGGGTTTAAGTAGGGACTACATACTGGCCACTCCAAACATTGAATTGAATACCGAGGCCATTAGTCAACAATAATCTGCCTGTGTGGGCCCTTGCATCGTCATGCATAAAAATAAAACCGTCGCAAATTAGTGGCATCTAAGGAACAACTTCTTGTGGTAACACATTTTCAATTTATTGCATCTTCCTTGACTTGAGTATTCAAAGATTTATGTACAAAATCCAGTTGTAAACACAAGTGGGAGATTTTATCTGTGCTTTATTCGCCTCATTGTTGCAATATAATCAATGGTGGGTTTTTTAAGAGATAATTGAAAATATTAATGGATTAATTAACTATAACTTACTAAAAAAATCACAAAAAGAAAGAAAAAGTAAACAAAACACATTAAAGAATAAACAATAAACAAGCAAACAACCATATCAGAAAAATTGGACAAAATATCTATTCTATACACAGACAAAAGAAAGAAAGAAAATCAATACAGAAGTTAGTAAAACCGAGCTTTAACAAAATAAATAAGCGCAAAAAAGGAAGAAAAATCCAACCTAATTTCTTGTTGCTTTGGGTGTTCTCTATGTTTATTGTCTTTTGTTTGTGCGTTTTGTTTTATTTTCGTTGAAATAGACATTTTTGTGCGTTTTTTTAGGATAAAATTGGGTTTAACGATTTTTGTATTGTTTTTCTCTTGTTTGTTTTTTCTGTGTTTACTGTACATATTTTGTCCAGTTTTTCTGCTTTGATTATTTGTTAAGTTTATTGTCTTTTTTTATTTGATTGTACCATCACGTGTAACTAATATTGTTCTAAACTCCTGTTTCCGAAAGTTGAAAAGATCGGACGCGCTATAATTTGAAAGGGGGAAAATTTGAGAATTTTTAAAAAATAAATTTGTTGGAATTTTAATGGTGCAGAAAACGAATATCAACTCTGTTTCTTACAACAAATATTTTCATACTATGGTACGTCGCTTGATCAGAAAGTATGTAAATTAACTCTTCGTACTCAACGGAAGTCTTTTTAAAAACATTATTCAACTATAATACAATTACAATAGAGAGGTGTGATGATATTGAGAATGAAATGTAGGGCCTACCTGGATATCTCGATGCATCTAATCTTTTATAATTTACTAATGTTACTGGAAGGGGAGAAAGTGCGACATACTTAACTATTTCTAGGAATAGTTAAGTAACTATTCCTATACACTAATTGGCACGTGTACAGAGTTAAATTTGATTAACACCTCCTTCCTCAAGTTAGAGCGTCCATGAAGGTCTAAGTCAATTAACATATGCAATTTATAAAATATACATCATTTGACCCATTGAATATTAAATAATTCAAAATGACCTTCGGAACAAATTGAGAGTTGCATAAAATAGACTATTTGATTTGCCTCAACATTCAAATGTAATTTTAATGTGTTTTCATAATTAACTTTAATTTTTTCAGGTTTGTATTTTCCTTTTTTCTTTGTTTTTGTTTATTGTGTATATAAACGTTTTCCGGTATGTCGGGTGGTTTCTCCATGTTTGTGTTAATCCGTTCATCTGTCTTTTCTTTATTTTTATTTATGGAGTCTTGGATTTTAATGTATAACATTTGATTCATTCATTATGGTTTTCAATGTAATTGTTTATTAACTATTTTTCTATTTCCATTTCAAAAGGGGAGTGTATTGTTTCTAAGTGCCCATAAGCAATTTCAAAAGGGGAACGTGTTGTGCTTGAATGTCTTGTGTTGTTGTAAGCTAAAATGGCATATTTTACTTTTGTATTTATTGGGTCTGATTTATATTTTTCGTAGCTATTAAACAGATGTTCTGCAAGTGTATTGTGGATGCTTTCTAGAGTTCCATTAGGTTCCAGATGTTATGTCGAAGTGAAATGTAGAAAACAAAAACATGACTGTTCAAAGGCACCTCGGATACACATCGGCCGGAATAAACTGAACCGTCCTCTTCTCGTCGAAGTCCCCGCCTCCTCAATCGTTTGACTTGTGAGAAGAGCGTTTTGACGGCCTTTGCGAATATCATTGGCATAACACACAGATTAGTAAAACCATTGCTAAAGCAAATAAAATAATTTTATCTGGTCATACTAAACAATTCCATGATCCTGATAGATTTAAAATTGTACATAATTCCACTATACAAAAAATTTGTGCCAACTATACTGGACGCCTCTTTTGGGCTTTCTAATTATTAATATCTGATCGTCTCCTTGTAAGAATGGTAAGGTGATGGTAAGATGAACCCCCTTCATCCTTATATTTTGAAATTAACTTTTATATATGTACATCACAGTTTTTAATTAATTCATTGATTTTGTTGAATGAACTGTAAATAAATGACTGTGAACAATGTTTTTTATGCAGTTAAAAAGTGAAAAGTGTTTCACACTCTTCTTCCATTTTTCAGTACTCGTATTGTTATAATTCACCGTGATACATTTTAATTTTCTTTCCCCGTTTAAACCCCTAGGTATGGAGAATTGCAAATAAGGTTCACCATACCCTGAAAACCTGCGTTAAAACATCAAAATCTTTTCACTATCTCTGTACCACCTTTCTCTGTACGGTCCCATCTCTTAAATAACTTAAACTCCCATTTTCCTCGGCAAACAATTTCCATAATTTTGGAAAATAGGACGTGCTCATCCGTTTGAACGTGGAATAACCCATTTCTTATTATAAATCTCGTCCTGCGAAAAACATTAGAAAACTGAGATAACAGTTATAAAGAAATATTTTAATGTGTGATATTTGAGTTTTCTTTTTTAATTTGTATTATTACAAACCAAGATGTTACATGTATGTAAATATCCAGCAACAATTTAAGGATGCATTAATACAATGCCATAAATCATTTATTTACTTATAAAGATACAATATTTTAACATAATGCGAATGCTAATGCATATATCATATAACAAATATAAGCCAACTCTGACTTGAGTTGTAAATTACTTGTGCCTTTCGGACGGATATACACACTCAAAGACAAAATAAAAACAGACACTCGATTTTTTTAACTATATACATTTTTATTGTTATATTAATTACTGTAAACGAAATTAAACGAAATCAGAAAATCTTGAGTTTTAATAAAAATTAATTAATTATGATTGTTTGAAAGAAAATTTACCAAAACAATGTAAAATCAATAATTTAGTGATAGATTAACAATTTATCACCAAGCTGCCCTCCTAATAACACTTATTACCTCCTCTAGCCTCGCGAATGACCTTAAGTCTCCTAGGCATCGAGTATGTAAGCAATCGGATTTTGTCTTGTGAAACAGACGCTTTTTGAAGGCTGCAAACGTTGGTAAATGTATATTTGATTGAACGTCTCTTTATCATGTCCCATAAGTGTATTAAAGGATTAATGTCAGGAGAACGTGCTGGCCAATTTATTGTGGTCACCCCTACATACTCGAAGTAATGGGTGAAAACTCATGTCGATTATTAACATGCATTAACACGTAATTGTTCCCAATAATTGGAGCGAATGGGACCATAGCCTCCAGAAGAATTACTCAATGTATCTTAGTGCTGTCAAAGAACTAATGTCTGCGGTGCTTGTAAGGACGTTGATTCATCCCGTACGATATCTGAGTGTATTGGAAAAGGCTGTAGTTCACGCATGGCACATGGAACAAAGCGTTCTCCACGTCTTTTCCATACACGGTCGCGGTCATCTGATTGCCACAAACCACTCATCTGTGAAGAGATCCGCCTCACGTATTACTCGTCAAAAAAGTAAAGTTTTGATGTGACAAAGGGAGATAGCATGTGGGGATGTAGGAATTGGTGAAGTTAAAAGAGAGTTGTGTCAAAATCGATATAGTTAATAACTATTTATATAAAACCATCATCACAAAGTTCATGCCAAATTTGGAAAATGTCTGGTCTGTATTTCACCTAATGGTACCAAACGCATCTCTTTGCTCATGCTTTTCTCTCTCATATTATGAAAAAACTCTTTAATTACGCGACTCTCCTAACACCCTTCGAAATCGTTAGCTAGCTGAAAATCATCTGAGTTTCTGCGTCGAGGTCAGGAGAATCGAGACCGAGCTCCCTAAGCTTCCTGCAGCCGTCGTCTGAAGGGAGGTGGTAAGTACCTCATGAATCTACTGATCGTTTATTTTAATTTCGAGTTTTTCATAAATTTATTTTACTTGTTATATTTTCATTCTCATTTTTCCTCATTATGATTTTTCTTTCCATGGCAGTGGCCGTAACATTGTGGTCCTTTGGGCCGGAAGACAAAGTCTTTATGCGTTTTCAACTTTTTTTTAATATTAAGGGGTTTCTCTTTTCTTTTTTCGCAGTTCGCATTGTTTTTCTCTCTCATTTTACCAGTCATCGATTTTTTTTCTATAGCACTGGCCGTAACGCAACCCATCATAAAACATTTACGTAAAAACATTACAATTCATTTTGTTCGATATTCTTACAAGGCCAAATAAAAACAAAACAAACCGGAATAAAATGATGTGGAAAGCGTTCGGATGATAGAAATCGGCGGGGTAAAGGTTGAGAATTGCGTATGTTGTTTTATATATACATAAACCAAATTAAATTATTTGTCAGCGTTACAATGTTCATACATCTGTAGAAACGTTGGTAAATGTATATTTGATTGAACCGTTTAGTTACATCATTTCCTTTTCAGCCGTATTGATAACAGTAGACCAACATTTTTCAGATAAATGTTATAACGTGGTTGATATAGATTTTGGGTTTACAGGGTTTGGAAGTTTAGTTATTTATTTTTTATATGATTATGAATCGCTTAAGGTGGGTGCAACCATTTTTGGAACGAACAACTGTTTGTTTTTCATTTTTTTGGTGAAACATTTCACCTCAATGGATTTTAATTTTAATTCAGATTTTGTTTTTAGAAATGTCTGTACTTTCTTGTTAAGTATGAAACTGTAAGAATTTACAGTATTTCAACAATTCTCTAAGGTCATTTAGAAGTTCAAAGAGAGACCAACTTGCGGTTTTACGGTAGCATTTTCCCAAGATATATTTAACCTATAACAACCATTTTTTGTAGCAAAAAGGTTTTTGAAAATAACTAATCGTTAATTTTATACAACAAATTGTTTTGATATCATGAAGAGTTTTGGATAAACGTGTATATAAAAGTGAAATGATGCTGTCCAATTCATCTATGCTTCTTTTGGCGAGAAAACATGAAACCTAGAGCCAAATGGAGATGGGGAGATTCAGAACTAAACATAAAAACAATTAACTCACTTTACTGAGCGAGCCACAAGCGGCTCTGACAAAAAGAGCGGTAGCTATTATATACCAGCCACGCCAATACCAATTATTCAACGATTACCGCTCAATTTTGAATTTCGTCATAACCACCACTCAGTAACTTGACAAGTTAGTTTACCCAGTTTGCCTCTCCAACCACACTTCACTATGACCGCTCTTAGCTCTCCTGATTCTCAACTTTAGGTCCATGCTGTTCAGCCTTCGGTGTCCGCCTGAAAAAGCGGGAACACACTTACCAGATGCCAAGCCATGCGACACATCCAATGCTCGTGATCTTGTGAGACCCGTTTCATTCTGTGCAAATCAACACACACACACACACACACACACACACACACACACACATATATATATAGCAGTAGAAAACAAAAAAAGATTGGTCGAAATAAACAAAATACTATTTTACGAAATAGTATCGTAAATTGCAACTTTTCACACTCTATTTGAACGACCTTGAAATTTTGATGTATTGCAGGACGCACATGTTTGTGTACATACACACAAAAAAACATTTCCTTGCTCCTTGTTGTTTTTATTTTAAATTGCGTAACACGATTTGTTTCTATTGCTGTTCTATGTAATAAAAAATATTCTTTATGTCTGATATGTTTGTAGAAAAGAGTGTCGAAAGGTGATACAAATTTTAAATTTATGAATTTAATACATTTTATGAACAAGCTCGAATTTTTCAAATTTTCGCCGAATTTGCGCCATAAAAAATTACCACCGATTTCTCGTTTAGTAGGACGTTAATGGAGTTTTAAAATAGAATTTTTGTTACATAGAGTATACAAAAAGGGAGAAATTTCAAACATCTTAACGGATAGCGAGTTGCAAGTTCATCAAAGCACGATACCCTTGAACATCTAATTCGCAACCTTCAAAAATAATTTAAAGCAATTTTAAAGCTCTTGGAATCTGTTTCACTTTGTGCAAAAAAGAAGTAGTTTTATTTGATAAAATTGCGTTGTTGTGTCCAAAACGGTTACTAACCTTTTAAAATGTGAATAAATTAACTCCAAATTTTTATAAATAATTTTATCAACGTTCGTTACTTTGGTAAGTTGACTGGGAGCAGGCGATCGATACCTAAGCGTACGTAATTTTTGATATTATGTCGCATACTAGTTTAGACGTGACCATTTATAAGAGAATGCGATGTTCAAACGTCCCGAGGGAACCATGTTACATGATTATTTAACTCGGCGACCTAATCGTGACACTAATTACTTCCTGATACATAATATACCGGTGGATTGAATTTTTATGAATGGGATAGCGATTGGGGTCTAAATTCGGCAATGCTTTGAAAATAAAATAAAGAAGCGACCATAATCCTGTTTACCTTCTCTTCTAAATATCCCTGTATCAACTGTTTCCATTCTCAAAGTAAGTTGCTGAAACATTGAAATTGTTGAACTGGTCGTGTTATGTAATTAGTGTCATACGTTCGGTAGTACAATGGTTATAAAGATGACAAAGGGTTAATTTACTTGTTGAAGTTTCATAGTGATAGCGTAATCGCGAGCAGTCAGTGCTATTTATTATCAGTCCATTACAATAATTTTTCAAAGTTTATAGTTCTTATCTATTGTTACTTTTTACAATTTGGGAAGATGAAATAGAAAACTAACTGTTTCTGTCATAGAAAATACGTTATCACGTTTAATTAAATTAATTAATAATAATAAGCAAATGAATAATTAAACTGTTGTTTTTCAATCTTGGTTTTGATGTTATTTATTTCTTCGCAATTCATTGCAAAATGATTAAAACAATTATAGGAAATAAATGCAGTAGTTAAACGTAAAATAATAACCAAGGCCATAAACCATAAACCTGTTCCTCTTCAACATTGAAAAAACTGCTCGATCCTCTCCGTAACAATTAAAATGATAATATACAAGCAAAATGATAAAGATGTGAAATAATGGTCAAAGTCCGCTTTCGCGTAGTGATCCAGCGGTACCCTTGCCACTCAGAGCTTCCCTACTGGGAATTGCTCAGGCTTGGCGGAGTGTGAACAAGCTAAAAAGGTTCTAATGATCCTATCCCCAGAGTGAGAGGTATTACACACAACTCGAGCCAACTTTTCATATTCTCGTCAAACCTGACAGTACGGTTCATCGCCTTGACAGTAAATTTTGCTATTGTCAGGAGGGCTTAAATGCGTTGCTGCGGTGCAGCCATAAGAGGTACAGTACGCGGTACTCACCTACACAAAACTTACAACAAACATTCCACGGATCTTCGATTCCTGGTGAGCCACCCTACCGTAGAGTCCCAAATCTACTCTTTTCTGAAAAGGAGGCTAACCTTTCAATGAGAGCATTGTTCTTAGCTTTGGTAGTTTGTTTCAGCTTGTTCCTCACAAGCAATACAAAAGCAATTTCCATTGTAATAGTAAAATATTTCTGCTGGTGTTTTGTTACACAAAACTGACCTCCGATCTGGAGCAATAAATGCCAAATGTGAGATTCCGCGGGATTTTTAAATGTGTTATTTATACCAAATAATTATTCTCTCTCTCTCTCTCTCTCTCTATCTATCTATCTATCTATCTATCTATCTATCTCTCTCTATCTATCTATCTATCTACCTATCTATCTAAATATCTATATTTCTCTCTCTTTCTCTATCTATCTATCTATTTCTATCTCTCTCTCGCTCTCCCTCTCCCTCTCACCCTCTCACTCCTCCTCTCTCTCTTTTTCTCCTTCTTCTCTCATCCTCTTCCCTCTACCTCACCCTCACTCCAGCACTCTCTCACTCTAGTTTATCCTCTTAGATTGCCATCTCTGTCGGATCATAGGAAATCCTTTCTTGTAGCCAGGTTTTTAATTTTACCTCCGAACCTGATACCAATGATTGAAACTCGAAGTGAAGCATAGGGTTCAACCCTGTCAAAATAAGAACCTGGTTCTAAGCTGGCATTTTTTGGAGATGGGATGAAAGCTTAGCTTGAGCATTTGTCGAACTGAAGGGCGTTCTAGTTTGAATGTGACTTTCTTTTTTAACTGTAAAGAGTCTAATGTCACTAGTTGGAAAATCCAATTCTTTAGAAGTGCTGTACTGAACATCGAGTTTTATACTAGTTACAGTGTAGGATCAGAGCTCGTTGACTGAACATCGACAAGTCCTACTCTTTCATTTTTACGCTTTGTTAACTGATAAGGAAACGTATGATGCTGCTCTAGTAATTGTAATGTCATAAAACTATTACTCATAGTTTTTTCTGTGCGTTTATTTCACGGATCACAGTGGTTAAAACAAATTAAAAGCTGGCCTCTTTTCGAGTAAAGCGGAGATACCAGGTGAGTCTTGTCGGTGGTGTTTGGGATCTGTGTTTATGAGATAACGACTGCATATCATCTGGTCCACGTAAACAAGCATGACCCTTGATAACGAGGCGAATACAACAAAGAAGACGAAAGCGAAAGGGAATTCGTTATCCCGAATCGTCGAAATACGACAAAACGGAAGCGAACCGATGACAACTCAAAATCAGTACTTAAATACCTACACAAGAACTTCGAACAATTCTGCTAGTTCAGTACCCAAACGTAACCCACCTATTGTTCTACATTCACAATTTCGGGAAAAAAATTTCCAAACGCAACTCAAAAGTAACTTTGAATTTAAAGTCAAGAGAGACCGAGTACTGATTTATACGGAATGTGAGCAAGATATACGCCCCAAGATGGCTATTAATCTCTTTGCATCTCTGACTGAAGATGAAATTAACAATGGTCTAAAATCAAAAGTGTTCAATTTTAACGAAGTTTCGTGAAGAAAGCCTCTTCCACTGACGAAGCGCCTGTAAAACTACCTAGCTTCTCAGTCTTTGTTCAGGAGGAACCTCGATCTCCGACATCCTAAAATGCTCCAAAAGAGCTCTAAGATGTTACCGATGTCACAGTATTATTAGAATTGCGGTCACTTATTGTCCTACTACCAAAACAAGGTGAAATGCAGCATCTACTTGCTGGGGCAATCACGATCATTTTCTTTGCACTCATCAACAATTAACACTGCATCGACTATTTGATTAGCTGAATTTAAGAGCCATAGGAATGTAATTAAATAAAACCTGTACATTCAAATAGTGTACTACAGGGGTGCTCAAACGGTCGATCGCGATCGACCAGTCGATCGCGAGTGCTTTTTGAGTAGATCTCGAGAAGAAAAAATTTTTTAATAAGTAGGTAGGTAACTAAACTACAAAAATGTATTACGTAATAAAATAACACTGCTTGCGGCAAAAGGTGGCTTTATCAAAGGAACGCGCGGCACTTGTCAAAGAAAAGCCGCGTTGTTTCTAGACTAGTAGACAGTACAGTCTAGTCTAGAAACAACGAGAGACAGTACAGTCTAGTTTCGGGCGGCGCGTTTGACGGGAACATTCGAGACTTTCGTTCACGCCGATATAAATGTTGTGNAGCCACTCCTTAGTTAAGTTTAACACCATATGTAACTCTTTTGTTTTGTAACAACCAATAAACTCGCAATTTTGAATAACTATGAGTTTTTTCATTGATATTGTAGAGAAGAACCTAACTAAACCTAACCCAAACCTTGACTAAAATAATGTACCTATATTGTGCAGAAAGCTAATATCTATATATGCTACGGTACACCCTACCTAGGTAGGTAGGGTGTATCGTGTATGTACGACAACCCTGCATCACACACACTTGCAGCCTCTCAGAGTCGATCGTATGTAGTCTAAAAATATTGAGGTAGATCGCCAGCAGTTCAAGTTTGAGCACCCCTGGTGTACTACAAAACTACTTCAACTCCTGCGAACGATTACCAGTAAATTTATTTTTAATTCCATTAAGAATTACTTATTATAAAAAAAGGAAGACAAAAGTAAATGAGCTAGAAACATGTCTAGTCTGTCTATATTCAAGTCAATGTTAGAATTAAATAGACGAAGGGAAAGACAGAAAATTACTCAAAATAATTTTCAAGCAGTAAGTTTTACTGTCCTGACTTAGTGTATTGTATTTAATTATTTTAATTTTTATTATTAATTACATTGTTTTATTGTTATTTTATTGTTTATTATATTATTTATCTATTTAAATTAGTTTTATCAAATGTAAATATTTAACATTTAAAAATGATCTCATCAGCTGGATGTTTGATTAATTTGTAGCCTTAACGGCGCGCAAAACCTACACTTCTGCAACACTCACAAGTCTTCCGGGCTTAGTATAGGGCCCCCAATTCAAATAGCACTTCACAGATCCGCATAAAAAAGATCACTCTATTTGTTCATTTGTCTCTCTCTCATTCTCTTTCTCTCTCACTCACACACACAGAGTTAAGTGATTTAATTTTCGATTATATATTTTAATGGAGTCTAATTGATTTTTTTACTCCCATTTCAGTTTGCAAGCATGCTATCAATGCATTGTCAAATATAAATTTGCCCATTTACTGAAATACTAATTTATTTTTTTAGAGAGGTTCCAAATCAATAAAGGTTAAAAATAATTTGTTAGTAGGCAAAATAACTAGCGTGCATTTTTTCTTTTAACCGTCCAAAACCTTAATGGCAGGCAAGACACGAAAATTAAAATAATAGAATTTTTTCACAAAACGTTTCCTGCTTTTTTTGCATACAATTTAAATCTGAATGTTTTTTCCGAACAAAACAATGTAAGCAAGAGAAGTATATTTTAAAACTTCTTGAAATTATCTTTAATAGCTTCGGACGAGACGAGTAGAAAAAGCAGCAGAAGTTTAGACATTTTGGTCTTTTTTTATTATTTATTGAATAATATATATTGAAATCTTTTTCAATTTTTTGGAGATATATAAAACAATAAAACAAATCTGGTTTATTTATTATTTATTCAAAATTTGTTTTACAACTCTCAAACGCATTATAAAGAAAAAAGCACGAAGTGAAATTTCTTGTACTTACCTTCAAAATCCCTCTAGGTGGAATAGAAAGCGCTCGATTTTTAGGTATTTTAAGCGAATCTTTCCTGTTCGAACCGAAAAATAAATGTATATTTAAAGAGTTTAATTGTTAAGAATTACGCCGCTGTTTAATCTCATATATTTAGTTCTGTCGATTATTGTTAAAATCTATGTTGTCCGGCACCGAGTCGCCCCCCTCCAAGGATAACCGCGTGTGGTGAGCCGTGGTTCTAAAAAAAGTTCAGAGCAACCCGTTCGATTCGGTATTTCGACTTCTTTTGCTTGTGCCACGAGACTTTCATTTGTTTTTCTTCGGACTTTTTAGTCATCCATCAACATCGTCGGACTTGTTGTCATCCATCATCATCGTCGACTCGTCATCATCGTTGTCTTCGTTCTCAAAACCTCAACGATACTCGATCGACTTGCCACGTGAATATTCGATCGGTGCGTCGCCCGCGAGACTTCCATTTGTTTTTTGTCAGACTTTTTTAGTCCTCCATAAAATCATCAGACTTTTCACTCATCCACCATCATCGTCACCGCTGTCCTCGTTCCCAAAAATCCAAACCAAATTGGCACGTGGATATTCTGTTGGTGTGTCGTCCACAAGGCGTTTTTTATTCTTCGTTTCTTGTTTTTTCGTCGGCGTTTTCACTCTTTCATCAGTCACCATCATCTCACGTTACCATTATCATCGTTCTTCATCAATCATACACTTAAGTTTACTCATTTTTAGATCATTTATTTCGCATGCAAATTTGCTCATTTAAACGTGCATTTTCTTTAGTTTTATGACATTTCTTTCTTTTTTTCTACACTGTTGACTTTTTGTATTTGTATTCTTTCGTATATTTTCTTATATGTATCTCGTATTATTTCGTTTTATATTTAATTGTTCAAAAAATATTTCGTTCTTCCTGCCGGCTAACGATAACGTTAATTTGCAACCAAAAATTTAATCCAATCAATATATCTCTTATGGTTCTCCTATAACCGTGTCACTCATTACATTAAATCTTATTCTGTCTTTCCAGCAACGCACATATTTTCAACTACCGGAGAAACCGAAAAATCGATGTGTCCGGCAAAAATTAGCAACGGAAAAGGAGATTTTTCCCTTCAATTTAGAAGGACCCACTCCTCTCAATATTCGCTAAGTTATTTCTACCCTTGTTATTCGCTAAAATCCAATATTTTGAGAACTACCAGGTTTAATTACAAGGAAATCGAGAACCCTAGAGTCGAGGAAATATTAGCGTCGTTTCATACAAATGCGGCAAGTTGGCAATCAATGTTTACTTATTGTCAAAATAATCCAAGAGAGAAAGACATATCATACTGACGTAAATATCATAATTAATTGTTTAAGTTGCTTTTATACAATTTTGGAAGTACCCCTTTTAATTTTTCTAATAGTTATTTCTCGTTGATATTAGAGAGGAGGTGCACGGAATCTGTTTTCTTCAATGTTGATTAACTATGGCGTAAGTAGATAAACACATTTCACGAGGATTACTTTCAAGTAATCCAATACTAGTATAGAAGGGTGAAGTAAATCAGAAACACAAAACCTTATCTATGATTGTTTTTAATTTTGGCTTTTATTTTTGTTTTACGACTACTTGAAAACCAGTGTAATCATTTAGAGCAAATTAAACTTGTTAGAATTTTCTTTAAATGTTGTCGTTTTTAATTTTGCTTCGAAAAATGACAAAGTTCAATTAATTGTATGATGCGCTCGGAAAATTCGCAAACATTGAATACAATCGGGCAAAAGACAGGTTGACTCTGATCGCCTAAGGACTAGACGTCTGTCGTTCCATTATCATTTAAATAATGGAGTGCCGCAGTGTCAACAGCCCCTTTGACGGCTAATTCCCAAAGCCGACCCGGCTGTTCTCCAGGAATTCATGGCTACCTTCTTGCTTAACATGACTTCCAACGCTGTTTACCTCCGGGCAATCCTAATAGCATCCGTTTGTAGAGGAAGCCGTGCCTCTAAGTCAGAAATAGAAACAACATGCCTAAGACAAAGGCTTTTCGAGCAACAACACGCCAATCTCGATGATGCGGTTGTGTCGAACTTGTGGGAATCGTACGTACATATATGTCAACTTAAATTCACTTTTAAATAAAAACAAATGCCGCTATGACATATTTTTTTGTACAGATTCTTTGTCCAGGTAAGTATTTAAGACAACACGCCGTTCAATTTCAACTAGTGCTTTGACCTTCATTTTTCCATGCAGTTTTCGCTATTAAATAATAGCTAATGCGGTTTTAAATGTAAATAAATAGTGAATCACTACTTTTTTGTTTAATGAAAACTACACAAAAGGTAACAATGCACAATAAAATGGAGTTTGCACCAAATAATTTGGGAAAAAATATACCTTCTTTTTCGTACATTAAATTTATATTATAAACTATAGCTGAAATTTGAATAAACGTTTTTATGATGATTATGAGATACTAAGAAGTGGAGATTTGATTTATCCCAAGCATTGCATCCTTTTTTAAGGTGTAGAACTTCATTGACTATTATTACTGCGATTCTTTTTCAAGGGTACTTTTGATACCCTAAGTTATGTCGCCCTTAAGCTTTGCGTTATATTCAAAGATAATATTTTTTCACATTTTTTTTTCTTTTCATGGCACATTGGGTCCCGTTGAATCGTTAAACCTACACCTTGTTCTGTAGGTGTTTTCGCAGATACCAGTGACCGTTATAGAACTCTACCACTCTCCTGAGTTTTGTCTTGCTGTACCAACGTGTGTGTTAGTTTTGACGAATCTATTTTTCATTTTTTAGAAAGAAAATTTGGTCTTGTTATCTAAACTATAGATTTTAGGCTTATAGTTGGTCCCCTTAGCCAAGATTATCTGCTCGTCTATTCCCAAAAATTTCATGGTCACCCGGCCTTGATATATCAGGTAACCATAAAAGTTCGTGAGGTTTTTCATTTGTTATTGTTTTAATATCTTTATTTACATAGAAGGATTAGGTTTATACATCACGTAATACCAAGAGGATAATGCGTCAGTCCATAAAGAAAAATTGCCTTAAACTGTTCACTGTAAATGATAAAATATTGTCCTTCTCATGACTTCAAAACCAATAATTCAGTGTGATTATTTTATTTGTTCAGCTCGGTTGTAGGGTTGCAGAGGAAGGTCGTAAAATTTTCACTGTGTTCGGTAATGAAACAATAAGTGAGCGCACTGCACCAAAGTGGTTGAAAAAGTTGCCTTCCGGGAACGGGGGGGTTGAAGATGAACCTAGTTCTGATCTGGCAGACCTTCTGTTTTGAATGTCAACGAGTTGAAGGAAGCTGTAGAACTTCACTCATATCACGAGCTAGCCACAGTGTTCAACGAAAACAATGAAACCATTCGCTCTAGCTTACATGAACATGGGACGACGTGGAAGCTGAGCAAATGGGTTCCTCAAAAATTGTCCCACAATAACAAGCAGTAACGTCTAATCATTTTTCTTTCATTGCTTTCACGGCAAAAAGTAGAGACGTTTTATGACCAAATTGTCAACAAATGCATCCTGTACCATACAGGAGGTCGTATCATTCGTTGTAAGCAAATGACCCTGTCCGATTGACACGAAAACCGAATATTCACTAACAAAAGGTGATGCTTTGTGCTTAGGGGAGTACTTTTGAAAACTCTTTGTGCTTAGGGTAGTGTTTATTTAAAATTTTTGAATCACTTTTAAGAAATGCGTTTACTCATTGTTTTATGCAACGAAGTGTCCCAAATTTTACGATTCCTACCTCCCATCAATCCTATTATATACTTCTTACAATTTCGTTGAGGCGCCGTGTAGTTTTATGTAGAACCGTTAATCCCTCAATAAGTAAGCATTATTCTTCTTATTCAACTTGCTAATGAACCCATCTTCAGCCTCTTTTTATTTTCCTTACAGTAATCAGACTAAACTATACAAGGAAGGACATGATGATAGCCTCGACCTACATGCCTTATGAGTCATCGGGACCTCCACCATTAAAAGAAACTGAGGACCTCGTACAGTACTACAGGCAAAAGAACCTACAGTTAATGGTTGGAGCTGATGGTAACTCACAAAATGAGATATGGTACAGCACAGACACCAACAAAAGAGGTGAGAAGCTTTTAGAAAAGAACTAACAATCTTAGTGTTATTAATAAAGGCTCTGAACCGACATTTTTAGCCAATAGAACACAAGAAGTTATTGATATTACACTCGCTACCCGCTGTATTTCGAACCGGATAGTGAATTGGGCAGTGCCTGGGGAAATATCAAACTCAGACCATTTACACATGGAAATCACACAAGTGGATAAAATATGTAATGCGGGTCGAAACCACCGGAACACAAAGTGGGACGATACTGAGCTAACTTCTACAATACAAGCTACTTCTACAAATACAAGAAGCTATAATAAACACATATCATGAAGCCTGCCCACAATCCACCTAAAACAACAAACAGAGAATTGGTTGGTGGAATGAAAATCTGGCGAAAAAGACGAGGAATCCTGAAGAATACAGTAAAACCCTAACAGAATACAATAGGGAGATCAAAAAGGCGAAACAAGAATTGCGGAGAAGTTGAAAACATCACTGAAGCAAGTAGATTCCACTGAATCCTTGCCAAACACCCTATATAACCCATCGGAACCTTATGAAAAAATCAGATGGAAAACATGCACAAACTGGAAAGGAAACATTAGAAATTCTGATAAGTAAACATATTACGGAATCAAAAACTACTACCAAACTGGACATAAGGAACAATACTGAACAACTCAATGACCACAAAGCCAGCAGGGAAGATTGGCAAATAGCCAAAACAGTGGCCAAAACCTTTGAAAAGATTGAATGGGCTATCCACAACTTCAACCCATTAAAATCTCCGGAAACGGACGGGATATACTCAGTACTCCTACAAAAGGGAAAAATAACATTAATCCCCCTGCTTATAAAAATGTACAGAAGCTGTCTGGCGATGGGATAAATCCCAAGCACATGGAGAACTG
The DNA here is from genome assembly GCF_000648675.2 of Cimex lectularius. Classification (NCBI taxonomy): domain Eukaryota; kingdom Metazoa; phylum Arthropoda; class Insecta; order Hemiptera; family Cimicidae; genus Cimex; species Cimex lectularius. The sequence goes on along the minus strand of NW_019392753.1, from coordinate 201,705 downwards.
CAAAAGTAGGTTTTACTCCGAAGGTTGCACGGAAAAACTACACAGTTGCAAAATCATATAGAACGATCAGTCTAACAACCTTTCTACTTAAGATCGAAAGGCTAGTTGAAAAACATGTACGGGACAGCTCTCTAAAAGAAAAACCTCTTCATAAATATCAACATGCCTATCAGAAAGTTTTTTTTTTTATTATTATTATTGGCCTTATGATCTTGCATATTAGCCATAGTACGAATTCTTGTGTGTTCAAATTGGGGGTTATCGGGAAAAAAGGGCCAGAGGCGACGGTGGGAATCGAACCCACGACCGCGGCGTGAGAGTCTCTCATGCTAACCACTCGGCTACCGCGGTCCCCCAAATCAGAAAGTATCGTAAAATCCTGTGAATCAGCACTACACCAATTAACGATACAAATAAAGGATTCACCGAACAGCCAAGAAAGAGCATTATGAACCTTCTTGGATATTGAAGGAGCATTTGGCAATACTCCTATTGAAGCAATGGTTACATCACTCAAACAGCGAGGAATTGAGAAAACCTGCCGCAGATGGATAGAATCAATGCTAAAAAAAAACAGAAAAGTGATGGGACTATTAAATGGTCACTGGTATCTGAGAAAACTTCTATACAACAATGGCATATATAACTATGATCCCCTCTGTAGATTATTAAATTAGTAGGAGAAAACAGCCATCCATATCATCTTCGAATGCGAAGCAACGGCTCAATGGAGATTTAACCTAACATAAAAAAAAGATCTAGGGAATGAAATTGTAACAGCAACGGTCAATGACCTGATACTTCTAAGAAGCAGGATCGAGGTTATTGCACTGAAGTAGGGAACTAGGAATGTATAATGGATGCGCTGCCTGGGGAGTACAACCCCGCTTCCTACTATCCTCATTACCATTACCATTATTGCCATTATCAATATTCTACAATTACTTCTTTCAATTAATTATCCTCTGTATGCAAGGTCTTTGTTGAAATGAAAAACCTTTAAAAAAAAAAAGTATCACGAGCTCGACAAAAGGAGAAGTGGATATACTCTAACGGCGCTCGTGACACTGACATTTTCATTTCAACCAAGACCTTACATACATAGAATAATTAATTGAAAGAAGTGATTTGATCCGTCAGGCCACTAAGCTTAATTATACAAATTAATAGCTTAGGATAAGCTTAGGATTTTAGAATAATAATTAGAATCCTAAATTAATTTAGGACTGGGATTTTAGAATAATAGGATGAAGACGTTTCCATTGCCAGGAACGGATTTGGTTTAGAAATTAATTTTATGATTAAGAATTTCCAAAGGGCAAGGGAACATATCGTACACATTAATTTAAAAATGTAAGTTAGAAAGAGAAGAGCATTGTTGCGAATGAGTTTAAGTATCTGTAAAGTTATATGGTCGAATCCGGGAATTTTCATGGAAAGAAAATCGTTTGTTCGTGTATTTCATATGGACAGGTGTGACATTTTAGGGAAAAGAGAAAGTGGAAGAGAAGAGTCTAGCTCTTTGACCGTCAGCATAGTTCAAAAAATTCAGGATGGATAGTAAATTAGCTAGGTAGGTAGTCTACAAATTAGACTTGTACTGTTCGTTTCATGTGCATGTAGAGTCTTCTCGATGATGGAAGCTGACTTAGTCAATATTGCATTGGTCTTTGATGATGAGTTATGTTAAGCACAGTAGATATGTTGATAACCCATTTTTGTTATGCCAAATTTGACTTTCGACAATCACGTAACATATGCTGGACTATTTTTGAAATATGCTTGTGATAACGGGAATTAATAGTTTTCTTTATCATTAGTTTATTAAGTCTCTCGTGTGTACTATTTCGTTGAAAATAAACACTTCGTGGATAAGCATTGTGTATTTTTACTTTTCATTGTATAAGAATGCTCTAAACGTGTCTGATTTTCAGCAGTGGGGCAGTTTCCCACCACTCAATAATGTACGATAAGATTTTTGAGTATGTATGTGAAATCTCTGTAAGAAGAATTGTACTGCTGAGTTTGTGAAACATTGAGAGTAAGTTTTGTTTTTTGGAATTGACCAATTGTAGTTTAATAAGAAAAAAGGTGATCGTGTTATTGATGAGGAGATGTCTGGATTCAAGCATTGAGTCAACTTTAGATCCCAATCATTAAGCGACAGAGGTTTGATAAACTACTTACTTCTACATTTGAACCGAATAAAGCGTGTTTTCATTTTTATATAATTCTGAAATTCTGTTAAATATCAGATAATGTTGTGTTTGCCAGTCAAAATTATTGCAAAGGGCAATTGGTATTGTGCCCTAGAGTTGACGTGAAACATTTCGAGCAATGAAGATGTGCTGGATAGCGCACATCATAAATCTACTGGGCTGCCGATGATCTACGGTTAGAACTGATTATCATCCCTGGGCTCCCTTGATGTTACACACAAGTGTCCACGGTGCAATATTATGGCACAACTGAGATGGGTAAAGATTCAGTACTAAGATATACAAATTTATACAGATTCTAGATTACAAATAATTTCTGATCGAGAACATATGGACTAGTACAAAATTTTGGAAGTAGGTACGATTGGCGCGATTGTTTAACTGGGGAAACTGGATGGATAATTGAAATAAGTGTGGCGTGAATGTAACCGAATTCTTCTATTTCCCATTCTTCTAATAGAAAAATGGCTGACTATCTGAATTTGTTAATTCCGTTATTTATCTTTTCTCACAAGTATGGGCAGGGGATACTAGGTCAAAACATTTTTAAGCGTTCTAGCCAATAAGCCCTAGGAGCCGAGAAAAAAATATTTCATGCAATTTACAATTTTCAAACGTGGTTTTCTGCTTTTGTTCTTCATGTATTTCAAGGTTATTATACAGGGTGTTCTTTTTAGATGGCCCGGCTGACTTTTTCTTAGACCAGTGACGCTATCAACAAAACATAAAATACGTATTTATTATTTTTTAGTCTAGTTTCAAATTTTTACCTTGTTTGGAGAAAAATTATACAGAGTACATCAGGCGCAGTTCAACTTAAAATTTCAAATACGACCCTACACATCATGACCCATCGTTTTAAAGGATTTGTTACCCTCAAAACAGTTGTGGATTCGGATTTTAAATTGGTCAAAAAATGACAAAATTGTGGCAAAAAGTTTGAAAAAACGCATTTGTTTGTTTCGTTGTTAATTGAAAAAATTGCTTCTTCACTAGTAAACATTAATTGACTTTATTGTTTGCATTATGACATTATTTGTCCAACTCGTATTATGAGAGCAAATCTTAATTCCTGGAAGAAAATAAATTTTACGAGAGTGCATACTTGTAACATTCAGTATTCCATTCAAATGAACCGAAGATCACATTTTTCCGATCAAAAGAGAGTTGACGTGTACTACTGATTTATTTATAGTGGTGGTACTAATTTGGAGGGAAATTTCGTACACTCGTCATCATCAGATGGTTTTCAATATCAACATTTGGTGGGTACTTCTCGGAAATAAATTAATTGGGCAACGAAAATAATTTAAATGGTGCTCAGTTTCTTAACTTTTTGAGGGAGGTTTTCCTAACACTATTAGATGATGTTCCTCTGCTGCAACGACAAAGAATGATTCTCCAGCTTGATGGATGCCCAGCACACAATTCTATATAAGAGGATGGGTGATAGGGGATAGGTGGATAGGACATCATGTCCCGATTTGTCGGCCTCCTCAGTCACCCGATTTAACTCCACTTGACTATTTTATGTGGGGCCATTTAAAAAACAGTTTCTACTCAAATCAAAATTCAGTAACCTCAGTTGAAGAATTGCGGAACAGGATGCTGGTCAATCCATCTCCCCTGATTCTATCGTCCTGACGACCGGTGAAAAGTAGTTAAAAAGAGCAAATCTTTACATATTTATGCAAGGCCGGCACTTCGAACGTGAAATGTGATGTATAAATAGCAAACCAAATTACTAGTTTTCCGAAGCTCTGTCTTTTTTGACCAACTTAAAATCCGATTGCACCATGTTTTCAGCGTAACACATCATTTAAATTTGTCAGGATGTATAGTGTCGTATTGGAAATTTTGACGTTGAACTGGGCCTGGGGTACCCTGTATAATATTCCTCCAAAAAGGTAAATATTTGAAACTAGACTAAAAAATATTAAATACGTATTTTCTGTTTTTTTTTTTATAGTGTCATTGGTTCAAGAGAACAGGGCCACCTAAAAAGGACACCCTGTATATCAATCGATTATTTTTGTAGGGCAGTTTTTGATCGTGTATCTGTTCTGTGTATATTCTTCACACACACTATTCTTCTTGTAAGCCAGTAAATTTTGAAGTCCCCGAAAGAGTATCCTTGGCCCAATATTATTTACAATCCGTTTTCCTTTTAGGATAAAAAAATTATATGTAATATTGTATTAAATGGGATTTGATATATAAACATGTACAAAAAGAAAATTCCTGTGAAGTAAGCTAGAAAAATTAGACAATACGAATTCGTTTTAAACACCATTTTAAACACATTAATCAAAAATTAAATATTTTGTACTAAATCTGCCGGGGCTATTTTTTTCTCCGCTGTCCTTCCATATAAAAATTAAGAAACGGTTGTTTTCTATCTTAATTCAGTGTAATGATCACGGTACAAATGCTGGTTTGCTTTGATTTATAGCCTGCGTTATTACGTTTTACATTTTTATTTCTTTATGAGTTAGAAAATATAAGGATAAATTAACAAAAACACATCGAACGTTTTATTTTATAGCTCCAGTTTTCATTTATTTACGGAAGCAATATTTATGCTGTTTTTAGTGTAAAGTTATAAATCACTGTATTCTTTCGTGTAGATCGACATAATGGTTTCAAAGTATGGTAAAAAATTAGAGAGAACTTTTTTAATAAATTTGTACATAGGAGTTTTTGGGAGTTCAGAAAACAAATATCAACTTCGTACCTCGCCGTGAATGTTTCCAAAGTGGAGCACAGGACAAATAAATTGACCCCGGAGAATTCAAAAATGTCTAATTGTTTATTGAAATGAAAATTCGAATTTGAGAGTATTAAAGTTGTTTAAAAAGAATCGGATTTTGTTTGAAATAAATGTTGTTTATCCTATTTGGAAAGAAGGAAACGTCTTTTCGTTTTGTTATTTGTTATGTATTTAAACTCGTTTAATACGATCTTGCTTATCAATGAATGAATGAAGACAAAACTTTATTTACAAAAAGAAAATACAGCATAATAATAAATAAAACGTTCTTATTACAGCATTGGCTGTAAAACCGTGTGCTGGGGGTGGGGGCCGGGGAATTTACTTAAAAACAAGGACCTGTACAAACAAAAAATAAAAATACAACTACTAAAATTAAAGTAAATTATAATTAAATTGTTCCCGGAGCTTTCTGCAGTACTCAACTGCACTCGTAGTAAAACCGATCAGGCCTGTACGGTTTGGAAAGTTGAATTTTCGATGAGAAAGCCTGTCGAAACTCTGTTAGTACTTAAAACAAAGTCCGGAACTCAGCAAGGATGGAATACTTAGGCAGAAAATGAAAAAGGACTTGCGACGAATCAAGGAGCAAATCATTTAGTTGAGTCATACTTCTTCAAACAGAAAAATATCAAAGAGTAAATACCAAAATTTCTTTTGATCATACAGGGAATCTTCTCAAGGCAAAGGAAATTAGAGAAACTTGGAGGAAATTATATCAACTTGTCTTACAAAGAAGTATAGAAAACATTAAAGTAGAAGAAGTAGGAGCAGAAATATTATACTTAATACAAACGTTCCAGTGTAAATTAGATAAAAGCAAACCCGTCAGTGATACAAACACTTTAATATCAACCGAAACAATATTGCTATCTTTTAAAGCCTAGTATGCGCTGGGATTCTTTGTTCGGACTCTTTGTCGCAGATTCTGGGATACATGTCGCAGACTCTTTGCCCCGCAACATCGAGCAAAGAATCCTAATTAAGATGGGATTCATAAAATAATAAAACGCAACATACTAGATTCAAGATTCATTGTCGCGGAGCGTCTCGGATGCAAGAAAATGAATCCCAGACGCAGCTCCGCGACAAAGAGTCCGAACTAAGAATCCCAATTAAGCTTACAAAGATAGGTTAGATATCACCTGATAGTGATATATTCATTTTGTTAAATGCAGGGTCGAACCTTACGTTAAAATGTCAAGTGCTACAAATGTTTAAAATTTGCCACATCAAGTTAGGCGCGCTATTTGTTCAGGGCATCACGGAAACAAAGACTATGATAAAACGGGCGCTGCAATCAAATGTCTATGTTGTCAAGGATACCACTTATGGGGGAGGGGGTGGCGGTTTCTCCTAAACTGAAGAGAATTGCAAAAACAAAAAACAATTAAATACTTGATGGCTCATGAAAACTTGTTATACAGTGATGCAAAAAAATCGATTGAATCGAAACACTAAATTGAAAGTAACATCTACATCAGTTCCAGATAATAATAATAAATAATCCATGTTCCCCTCGCTTCCGAGTCCATCTCCCTTTACAAATAAAATTATAAATAAAAAACGAAACTGTATCTCACCGGATAAGCTAAAACAAAATACAAGCAAAAAGTTATACAGCCCGTTAATTCCAACACCAAACAATGTCCATGGTGTATTGATTCCACAAAATCCTATTAGACCGAGAGAATCAAAAACGGAAGAAAAGTCTACGCCCTTTACACTAATATGCCAATCAGTGTATCGTGTTATAAAATATCCAATGTTAAATGAACCTGAAAAAAGAAATTTCCACGAAAACATAACAAAATTATAGAGCAACAAGTGCTCAAGCTCCCTCTTTTTAATAAATGATTGACCCCCCCCCTGCTCCAATACAATGGAATGCAAGATTGTTGGTAGCAAATAAAGGGAACCTAAAAGCATATCTACATAATAAAAACGTCAATATAATTGCGGTATCTGAAATTTGAAAATCAGGAGTACTTTTTTGGCGGGAGGGGGGTCGGCGAACGCAAAGGCCATAGCCGACACACTAGAAAATCTAAAGGAGGGGGCAAGTGTTTCTCTATTTGTTCATTTTTCTTTGTTTTCTTTTTCCCTTACCCCTTTCTTTTTTTCACCTTCTTTTTCTTCTCCTTTCTATTTTATGCGTGTGCGTGTGAGCGTATGTGCAACACCCACGTCCCCACGCAGGCGCATAAGGAGGGGGGACAGCCTCACTATTTTCCTCCATAACTTCCGCTCTTCTTTAGCGTTGAGGGTTAGTAGTTTTCACATACTTGGCCTCGTCCCCACCCTGTCTCAATTATTTCCTTTCATCTCTTTTTTCCCTCCTCTTCTTTCTTCTTCTTTTTCCTCGTTGTGGAATTTGATTTCTTTTCGTAGTTTTGTATTGGGCTAGGCGAATCTGTGTCAGAGTGATTGGAGATTCTCCAAGCGATCTTTCTTGGGACGGGATACGTTGAACTAATTCATATCGCCTCACTACTAACCCCGTCTTCTTGTAGTTTGGGGTGTTCGGATCCTTGGCTACGTGTGTCACCTCACTACCGACTCCCTCTTCTTGTAGTGGAGGGGCGTTCGGATGCTTGGTGACCCAGTGCTGCCGCTCACACGTGGCAAAGTGCCCTAATCCAATTTTTACAATAAAATCATCATACACACCAATAAAATGTACTAACCTAGGTTGGCGGGCCCGGGGGACATTCCACCGGAGCCCTCCCTTAAAATCTAACCAAAAATAAAGTTAAAATGAACCTTTCACACAAATAAATACTCGCATACTAATAAATACATTCACACGACTTCATCCATACAATATCTACAATTAAAATAAGATGGGCCGCGGGGTGTGGACTAAAACGCCGCTGCTTCACCTCTCACTCATACAATTCCCTACAGCTAAACTACACCTAAATGTGGTGTGTCTGTGGGGTACTCTATATTCCGCCGCAGACCCGACCACTTTCACTAATAACTAAATTGTCCGGTTGTCGGCCCTATGGGGTACTCTATATTCCGCCACAGGTCAGACTCCCTTAGACAAAACCATTCTCGCAAATAAATACATTCACACCCAAGTAAGATAAAAAAGAACCACGCGTGAAGAGAGCTAGATTTGATTGTATATATTGATCCTCTTCAGATACGCACCGAGGTTATCAGTATACTCGCTGTTGAGTTTTAATACTGTAATCATCTCTGCTGGAAGGCCTGTCACGGTATGGCGCTAGGCTGATGCATTCTTCTATCAGGAGTACTATTAAAAGTAACATTTGTAAATAACATAACCCTATTAATATTACGGCCTTCCCAGCAATGTATTATGTGTGAGAGCTCACATTTTACTTAAAAAATTGATTGCATGTCAATATTGTTTCAGTATATAATGTACAAGAAAATAAAATCTCTGCCAGCGTATGGTAATCTTTCTTTACTTCTCTGCCGAAAACCGTTGTAATGTGAAGGGATTTTAACGCACACCTCATAGTATTTGGAAGTTTTGAAGGAGTAAACGAAGCAAATTTAATGTTTGAATAATGTAAAACCAACTTTAGCCTGTAATCACAACGAGTGCATTCGGCTAGTTATAACACTATGAAACCCGGAATAGCTAACAATCTAGAATGGTCAGTAGAGGATGAAACACTTGGTTCTAATCACCTTCCAATATTAATAAAATTTCATAATTCTAATCCTTATCATTACTCTAATCACAATGTAATCAGAAAGTGGAACATAACCAAGGCTAACTGGAAAAAAATCGGAGAATCCCTTACTTCACCATCAAACCAGTCGGAAAAAGCAAAAAATATAATGACTTTATGAAAGACTAATATACAGCAACCAATAATTTTATCCCACAGAGATAAAACACCGATGGATGCCAATATTTGAGCGTCTGGTGAAATGACCCAACGGCCACTAAAATCGCAGAACGAAAGATTAAATTTAATTATTATTTAAGGTCCTTAATAATGAAAACTTTTTAGTTTGTAAAAGTTTTGTGCTGAAGCAAAAAGAAATATAAAACTTGTTAAAACGGATTCATGGAAGAGATTCTGCGAAAATATTAATGCTCGAACAGATTAATAAAGTTTGGTCTCAAATTCATGCACTAAAAAACTTGCATATGAAAAATAATCCACCGGTCCGCCTGGCTCTTAGGTTGATTCATTTATATGATCACTAACACCCGACAATGTATTAAATAATTTACGTCACTGATAATGACTCAAGTGACGACAGGAATATGTTACAAAAACCTTTGGCAATTCATGAATTAAATATGCCCATAAAAAATTCTAATAATTCTGCACCAGTTATAGACAAAATCCTATTAATGTTAAAACAGTTGCCAAAATACACAAAACTCGCCTTATTAAATTTATATAATGACATGTGGAGTTCTGGCAGTTTCCCTTCACAACGGCAGGAATTATGCCGTTGCTCAAACCTAATCAAAATGCCGATGATCCCTCTCCAAACAGAGGAATATATTTATCTTTTTGCGTCATGAAGGAAAGAATCATAAAAACTAGATTAGAATGATGGCTGAAACTCCCTAAATTCCAGATTGGAATTAGAAAAGGGAATTGTACTATGCATAGTTTAACCCATCTCGTTTTGGACATCCAGATAGGCTTTACTACTAACGAAACAATTGTCGTAGTCTTCCTAGACCTTAAGGGAGCGTATTACAAGGTTAAACTTAGCTTGGAATAGCCAAAATAGCCAGGGAATTGGCATACCTATCAAATTGGTAAAAATATCATTAATTTAATATCTCACAGAAAGATCTATTTAAAAATTGGAGATGCTTTAGTAGCTTAAGTAGGACTTCCACAAGGTGTCATATTAAGCCCTATTTTAATTTCAGTTTTTACATGAGACATAAATGTAAATATCCTAAGAGAAGTAAACATCTTATTATTTATGGACGATATATGTTCCTATGCCAAACACTAAGATGTTAAAGTGCGATAAGTAAAGTCAACCAGGGTATGTTTATTATAAAAACATCGTTATCCGAAAACGGGATGAGTCTATTTAGTGAAAAATCAGTCGTGTCCTTTCACTAGGAAGAGAAACATCCGGTAGGTGAAATAATATCCCATGCTGGCGAAAACCTTAGAATGGTCAAAGAGTGTAATTTTCTAGGTCTTTATTTAGACAAAACGCTGAGCTGGACTAGACAGATGAAAATCTGTATGAGAAAGTTAAAAGATTTATAAACGTTTTAAAAATGATTTCCTTTAGCCCCAGGGGAGCTAATCCCTAGATGTCATTAATGGTTCATAGAGCTTCCATGGAAAATATATTTGTTTGGTAATGCTTCACCTACAAAGCTTAAAAAGTTAGACGTGATTAAACTAAAGTAGCCGTCTGTGTTTGGGATCTTTAAGATCCACTCCAATAGACAGAGTACTATTACTGAGTCTAACTTGCAACGGGATTACTGTATCCCTTACCCTTGAAGTAATAAATTAAACCATCAACTATAGAAATAGTGTGTGTGTGTATATATATATTTTTTTTTTCTGATGAAGTTGAAGTGTTGTTATCCCCAATCTGAAAATCGTTGCACACCATCGATAGAATACTGCCTTAAATATCTTAAACTTCGAATTTCAGGGCAAGAACAGTTTGAGAATAGGCTAGATCACACCCAATTAATCTCGAATTTGGATCTGTACATTTTTTTTTAAAATGAGATGTCAGAGAGAGATTTAGCGTAAAGAAGACCCCCAGATATTTACCCGTCTTCACAATTCCGATTCTTTTGCCCTTGGAGAATCAGTGATCAATACGCGCCAGCTTTTCACCCCTATGAAAAAGCATGATTTTTGATTTATTTAAATAGACAGAAAGGTTCCATTGGGAGAAATAATTTTCCAATGCGACAATATTGCTCTGTAAGCCAGCAGGTTAACTACAGCATCGTCAGCATTGAGAAGTCATTTGATTTAGAAATCAGAGTAGTGAATACCAAAGCCTACGGCATCAAGAAGGTCATATATAAAGGGCGGGAACAACAAGGAACTGATGATGAATCGCTATCTAATGTCAGACTTAACAGAGAAAAATTGCGAGACCATATTATCTTGCTTATCATATTCTCATCCTTGGAAAAATATCGACTGATATAATATAGAATATATTAATACAACTTAATTTAACTTGAAAGTACACGTATAACATAAGAACAAAACATATTTTAAAAAATTATGTACTTAAATTAGGTAAAATATTTTTTTTCTCGGCCTCTAGGCCCCACTGGGGAGAACGCTCAGACAAGTGTCTAATATTTTTCACATAGTATCACCACAAAAAGTATGATTAAAGTAGGTGATTTCACATCCGTTGCTTTCCATTGTTTTGCTATTTTAAGTTTTTCTTAAGGTTCTAAGTTTTTGCTACTCGTTGTTAACCTAATTGTATCTTTTTAAGTTATTCACATTGCGTTATTCATATAACTCGTATGTGAGATTCAAAATTCTGATAGACAATGAAAACATAGCAAGTATTTCCATAGAGTACATCTCACCTACAAAAAATATATTTGCCACCCTTATAAATCCACATGCCATTAACGACCCATAGCAAAAATAGATCTCACTTGTTGCGTTTTAATATTATACAAGACCCAATTTGTGGACTAGATGAATAGCTAACTGTGTCACTACTTAATTTGCCTCTAAAAAATGTACAACGAGAAAGATCAACATCAATTCAACCGCCGTAGGATTATTCCCGAGAGGGAGTTTCTGAATTCTACTGAATTTTCACTTTGAAAATTTTATTCACATAATTTAAATAGTTTAAGATGCATATTAAAAAAATAGTCATTCTTTATTATTTATTATCTCAAGACGTTTCCTATATGTAATGCAATCATTATCAAATGGCACAATACAATTTAGCGGTTATTATCATATTTTCTAATTAACATATCAATNATATATAATCCCAATTCTGATGTCGTAGATTTAAAGAAAAGAAAATGGTGGTACATAGCAGAGAGATAGAGACGCCTATCTCGAAGAGTCGATCATTTTCACCATCATCATCAGGATTGGCTTTTCTTCTGAATCTGTCATTGAGGCGATAAAAAAGTAATCCATATCTTCACATTTCATAACAACATTTATTACAAAAAGAGGTTGTATCGAAGCCAGACATTCCCCTTAGTGATGAGGGAAAACCACTATTTTTGGACCGGATCAAAACGCTCACTCATTGGAATGAATCAGCTTTTTTCATAGTTCACCGCTCACAAAATTTATTTTGCTATTCCATACGTACACTTGGCGGGTTTTTTGTAATTTCGGTGTATCAGCGCCCCAGGCCAATCGTAAAGGTTTTGTTTTTCTGCCTTGTCACAGGTATGAGCCTTCCACTATTTTTTAAATTAATTAATTTTTTCGTAGTTTAAATTTAATTTTATTAATTTTTATTGTATTCTATTTATTTTGTTTCATTCATTTTTTATTTTTTAGTCTTTCAAACATCAATTTGGCACACTCTGAAAAATGAAAAAATAGCCTTATATATAATTTCCGTATCCTAAGCATATAGCGACTTCCAGTTATACGGTTTTGTGACTTCATTCATGGCATCGAATGCTTTGAATAAAACTTCCCTTCGCTGTTCATACTGGACGCACATGAATACATATTACTATATGTTCGAAATCTTTTATCATGTCACAAGCTGAGCAGTGTGGGGAGAGTCGGAGGTGTATTTTATGGAGACAAGTTAGATCTTATGATAGAGACTGTAGCAAAATATATTTTGCTACTTCCTATACTATCACTAAACCAAGTCTTATGTCTCAATTTTTGGGTACAACGACCGATAAAATTTTCGAGTTTGTGTACAGTCTATAATATATCTATTTTATCCTATTTTACATCTAAATTGTTATAAGCGTCGGTTTCTGTTAGTTTAATATCTAAAAAGTCAATAATGGCCAGCTTAGCAAGGTTATCAACTGTTTCTTTTTGAACAGTTGTTGTTTAGGTCTCGAAGAGGAAGGATCAAACAGCGTTATCTGCCCCTCTCAGCGATTCGTAAACACCTTTTTGTTATCTCATTTACTTAATTTGTTAGATTTGTATGTATGATTTGTTACCTAAAAAAAGGAAGCCTCGATTGTTTTTTAAAATCTCGGGAAATCGACGTAGGTTTTATTTTGGAAACTTGTCTTGATCCAGAGACAAATTGTAAATTTCAAGATTATCAGAGTCAAGAGTATTTTTTAGACTGGATAGTGAGGATTCGTATGCTGGTGTAGGCGTATTAAGTTAAAAAAATATTCAAAATAGCCCTTTTTCTATTAACCATAATTTAACAGATCTTATGGCCATCGGAGTGAAAATAATTTCTTGTGGAAAACCAGCTCTTTCAATTGTGTCATTCTACAATGTTTCCACAAATAACTTGACTGTCTCTCACTCGGATGGCTTCATGAAGCTTTTCACGCCTCCCTTCATCACCGCTGGGGATTTCAATGTACACCATTTGGCGTTTGGATCTGACTGGTCTGATGTAAAGGGCACGGCACTTATGGAATCTGTAGATAGGAATGATGTAGTGTTTCTTAATGATGGAACTCCCACTAAGGTATCCACCCCATTAAAACCAAAAGATCGGCTATAGATTTAACTCTGGTATAAGGTTTTAGAGTTGTGGACACCATTTCCTCTGCTCTTGAGAACAAAGAGTATTGCCTGGGTGCGTTCCTAGATGTAGCACAAGCTTTTGACAGGGTGTGGCACCCGGGCATGCTTTATAAACTCAAACGCTTCCTACCCACTCCTTATTACCTTATCCTGAAATCCTACCGAACAGACCGCTGCTTCAGAGTGAGGTGCGGTAACGAGTTCTCTGAAATCAGGCCAATACAAGCCGGTGTCCCACAAGGGAGTATCCTTGGTCCTATCCTTTATACCATCTATACTGCTGATCTACCTACTCACCCAAATACCATCATTACCACCTACGCGGATGATACCGCAATTTTGTCCTCTAACTTGAATCCTACCCAAGCTACCTCTAATATCCAAGAACACCTTGAGCTCATCGAAGGTTGGTGCAAAAAGTGGAGGAGAAGATTAAACGGAGAAAAGTGCATCCAATGTACGTTCACTTTGAAAAAACAGTCTTGGCCTCCACTATATATCAACAATGAAGAGATACCGACTTCCACTCAAGTCAAATACCTAGGACTATACCTTGACAGCAGACTGACGTGGAATCCCCACACAAGACTTAAAAGACAACAACTCAACAGAAGACTTGGACAATTACGCAGACTACTAGGACCAAAATCCTGGTTGATCGTCTGCACTGAACTGACCTTATACAAGACTTTACTGCGACCACTTTGGACATACGGTGTGGAACTGTGGGGTTCCGCCAAACCATACAATATCCAGCATATCCAGTCCTTCCAATTAAAAGTCCTCAGACAAATCGTCAAAGCTCCTTTTTACGTCTCTAACCTCACTATCCACAAAGACCTCAACGTTCCTTTTGTCCACGAACTGATCCATTTCCGATTCCAAAAATTTCATACCAACCTATCGATCCATCCTAACCCTACCGCTAGAGCCCTCTCCACATATTCCCATCCCGAGAATCCACCACGTCGCCTAAAACGACGATGACCCCGAGACCTCCTTGCCCCTTAATCTATTAAAATGCGTGCCAGCACTGGCTGGCTTCTCATGGCATGCGTCCTCCGGGTGCAGCGCTGGCATCAGTGTTAGTGCTGTGGCCTAGCGGTGAACAATATACATTGTGATCACATTTGTATTATGTACAAGTATGTATAGGCTACAAATAAATAAATTAAAAAAAAAAAAAACTGGTATCACCAGACATTGCTCCAATGTTTAACCGGACATTTGTGCTGGATCCCATGGGTTCGGATCATCTCCTAATTATCTTCTCGCTAAACAATTTCTCCATTTCAGGTAATCAAAATAGACGTAGAAAATGGAACTTGAGTAAGGCAAATTAGGTAAAATACTGTGATTTCTTTAGTCAAGAGAGTGAAAAAATAAATAGAAAATGTTCTGTAGATTACGATGATTATGAAACCCTTCTTAACGCGTGCGAGCCAACCATCCCTAAGTTTATAAAGCACCCTAACCCGACTAATAAAGGTAAAAGCTGGTGGACGCCAGAATTTCAGATAGGATAAAAGCTTTTAAGAATTATAAAACAACTCCAAATCGCGAAAATTACATAAAATATAAAGAGATTGAACAGAAAGCGAAAAATATTATTAATGCAACCAAGAGGGAATCGTGGAAAGTGTATTGTACCTCATTAAGTAAATCGACTTGTTATGATAATTTAGAAAAAATTAAAAATGATCAAAAATAGTCATGTACCCACATCTACTGGCTTAGTGGTAGGATACATGGATTGAGGAATATATGAACAATCTTTGCCCAGCCGGACCTATCCTACAAAGTAAACAAATTTATGATTTGGATTTTAGATGTCCCTTGACCGCTACGTTTTCTATATCAGCATTAGATGGTGCATTAAAAAATACAAACAATATTTGGGATGGCGCGTCTGGGTGGATGAAATTCATTACATCATGTTGTCCTCTCTTCCTATTAATTCGAAAATAATGTTAACTCAGTAATTTAAACGGAAACTTCTGGTTAAAAGCAAAGGTTCCAGACCAATGGAAAAAAATTATTATAATTTCTCTGCTCAGAAACGGAAAAGCTCCTGATTCGCATTCATCTTATCGGCCGATAGTGCTTATGTCATGTGTGAAAAAGACTTATGAAAGAACGATAAAACAGCGTCTTCAATTGTGGTTGGAAAGAAACAATAGGCTTCAAATAGTCAATATGGCTTCCGTAAAGATCGCTCTGGGATGGACGCACAACTTCAGTTACTCTACGACATTTACAACGCTTTTACTGACGGTAAGTCGATTCTAGGCTTGTTCCTGGACATTCAAGGACGTTGATCTGCCCTTGTTAGAATTAAAATTGCTGAAGATCGGCTTACCCCAATTGTTTGTTTCCAACAATGAGGCCTAGTTACCGATAAAGAAATGCATTTTGATATCAATGGATCACTTGAAGGCCCAAGAACTACGTATAAAGGTTTACCGCAAGGGGGGGATTCTAAGCCCGCTCTTATACGCAATCTACGTTTCAGATCTGGAATCGATTTTCCCCAAAAACTATCAAAGCGATGATGAAGCTGATGATATTTGTATTTACGTAGAGGCCACAGATTTAATTAACTCAAATTTTAAACAGTTCTATAACTCATATTTTAAAATGGGTTTGGGAAATGGTCTCTCGATATCAGCCTCGAAATCTCTACTGTGCCCGTTTTCAAGAAAACAAGGGGTACTCCTCGATAATCCAGAGGAAATTGGTGGTTTGCGCTTCTCAGTAGCACTAGACGTGAAATTTTTAGGAATTGTTTGAGGTCGTAAATTGACATGGGCCAAACAAGTAAAATGTCTACTCAAAAGAGGCGAAAAACTAGTGGTATTCACGATCTTTGTGTTAACCCGTTAGGTCCTGTTAGATCTAGAAAAATGATGGCGTAGACTTGTAAGAATCGGCTAGTTAATATTGCTCGATCTAACAGGCCTGGGCTAATGTTAGACGTTAGGTCGAAAATGTAGTCACATTGCTATCCGTTAGGGCGTAGGTAACAAACATGGCAGCCATTTAATTTAACAGCAATTTAACAGCTGTTTTTTGTTTAGACGTATTTTTATTCTTAAATAAGCATTAATTAAATCAGACCAATAAATTTCTTTTATTAATTTCTGACCTGTCCTTATACTCTCAGATACATCCCATATCCGATAAAGTTGTAGGCTGTTAGACGTTAGGATACAAATAGTATCTTACAATATAGTATCTTTCATGTGCATAGACAGCATTGTGTATGAAAGAGTTGATTAATTTTCCTTTTTTATTAACTTCTGGCATCTAACAATTTAACCCAAAATAAAATCAAAATAAACAACAACAATCCTGCATGGACTGTTACAGCTTTACTTTTGGTTCTACCAATCGCCATGCGCAGCATTGCGGAAAAACTAACGTTTAACATGCTAAGAAAAGATGTTCACGATCTTACTGGACATTTCTCTATTCCAGTTAACACGAGTTAACATCTTACAAACATCGTGAATACCCCTACTATTTAATATACTAAGAAGTTTTACGAACAGTAAATAGGGTGCTGATCCCGAAGTGAGTCTCTTATTCTGCAGAACGGCAATTAGGGCAGTAACTGACTATGGATCAGTTTTTTATGACCATGCTTCTAACAGCATCCTGAAACAGTACACTACCTTTCAGCATAAATGTTTGAGTCGTATACCTGTCTTCCTGGCACCCATATACTGGCTTTATGCGTCGAGGCGTGAGCCTCCACTAAATATCAGGCGGGGAAAACTAGCACAGAAATTGTTAATAAAACTGTATTACACAAATAGCCTATTTTTTCAAAACTAAGTTTCTTAGCCCAAAGGATGCTCACATATGGTTTTTGCCAGAAGAAAAGACTCCCTATTATGGTAGTCATTTTTATCATCGATTCCTGAGATATATTCTTTTTCAGAAGTTCTGTTAATCCAATATTTAAAATTGATTAGAAGCAATTAGTAACAACGTTCAGTGTTATGAATTGACTGGTTACACTAATTACCCTCCTCACGTAATTGAATCAATGTTTAGGGCTGACATTTTTTTTCCAAATTATCACCTTATTTTTATTGTTCAAAATCGGGGTGCAAGGGATGTGCATTTTATGACCCCCAAAGAGAATATGGTGAACAGTTTCGTCTCCCAAGTTTATGCAGTGTATACACTGCTGATGTTTTAGCTATTTCCAAGGCCTTAGAGTACAGTGCGACTTTAGACTACACAACGATTTGCATATTTACAGACAGTTTGAGTAGAGTCTCCCAGCTTCGGAATTTCAGCATAGGGAATAGTAGATATGAATATATTCTGACTGATATCGCCCAGAAAATTTTCACTCTCATGAGGGGAGGTAAAGAAATATTTATATGCTGGATAAGAGGGCATGCAGGGATTGCATGTAATGAGAATGTAGTTGAGATGGTGAAGGTAGAACTTGCAAATACGATCGGGGCGGACGTATCTGGGTGGATCGGGTGAATCCTGAAAAGTTGAGGTTGTGAAACCTGGGACGGCCGTCACAAATACGATCGGGGCGGACGTATCTGGGTGGATCGGGTGAATCCTGAAAAGTTGAGGTTGTGAAACCTGGGACGGCCGTCACAAATACGATCGGGGCGGACGTATCTGGGTGGATCGGGTGAATCCTGAAAAGTTGAGGTTGTGAAACCTGGGACGGCCGTCCCCCCTCCAGCTGTGAGGGATGATTGCCTCTTGGAGGATCTCGCCTGGAGATGCCGCAGAAGAGGCGTAGATCATTCTCCCAGAGTTAACTCGGAATACGCGATAGGGACGGTTGGCGTCTGGGGTGGAGCGAGTGTGACCCGAAAGGGGGAGTTCGTGAAGCCCTGGGAACAGCCGGGCCAGGAGGCGGCACAATGTGGGCACCCCTAGGAGGACTGTGTTACTGTACGAGGCCTCAGAGGGGAGTGTGCCTAGTGTCGTTCTTAGCAACAACGAGGTGCCTTTAGTAGGATTCTTGTTCGAAGAAACGGCAAGAGGCCTAGAGGGCGGAGATTGAACCGAGTTTGGGTTGTTGGTCTCTGGAGCACAGCGGGCGTATCCTAAAAAGGCGAGCTTATGAGGCTTTGGGGACTGACAGTGCCCGACCGGAAACACAGTCTGCATCCCCAGTTTTTGCTATTCTTCTGCACACCGTCAAAACTGGGGTCCCCTTTATGATGGTGGAGCCGATATGTTCCTTAAATATCAGTGTTTCATTTAGTGTGACTGCTAATTATTTGGCCTCTTTTTTAATTTCTATCACAGTATTATTGAATATCTGCCTTTTGTGATCCAATTTCCTTTTCCGTGTAAAGCGACTATGGTAGCTTTATTAGGGTTTATTCCTAAGCCAGCGTTTTCACACATTCATCTGTGATTTTTACTCCTTCTTGGAATATGTCACAGAGAGTTTCTCCTGGTAGTCAGGACTATATCATCTGCATAGCCCTGACACTATTCGTTTACGGTCAAGGGTTTCGAGCAATTCGTCAACTGTTGGCTCCATAGGAGAGGTGATGTTTGCAAGAAACCTCAGTTCTTTTTTTTGTATTGGTTGTAATCTCTTCCCTTGTGCTTCCGTGCATTAACCAATGTATGTTCCACCCCTATTCCGTTTGATTTGTTTAATTTGCATTTTTATCGCTATTGATTTTATTTTTTTATTTCAACATCAAAATAATTTGTATATTTTTTCTTTCTTCATATCATTGTATTATGACTATTCTTGATCCTTTGGCCGTTTAAATTTAAAGCAACATAATAACTTTTGCTTACGGTTGTTTTGTTATTTGAAAATTAAATAAAATGATTTATATTGTATTATCATGTTTATTGTTTACGGAAATAAATTAAAAACAGATTAACCTGATTATAAATCGGAGAATTACAAGGATTATGATAAGGCAGGGGAATAACTAGGATTAATTAATTGCAAAGGAGTAAGTAATGATGGTTGTCACGGACGAGTTAGCAATTCATAACTCGTTATAAACTAAATGCACCAGAAATTCAAGTTAAACTGGCAGAAATAATTATCTCAGGACGAGTCAATAATACCAATAAAGTGTTGACAAAACAAATTGAGACTGTAATTTATGAGTAACCTTCCCAGGTTGGCGTTTTTCGACGTGAATTAGCGAGGCTACATTTTTTAGGGTGTTCTTCGTAAAATATATTATCCAACTTACAAGATGCGACAATCTGTTCTGTAATGTTTAAAAGTTTTATTCTCAAATTGCTGTAAAACGTTAAGTGAGAAGCAAGTGTAATGCTGCCCTGAGGAAAAGCGGAGTCATTAGTTAGCATTTTCTTGGGTTCCCCGTCCGTATCATTTGTAAAACATCCGACTCTACTTGTCTTTTACTCTCTCTTTACTCCTTTTGGCATTACACTAACTCCATATCCGAACTAATAACTGTTCTTTACTATACACTCGTTTTACGGTTATAAATAAAAATATTTTTTTAATTTGTTCTAGTCTTGAGGAGCGGTCAAGAATGAGGTAGCTTAGAAAAACTTTTTAACGACGTTTCGACCTTTATTCGGCTCATCTTAAAGCCTTGGGAAAATTAAAAAATGTGTTGATTGGAAAAATACAATGCAGATGTAACTATAAATTTTGAACCAAGTTTTTCATACTCACAGTGCGGTGCTATTCTTGTGGTATCATATTGGTTTTGTGTGAAAGTGATATGAAACGTGATTTGTATTCTGCTGTTTTTATATGATTGTGACAGGGTGGGGGACGCGGTAAATCAAAGAAAGTTTCCCAGATTTACCATGTCCCACACCCTGTCACAATGATATAAAAACTAGAGAATACAGATTCACGTTCCACAGCACTTTCATACAGAACCAATATGACACCACAAGAATAATACCACACTTTGTTCATGAAATACTTTGCCCAAAATTTATACTTACATCTGTACGGTATTTTTTCCAATCAACATATGTTTTGTAATTTACCCAGGCATTTAAGATGACCGGAATAAAAGTCGAAACGTCGGCAAAAAAATGAAAAAGGTGAAGACCTCTCCTTGACCGCTCCTCACGACTTCTACAAATTATGAAACAACAGGACACTAAGAAAAACATATTTTGCAAATTTTGGCTTCAACAATTGTTCTTTATCAAGTGAATTTTATTGTTTATATTTATTAAAACTGTTTATGTTAAAAAAATAAAAAAACCTATAAAAACGTAAAAAAATTAAAAAGCAAGAATCTTGGCTCAAATCCCGCTCGTGGGTCTTGCGTTTTCATCTCAACCAAGACTTTTAATCAATAGAATAATTAATTAAAATAATTAATCCGGTGATTTACGACTGCTAAATATATATATGAATTGATGTAAGGTTAAGTTTAAAAGGATTCGCGAACACTTACTAAATCTGCTAGTGTGCAATCTCCGTTATTATCTAGAGCTTTGCGTTAAACTTAATGATTTTTACCAGATCCGAAAGCGTTGCTAACAGCTCCCACCTGTATCCTTTATGTCTTGACCTCTTCATCAGAGATATATGTAAATGAGGCAATGTCTTTTATTTTTTATACTATTATGATATTTTTTTTAAATTTTGTGCTCTTATAGTTAACAGCTTTAATAACTTTTTTCCATTTTGTGACGATCTGGGCCGATACGGCCAGAAAGGGATCGTTTACGTGGATCGACCTGTCCCCAAATAAAAAAAAAGGCAAAGAAAAACAAGTTCCAGGGAAATGAAATAATATAAATTGAAAGATAAATACATCCCCAAAAAGCTTATTCAAAGAATATATACATTTAACATTCTAAACCCAACATCTTTAAAAACTATAAACTAGCCCAGAATTTCCCTTCACCAAAATTAATTAGAAACTAAAAGGATTAAATAAAAGTTAAATATTATTCCAACTCATGCAAAGATTAAAAGATCATACGATTATGAATTTGTCTATTTGACCTTAATACATTCTTTGGGAGCCCTTCCCGACTAGTCACCGTCTCAGGAACACCTGAGGGCCCTCAGTGCCTCCCCCATCGCTCCCGTGATCAGGAGTCTAGCCCCCCCAAGACGCGGTAAATCCGGGAAACTTCTTTGATGCACGAGCGGGATTTGAACGCACTTAACCATACATACCATTACTACAGCCAATCTTGACGACAAAATTGAATTGATGGGTTCATCTAAGAGTTACCTCCAAAGAATCCTTTCATTGCAACATGAACTTCAACTCCCATACGACCTCAAAACTGCAGGTCGATACAGATGCGTCCCCAAAACACTGAACCTTCATTCCAATCACGTATTCCATCTTTCCAAACCATTTCCCAAGTTTCCCGTTTCGAATGCCTCCTTACTAACATATAACACCAAATCCCATTTGTCCTCAAAACGGAAGGAGTCGATACAGATGGCATACGAACCCAATCCCAACCATCTAATTCGACAGCTTTCAACCCTAACCCTTTCCGACAGTTCTTTGTGATACCTAAAGCGACAATGGTCTCACGATTTCCCCCCTAGTGAAAATGGTGAATAGTGTTGTTATTGAAGTGTAATTAATGTTGTATGCTTATCCATTCATAAAGATAACATAAAGACAAGTTTCGAACGCTCTAGCGCTGTTGATAAAAATAGGCATAGAGGTTGGTCAGAAAAGGGAAAAGAAACACCTGAACATCCAGTTTGTCGGGAAATGCTGGAAAGGTAAACGAATGTCTTAAAATAGTAGCTGCAATAGTTTGGAATGCGATTTATCAAGAACAAGCTATTTCTTCTAAGATAAATTACAGAAAAGAGATGGCATGAGAAACAATTTACAAAAAAACACTGGGGATTATTGGGAACTTGTTTTTTTATATTGATCAGTATTATGGCAATATTGAAACTTTAGCCGTCGATAAGTTTGTCCTTTCAGGCGTCCTTAAAGGAAGGAACTGAGGATAAGGGTCTCCCGACTTGAAATTCAACGCGGCATCATTGAGGCAATTTGAAAGCAACGTGGATCTCAGCGAGAGAAAAAAAGAACAGGTAATGAGATTGCTGTTGCCAAGGGACGGAAGTGGAAAGAGTCGAGATATAAAGCCAGATTGGGAGATAATATATGACGTGAATTAATATCAACGCGGAAAACACGGCAAACTCAATGAAGGTGGCAGACGACTCGGAACAGATACGAAATTGTGGTGAATCTTTGTCAATGGCCCTCCTTTGATGAAAAACTTTAAAGTAGGGCCTAACCTTACATTGGTAAATTTGATTATATATCTATTTTATTTTATTATTATATTTTTGAAATCTATCTTACAGATATTTATTTTATTTTTTATACTTTTGCAAGTTATTTTATGGAAGGAATATGAAAACAATAACTGTAATTTTATCATTTTTGATTAATTCAAAAGTTTATATTAAATGGTATAGAGCTGGAAAAAAAGAAGGCGTATATAGTAAGAATTAGTAGCAAATCACGCCCAAGTAGACAATCTTCATCACGTCAGTAAACGTCGTACGACATTTCTGTTTGTGGGAAAATATAATTACCAGAGTATACGATGAGCATCTCCACTTCGGTGGTAGACCCTTCGTTATTAAAACTTTTAAGTTTGACGTCGTCGGACGTCCTGGGTAATATCATCAACTTGACAAACAAAAACCACCAGCATACCAGGCGGTTAAAAGTATTTCAGCATATTTTTTCTACAAAATGTATAAAACCACAAAAACATACTATGTTTCATCTTGAACCTTTAAGATTAGATATTAAAGAAAATATACAAAGTAGAGTCAAGCAATTCTTCTTATACTTGCTTTACGTACTACCCATTGGGTGTCGGGGACGAAGAGCAAAAATTATATAAACCACATACTGACAGGCCTGAACGCCTTAAAAAAATATCCTGGGCATGACAATAAATTTTATGGTATATCAACTACAAAGTTATATAAAATGGGGTGCCGGTGGTGTTGAAAAAAGCCCATTTGTTGTAAGTATGTAGGATTTGAATTCAGTGCCGCTGCTTTCGAACCCCGGACCTTTATCTTACTGGTCAACGCCTAAACCGTTGAAGCCACCGACGTCCCCATAACAATCAATAGAATGCTAATTTCATCCTTATCGATCATCTGGCTTACCGACGTTTTGCCTTTCTTCTATAGGTTGGTATATCACACGTGTTTCGGCATTTCGCCACCATTAGAGTTAAGACTAGATAATTTTTCTAAAGGCAAGCCTCTTTTACAAGATAAGGGGAGACACAAAGCACAGCTAAATGATGAAACGCATCTGCCAGACAAACCCAGAGAGTATAGGCAGGCCAAGATGATCGGTAACGATGAAATTATTGTCTCATCACCTCGCAGACTACAGAAAGAATACTTCTTTTTTCTTATCTTTTTTACTTTGCCTTAAGGCATTAGCCATGCAGTTTTTATTGATGGAGAGAGGACCCAGTAAATAAGGCGTCGAGACCCGACGTCCACGACACCTCCATTTATTGGTAAGTTACAACAAAAGTTGATCCTGTAGATCTAAAGTTATATTTTCAGATTAGATGCTTTCAGAAACCAAAATAGCAGCGCAAATACTTCCTTGTTCCCCGAGGCCACAAGCGTCTCAAGAGAGTAAGGTCTGTACGGACTGGTTAGGGCATCAATACCTTTTAGCAGTTTACCTCTTGCGTTTTCAAACCTTGGACATTCCATTACTATATGGTTTAAATCTTCTGGGTAGCCGCATGTTACACAATTGGGGGACTCCTTAAGCCCGATTCTGCACATATGTGCTCCCCACAGACCATGGTTGCTCCGTATTCTAGATATTACGGTGAAATAATGTCGAGGTGCCCTGATACTTTGAAACCACGGTTCTTTCGGCATCAAAGGAAATCTACTTCTATATAGTGAGCCTCCATCCGTGAAAGAAAACTTACGATCGCTAAAACTCACAAAAAACTAAAATTCAACATATACAGAAAACCAACGCGACCCAAGTCACAAGCGACTCAAATCACCCTCCAAAGATGACTGCATTAAAATACATGAAATACAGACTAAAACAAGTACCACTTTGTAAAGGTAAATACGAAACGTAACTGGAAATAATAACAAACATAGCAAAACACAATAACTGCAATATTTTAAACACGACCAATAAAATAATAAACACTAACACATAAAAAAGACAAAACCAAATGTGCACCAAATGGATAACATACATATTCATGGTAACATGGTAAGAAACGTGTAACTTAACAAATATATTCAATAAATTAGGCACGGGAACAACACTGAAGACAGGTACACAATAGAGAAACTACGAAGAATAATTTACAAACCATTTACAAGAATTTACAAGAAAACATTTACAAACCAACACACTTGCGAAGACAAATACTTTTTCACTACGCGGTGCATATATTTCAAGGAAATAGGTTGATTTCTCAAAAATATATTATAACTTACTTTGCACAAACATGAAAAAATTAATGGAAATAACATAATTTGTGACCGAGCGAATTAGCAAAGTAGGTTGAGATATATTTTGTATCAAGAAACCATCATGATATTCGCTTTTCTTACCCTACCAAAAAAGTCTGACTAACATTTTGGGCTAAATAAACATTTTCCATTTCAAAATGCCTCTTTTTCTCAAAAATGACAAGAATAGTGATAACTCTAAAACGATTTCACGATATAGAAAACATTAATGGGGTTTAGAAGCGTACAGACTATACGTAATGGCATAAATCTGGTTCCCGTAAATAAATTAGAACCAGAGATAAAAAATAAAAATTTGGGAAATTTTTGTTGATTTGATGTTTACTTTTCTCATTTATAACGGCAAAAAGTTTGAAGTTGAACATAGTTGGTATTGTCTAGAAGAAAAAAATTATCGTCTTTCGAATGGTTGTAATAACGTTAAAATTACATTAAATTAATTAAATCCATTATATTTAGTGATCTGATTGAGCAAATTGGTTCTTTCAATTAATTATTCTTTATGTGAAACAGTCTTGGATGAAATGAAAGCCAAAGGTCGTGGGTTCGAATCCCGCTCGTGACACTAACTTTTTCATTTTAACTTATACCTTAATACAAAGAATAATTAGTTAATAATAATGCTGAACCGGCACTGGGTTATTTAATTGGTCAGTCCTCACTCGCGGATTTGTTGAACTATTAAAACGCGTTTCGGCATTTCGCGATCTTCAGTAAGGAACCTATTAACACTGTAATAAAATCTAGAGGAATTATGAATTTTTAAGTAGAACACTGGATATCTTATCAAATGTACTCAGCTAATGTAACCCAAAATATAATTTTTTATGGGTATTAAAATTCGTATTTATTGGTTTTAACATGGTACTTCCGAATTGCTTTTTTTTTTTTTTTTT